>NC_067398.1:528986659-529586659 GCF_016432865.1 Antechinus flavipes
TGACTTTGGTGACATCATTGATGTATTACTTTGCTAAATTATGGATGATTGTTATTACCAGTAGCATATATGAGACTTCAAGAGAAGGAAATCTCTCCATAGCTTTCATACATGTGCTTATTAACTGTATTTCTTTCTACTCAAGAAAAAAGTCAGTAGGATTTCCATGAAGAATCCAAAAGACTATGGCATTTTTAGCCTTTGTTTTTAGAGGGATGAAACTTGAGGGTTTTTTTTTTTCCTTTCACTGGTACTTAGATATTAGAATGAGACAGAAAAATCTGTGAAAGGGCTAAATTTGACATTTGATTCACCCTATTCTGGGATTTTAAACTGTGATGTAAATTAGCCTGAAACTGGTCTTTCTTCCATTTTCTCTTTTCAAACTGTAATACAGTTAAATGACAGAGATTAATTACTAAAGTAATTACTGTTGGAAAGCAAAAGGACAGTTGTATAAGACAGTCTTTCTCATGATGACCAAGTCTTTCTTGACAATTATGCTTAATTCCAACAATGATTATTCTCTGTGGCAAAATCTATCAGTACAAGGGCATACAAGCATTGATGCGTTCTCACTCATGATGAAGTCTTAGGATGAAGTAATTATATTTGACTGAGTCTTAGTGGCCTTTATTCCAAAGGGACACAACTAGGAACTATTTTTCTTTGGTGGTATATAATCTGCCTATTTAGGACTACCATGTCCTGAAGTTCTACTTCTTTTTTGCCACTTGAGAATAACTAATGATTGTTTGCTTGCATATGGTGTATGTCCATTTGTGCAAATGAAGTAGCACAAATTTTAGAAGATAGTCCCCAAAGGGAGGCCTGGGGTTCTTGATGCAGGAGAGGTTTGACATATGAGAGAGGGCATAAAAAGTCTGTTATAAAACTGAAATTCTAAAACATTTTTCTACTTTTCAATGAATTAATTTTACAACATAATGAAGAAAAAAGAATGGGTAACACTGGGTTAACAAATGTAACAATGGTAACAAAGATTAAGTAATAGTCTCATAGATATCAACTATCACTTTACCAACTTTAACTCCATACTCATTGACATCTTCTTTGCTACTACTTCCCATGACAGGATTCCCACGACAAGATTATGACTTGCTTTTAACATCAGTACATATTCAGATGATTGACTATGCCTTTTTAAATGGCTAGCATAAACCCTTTAGGGACATCAAATTCTAAATGTAAAAAACAAAACAAAGCAAAACAAAAAAAATCTCATATCCCTTAGTCAATCAACATTCCATTTCTAGTGAATAGTTAGAAGACATATTCTTAGGCACTGTACTTAGGATACAAGGAGAAAAGAGGCAAGATGAAGATGATTATAAAAGGTAGGGAAAAAAGTAAAAGAAAAGATGGACATTGCTCTTAGATATTTTTTTCTGAGCATGGAAACAAAGAAAAAGTGAAGATCTGTGCACTGTCACTGAGTATGTAGTCTTCATTTTGCTTCCTGGCACTGCTTCATGAATCTGATGCTAAAATAATAATATTAATAGTAAAAGAAAAAAGCTCTTCTGAATGAGATGTACATAAATCACTAAAATTAATATGTCTCTACATAAAAGAGAGAGAAAATGAGACAGAAAGCCAGAGAGAGAGAGAGAGAGAGAGAGAGAGAGAGAGAGAGAGAGAGAGAGAGAGAGAAGCTTCAGGCTCTAGTGCTTCCTTCCAGGTGTCTTCGCCTGCATGATTTCATCTGTGAACCATAATCAACTTCCTTAATGAAATACGTAATTAACATATTATAATTGTGGTAAAGATGATTTTGACAGAAATCATTTTCCATATCTAATACTATGCTAATTTAATCTGTTCCTCACTCCCCGACATGACCTTTAGTGATTAAGTTTCATGGCAGAATTGTTTTTTTTTTTTTTTTTGATGGATTGATTTATCCACAGTGGTTGAGATCCTTCACTTGATGTGGCTATCATTTTTTCCTCTCTAAAACATATATACGTACACACAGAGAAGTGAGCATGATAATCTCACATACAAATACATACTTTCATGCCTAGAATGATGAACAAGCATGAGGCAAAAAGATAAATAATATAACCTTAACTCTCATCTTCATATGACATCTCAAATGTTGATAACTTGTAATGTAAGGAAAGTAAAGATTCAGTAGGTTAGAGGGAAAATGTTTCTTTCTCTCTTTATTAACTATTTTCATCTGTAAAATATAGATGGGTATATGAACTTAACACTGGCAAAACAAAACAATTCCATTGAGTCATAACATTGTAAACTTCAGGACCGAGAACATGGAAACCTACAAAATTATATTAATATTTCCACAGATCTTTCTATGTGTCATATCCATGTAGTAACATTATTTCTAGCCTGACTGCTTGCCTTTTTATCAGCTTTTTTCTTTTATCTTAAGAAAAAATTTCCTTTCACTCATTACTTCCATCATCTTATTTCTTTCAGTTCATTGATAAGTTTCTATCAATAATGTGCATTTACTGCCTCCTTTGCCTCAACTTACTTAGTCTTCCAACTTTTACAGCTTTGTTTCTGCCTTCAAAATTCTATTGATAGGTTTTTCTCAAAAGTTACAAAAGAGCTTCCCAGTGTAAAAAAAACAAAAAAACAAACAAAAACAAAAAACAAAAAAAACAATAACTGACCCAATTTTCTGTGTTCTTTCTTGTTGACTTCTCTGAAGGACACCTTGGGCAACTTCCTCCCCTATTTTGTATCTTCCTTGGAGACACCACTCATATGATTCTTCTGCTACCTAACTGCTCCTTCTTGATCTATTTTTCATATTTTTTTCTTATTTCTTTTTCATATTCTTCCATTACCTTCCAGGTAGTTTTCTCCTACAATTTTGTGTAATGACCTCTTTTTTCTCAACATTCTCTTCCTTACTAATAGAATCCATTTTTATTGCTTCTATTATGCAGATGATTCATAAGTACATGTGTGCATGTTTATATAAGTGTATATATGCATATATATGTATGCACACATATATTTCCATTCCATATACCACCTCACTATTTCCAGTCCTATATTTATAACTACTTGTTAATAAATCCAATTTTGCTAAAACCTCAGAATTACCATGCATAATTGCATATCATCTTCCTGCCAAAATGCCTCCATCTCTAAACTCTTGTATTTCTATTAAGACACTGTCATCTTCTCTATCACCCAGAGTTGTGACCTCATCTTTGAATTTTTCTACTCTCTTATCTTTCTTTGCAAGATCTTTTGCAAAAAACCCTGTACTTTTCTAGTTAAAAGCAACCACTGTTATGGGCCACATTTCTTTTAGGTTTGAACTGATGCTCCTACTTCCAGTTAATTCTATCTCCTTTCCACCCTTCTGCTGAGGTGATTGCTGCTAATGCTGCTAGTGTGATCTTTCTATCATTCTAATCATTTTATTCCTCTCTTTTAAAACTGTCAGTGACTCCCTTTTACCTACAAAAGCATAAACTTGCATTCAAGGTCTACCATAATCTGGCTCCAATCCAACTTTTCAGACATCTCATTTTGTACCACTTCCTATAGTCTAGTAATATAGTATTAGTTAAACTACCATAATTATGTGAATATTTGAGCTTCAATTTTAAATATCCACCTACTTCAATTTTTTTAAAGCACAAGAAGAATGATCATATTCAGCAGTCCTAACAACTGTTGATTGTCTTATTCAATATTATATAGGGAAGGAAGAGGAAGAGAAAAGTAAAATAAGTAACCATCATGAGACAAAGATGATCAAGTCACATGAAGAATGAAAAAGGCAAAATCTGACTCATTAGTTTATGTGAATGTTGACTCTGAAGCCCTTAAAAAACGTAAAGGAACTTTTTACCTTTTCAGGCAAGGATCATGATGTTATTCTTATTTACAAATGAACATTATATTTTGTCCTTGAGTTTATTTTAAAATAAGTCGACTGGCTTAAACAAGATTTTGCTGTTGAATCAAAGAAAAAAAGAGGACATGACAATCACTTATACTGGCCTCCTGAACTTCCTTTCTCACACGTATTTCTGGCATTTCCAAAACTCCTATCTGTGCCCATTTTAATTGTTTTCTTTTTGTGGGGATGTCTAAACATGGTGCTTGGTTACTTTTCCAGAATACTACGAGCTCATTCATAAGATTTGACCAATAAATCAACTCTTTGATTTCACTAGGTTATGTTTACTTATCTTGCCTCTCTAAAATGTGATTTGGATCAAGTTTTTGCTTTTCTAGCAGAATAAAAAGACCTGAGTAAAGCCTATCTTGAGTAACAGTATCCCTCTGACAAATCAAATTTTAGCCTTGCCATTATACATTTTTCTATTTAAATGTAAATACATTGGCATTTCTATTTTTTCAAGTAGAAAGTTAAAATAACTACACTATATGTATTTATTGTATGGTATATTGAATAAAGAAGTGATTTTGAAGTATTATACAAATATAAAGTTATAATTCCTACCTCTCTGAACACTCATTCTCAGACTCCTTTGCAGGATCATCATTCATATTCTGCCTCCAAAGCTATGATGTTTATTGTTGTCCTTTATTTTCAAAGAGGATCACTATGTTAGAACTGAGTTTCAGTCTGACTGTGCTTGATTAGATCAATAGAAACCCAGAATGTTTTGCCACAAATACTTCCTAGGCACATTTGAAATGGCTTCTCTAACTTTATGCATCTCACATTTCTTCAGAACTAATTCATTCTGCTTTGCTCATGGAGCACAGAACGTTCTCTAATGAGGGCATGAGAAGCTGGGTGGTCTTGTGCCAGTGTCTCCCACATCATACAATCAATTCTAAAGATTTTAAGAGAGAACTTGAAAATGTCCTTGTATCACTTTTTCTGACCATCTTGTGAGTGTTTGCCCTGGTGAGCACTTCATATAATACTTTTTGGTAATTGTACATTTGGCATTTGAACAATGTAGACACTCCAATGGAGTTGTGTTCTTTTCAGTAGAGTTGGATTTCTTGGCAATTTAGTTTGAGAAAGGATCTCAGTGTCTGGTATCTTTTCCTGCCAGGTAATTTTCAGAATCTTCCTAAGACAAGATGTATATACTTTTTTTTCCCATTTCCTCCCAATGACCTCCTCCTTTTATGATCTCATCATTTTCATTTAGGTTGAAGGGTCATATCTATGCTTATAAAGCCCAATTTAAAAAAAAAAATACTAACAATCTCTAATTTCTTTCTTAAGTATCAGTTCTGTATTAGCAATTTTCTGGTGGATGTGTTCAAATGAATGTATTATCAATGTACCCAAATCCAATCAGTTATCAAGGCCCTGTCTCTATTATATTTCCCTCTTCTCCACACACAAACTAGCATGATAGCTCTGTACCTTGTTACCTCTTGCCTAGACTATTAGTAGAGCTAGCTTTAATTTTTCACCCTTTTCATCCCATGCTCCATATCCCTGACATATCAATCTTTCTAAAGCATAGGTTTGACAACGCCAGTTTGTGGCTCAACAATATTCAGGTGACTTCTCATTACTTTTAGAAAAAGACAAATATCCTCCATAGCTTATTTCAAGGCTTCCACACTATGACATGCATTTTTAAAAAGATTTGTTTTATATAGCTCCCCTACTTCAGTAAATATTTTAGCCAAATTGGGCTGCTAATGAAAATGGACATTCCATTTCTTCTCTCTATACCTAGACACAGGCTCCACCTCCATTCCTAATCTTATCTCCATTCTTTACAATCCTTCAAATATTTTTTTTTTATTTTAAATCTCAGTCCCTGAAACCTTTCTCTGTTTCCACAATGGTTAATGCTTTTTTCCTCTTCAAAATTATCTTGTATTTTAGCATACACATTTTATCCTCCTATAATATCAGGCTCAAAGGAACAGTTGCTTTTTTGTCTTTCTCCATTGCTTTGGGCACAGTAGGCATATAATAAACATTTGTTGGATTGGATATGATTGTATGATACTCTTCAAATGGGCTTCAATCAGAAAGAGTTTTTGTATTCCACAAATATATTAGTAACTAGCAGTTATTATTTAAGACAGTTATATTTGCCTACCAGTGATCCTGGGCTCTTATCATAAAACCAAGAAGAAATAAGGTCAGGTTACTCCTTGTTCAATTTAATTCAATTCAATACACATTTATTAAGCGCTTAAAATATTCAGAGTTCTGTGGTAGGCAATGGCAGAGATACGAAATTTAGGTAAGATATAATCCTTTCTCTCATGGAGCTTACAATCTGATAAAGAAAAAATAATTCACAATAATACATGACAAGGGCTTTGCACATGTACATAGCATGTAAGTGCTATGTAAGGCCTAAGGAGAGAGAGATAATTACTCAGTGAAGAGATCAGGGAACATTTTTTAGGGAAGCTGCCAGTTTGGTAGACTTTAAAAGAAGAACAAGCATCCCATAAGTAAAAAGAAAGAAGGAAAAATGTGAGTAAAGAGAGGAGGGAAGAATAGCAGAGATAATTTAGGAGGTAGTAAATGGTTCCATTTAGCCTGAACATAAAGAATATGATACAGAGAAGTTTTTAAGTTTGCCAGTGTAAGATAGTGACAAGCTATGATGCATGTTGAATGTTAGTCAAAGCAATTTAACTTTTTTCAGTACAAGTCAGTAACAATTTTTGTAGGGAAAAAAAAGGACATTAAAAAAAAATCTATTGATGAGAAAGACTCTCTGTGAAAGATGGATTTAAATGGAAACAGTGAAAGCAGAAAGACTGAATATTATAGTTATGATAATAATAATAGCTGATGTTTTTACCATGCTTCAAGGTTTACAAAATACATTACATACATTATTTCACCTAAAATCCAAAATAAGTTGGCATTACCTGATGGGGAAACTGAGGCTCAGAGAGTATTAAGTGAGTGGCTTTTGTCACTATAAATTTATGTAACATTACTTCTACTGGGCCCTTCATGATTTTAAGCAATCCAATGTAGTGCCTTTACTATTTACTATTCCATCCCCCATAACAATTCTTCCAAAATGTTTTATCTCTTCTCAGACATCCCATGCCCCTTCCCTGACTCTCAGCTGAGAATCTTGACTCACATTTTAGGAAAAAAAATACAGTTCTCATGGCCTCTTTCTTCTGCTCTTCTTTGTTTCATATCACTCATAATGCCTCTTTTGACTAACTCCTCCATTGCCTTTTATTTCACAAGAAGAGGGGGCCTTACTGCTTACCAAACTGACCTCTTTAGCAGCAAAATTGAATTCATTCCATTGTCTTTTCCAATAGATTCCTCTCTTTGACATTTCTAGTTTGTCATTTTTCTTGACTCTCTTCCACTTTGATGGCTCTTTCTCTAAGGACCTATAGACATTTCCACCTTTTTCCCAATCTCACTTCCTTCCCTTGATCCTCACTATCATCCTATAGCTCTTTTGTCCCTTGTAGCTTAATTCCTTGAAATAACTATTTGTAATAGGCGCTTCCACTTTGTCTCCTTTTGCTTTTTTCTTAAACCCTTACATTCTGGTTTCCAGCCTCATTATTCCAACAAAACTAATCTCTCCACAGTTAACAATGACTTCCTAATTATCATATTCAAAGGCCTTTTCTCATATCTTATTCTCATTGACCTTTCTATAGCCTTTTGCCACTGTTTGCCACCTCTTTCTCTTTGAGTGACTCTCCTGTCTCTAAGTTTTGGGGCTACCACTATCTTTTGCCTAAGATCCTTCCACTGCTCTTTCTCAGTCTCTTTTTTTGGATCCTTAGAATTTTATTCTGGGCCATTTTCTCTTCTCCCTTTATCTTGCCATCAGCTCCCATGGATTTATTTATCATCTCTATGCTAACGATTCTCAAGTCTACTGGTCTTGGTCTAACTTTTTTGCTCACCTCCAACATCTCATTTCAAAGTGCTCTTCCAGTATCTCAAACTGAATGTCCAGTAGATTTCTTAAACTTGTTTTTCTCATCAGATTGTGAGCTCTTCTAGGGTAAGGACTATGTTCAGTTTTATACCTTCATTTATTGGCACAGTACTTGGCATGAAGTAGGTGCTTAATAAATGTTTAGTGCCTGACTGATTGTCACACAGATGTGAAGAACTCAGATTCCAAATCTAAGCTTCCTAATGCAATATTTTCACTATATTACTTCTTGCAACATTCTTCTCCTTCTCCATTATTCATGTACTGAGACTACCCTAATATAATACCAGGGAAGATAGGCTAGAGATGTAAAGCTCCTATAGCATTGCCAGTCTTTGGTTAGCAATGGAATATGAGAAGTGAGGGAAATACAAAAAAATCAAAGAGAAAGAAAAAGTTTTAAAATAAAAGAATCACTGCTGGTGGCACTGATTGAGATAGTGAATCAAAAATTAGAAGAATAAATAGTACCATTTCACCTCCTTTCCTGAGAAGTCAGGGAGGGTGTGATCACCTCCCCTTGGGGGCTCTGACCTCCTGAGGAGTCAGGGATGTTATGATCACCTGTGTTCTAAAACAAAAGAAAGCGGGAGATGTAATGGGCTGAGGCTTGAGTTGATGCACTGAGGTCCCAAGCACATGGGGCTAAATAGTAATTGGACCATAATCTATTAATATATAAGCTTGGAGAAAGAATGGCCCCCGCCCACTCTTTGTGCAGGTCCTGATGTGTTGTATAGGAAATGACGATTTTGGTGGGTGGAGGCAGGGGAGTGGAAAAGGAAGGGGAAGGAGAGACTTTTGGCATTGCTATTGCGATGGTTTGCTCAGCTCAGATCGCTCTCTGTTAGCTGGCTTCCTGTCGCAGCTGCCCATATTGCTATAGCAATCTTTCTTGCCCATATTGCTATTGCAATCTTTATTCACCTCTTCACTTCAATAAATATTGAAGATTTTTCCCTTAACCTGAATTCCTGACTCTGGCTGATTTTAAATACGAGGTCATTACAAGTACCTTATGAAAAGACAATTTCATCTTTGGACATGATGAGCATCCAGGTAGAGTTGTTCAATGGACACATAGGGATGTGAATCTAAAGCTCAGAAGAGAAGAAAGAGCTTGAAATATTGATTTGGGGTTCCTATGTGTAGGAAGAAGGGTTATTGATAGTTAATGTGCCAACTTAAAAAAAAAAAAGAGAGAAGAAAAGGCCCCAGGACTAGGTTTTAAGGAGAAAAAAAGATTTTTTCAAATCTTTTGCATCGTACAGTTTTACTTAAACTACTGATTCTATTGGTCTAGGACAATAGTGTTAATGTGTGAGATTATTGAGAATGCAAAAAGAGAAGAATAAGGAAAAGGTCAAAAAGCAATAAAAGAATATGTGAAGCTAACAAAGGAGGTAGTGTCCAAAGAGGTGGGCCACTGCAAAGAGTTCAAAGACAAAAAATAAATGCATTGATAATCTTCTGAAATAACAATTTCATTAGAGTGGTGAGAGTAGAAGTCAAATTCAGAAGGTTGAAAGATTATTTGGTGACGAAGTATAGATGGTGAGAAAACATGTGGATAGGTTAGGCCTGAGCATATTTGTAAATGAATGGGAAGGATCCAAAATCCAAGAAAAGACAGAGAAAATAGAATACTAATATTTCTGTGACTAGAGAAAATGGTTTGCTATTGAGGATATATAACCAATACCAAAAGATCAATAGTTAATGATCTATAAATCAATTAAATTTCTATCAGTGGCTATGAACTCATTTAACAATAGTCAAACATAGTATTTCTCTCTGTGTGTATATGTGAATATGGATATCTACATGTGCAAAGAATAATTGAGGGGATATTGAATAAAATTAGCTATATTTCTTTAATCAAAAAAGTGTTATGTATATTAAAAAGAATGCTTTCTTTAGAAAATTAGTGACCAGTTCATTATGAGGAAGACTTTAAGGTTAGTATCGTATAATGACAAGATATAGGATTCAAAATATCACAAATATAATGCTGATACAGATAGCAGAAGTCATCTAATCCAACCTTCTCATGTGACAGATGAGAAAACTGAGCACTAGAGAGTTTGCTTAAGGTAACACAGTAAATGGCAGAGATGGATTTTGAATCTAGTCCTCTGACTCAAGTGAAATCTTCATTAGAATATATGCAAATGAAATATTATTTAAAATATATTTGCCTAGCACAAAGGGAAAAAATTATGTGTTAAATGCTATATGGCAATAAAAAACATAAGATGAAATTGTGTTTTTAAGTGACTACTAGTGAAACAATAAGAAGAGACTGAATTTTCTCTCTCTCTTTTTAAAAATAGCTGATAGACTGGGATAGGGAGATTTATCACTTTTTAATTAAGTTAGTGTCAACTCATAAGGTTTATTTCAGTACAAATCTGTTGACCAAAGTCTTTCTGATGAAAGCTGTTCCTTATTGAATGAAGCCATACGTATTCATGGGAAATTTCACTGTGAGCTGAAGCTGTTCCTTGGACTCAGCTGCCACATTTTAACAAGAATGACTATGAGTTATTGTGATTTCTATGTGCCCAGCAATGTTATGGAAATGGGTTTAAGATCAATCTCTGTTGTTTTAAAACTCTGAATACTAGATCCCACAGCCTAGAGAAAAATGAACCCTGAGAGAGGTCTTGCCTACATAGGACTAAACTAAGTACTAAGATTCAGTATGTGTTATCAGAGTCCTGACTGAAATAAATAAATCTGTAGAATTTATCATCTTTTGACTTCAGGGTGCAAAAGGTTTGAAGACTTTTTTCTCCTTAAGACCCAGTCCTGGAGTCTCTTTTTTTTTTAAATTGTTTATGCTTTCTCTTTTTCAGCAAATCATTAAACTCTTACAAAGAGTATTTATACAGACAACTTCCAGTTCTACATATGCAATTCTCATCTTTGCATCTCCAGTTCCACATGACCAGATGCATGTTGAACACTTCCAACTAGAAATATCACATGCATCTCTAATTTAATATATATAAAAGAGTTTATTATCTTTTCTAAAAAAAAAAAGACTAATTTTAATATTTTTGCCAATGGCACCATCAGGGTTTTAATCTGCCATGTTTATAACCCTGGATATCATAATTCCTGATACTTCAGTTTCCCTCACCTTCCATATTGAATCTATTAACAAATCTTGTCAATTCTACCTCTGTAATAGCTTTCCCATTTACTCAAGTCTTCATCTCAACTTACCCAAATTATTACAATACCTTCCTAGTTCATATCCCTGAATGTAATTTCTTTCCTCCTCTCATCATTTCTTCATACAGCTATGAAAATGACATTCCTAAAGTAAAGTTCTACTCAAGAAGTTATAGTGGTTTCCTATGTCTCCCCAAATAAAATACAAATCCTTTGTTTGGCATTTATAACCCTTCACATTGGTCGCTAGCATACTTCTCATACACTCAACATTTCAGACAAATTCACCTATTAGCTAGTCTCTGTTCACAATATTCCATCTCCCTCCTAGTGTCTTTTCAAAGGCATTAGCTTCTCCCCACCATGCAAGGAATACATTCTCATTCTCATGGTTTCCTTCAAGGTTAGCTGAGAAAAATTTCTATTTGAAGCCCTTCTTGTTTGTACCAGTTATTAAATTACTTTCCTCCATTCCTAAAATTGATTGCATATATTTCAAATTTAGTTTTCTGTGTATTACTGCTCCCACTACTCCAGTAGAACATAAGTTTTCTGCATACAGGAATTATTTTTATTTTTTTTTTCTTAGATCAAGCATGAACATAGTTCATTGGCTTAATAAGTATTTAATTGTTGAATTGAAATGTAGAATAAGTAGAAGACACAGTGTAAGAAATGGCTGAACAATAGATAGGAATGAAATTGTACAAGATTTCAAATAAGAAGTCATGCTTTATTTAATTACCAATGGGAAACACCCGACCATCTAAGGACAAAAGAGTAATATGATTAGAAGCGTATAAATATGCATGATTGGTATCCTATTCATATTCTTAGAGTACTTAATGTAACTAACTTTTCAAAGGCCTTCTTACATTTTTTTTTTAAATTTTTTATTCTAAGACATTGAATCCCAAAGAGTTGAAATTATTTGGCTTATCTCAAAACTAAAAACAATAACAACATGTTCTTCAGTCAATTTTGTACAGATCCTATTATTTAACTTTAATTTTATGAGGAGTAAAGAGAAGTTGTATCTAAACTTTGTACCCCACCCCTGAGCTTTGCCTGCAAATTAAACACTTAATAATTGTTGAAAAATGTATGAATGAATAGATAAGTGAACAAATGATAAATGATATATTTTATATTGACATCTTGATGGCATTCTAGAAACAAAATAACAAAACTCAAAATGAAATGTTTCCCCATTTTTATAGTTAAAGATTCTGATAAAGGCCTCATTTCCAAAACATATAGAGAATTGACTCTAATTTATAAGAAAACAAGTCATTCTCCAATTGATAAATGGTCAAAAGATATGAACAGACAATTCTCAGACGAAGAAATTAAAACTATTTATAGCCATATGAAAATATGCTCCAAATCATTATTAATCAGAAAAATGCAAATCAAGACAACTCTGAGATACCATCACACACCTGTCAGATTGGCTAAGATGACAGGAAAAAATAATGATGAATGTTGGAGGAGATGCGGGAAAATTGGGACACTGATGCATTGTTGGTGGAGTTGTGAACGAATATAACCATTCTGGAGAGCAATCTGGAATTGTGCCCCAAAAGTTATCAAACTGTGCATACTCTTTGATCCAGCAGTGTTTCTATTGGGCTTATATCCCAAATAAATACTAAAGAAGGGAAAGGGACCTGTATGTGCCAAAATGTTTGTGGCAACCCTCTTTATAGTGGCTAGAAGCTGGAAAATTAATGGATGCCCATCAATTGGAAAATGATTGGGTAAATTGTGGTATATGAGTGTTATGGAATATTATTGTTCTGTAAGAAATGACCAGCAGGATGAATACAGAGAGGCTTGGAGAGACTTATTTGAAATGATGCTAAATGAAATGAGCAGAACCAGGAGATCATTATATACTTCAACAACAATACTGTTTGAGAATGTATTCTGATGGAAGTGGATCTCTTCGATAAAGAGAGCTAATTCAGTTTCAAGTGATCAAGGATGGACAGAAGCAGCTACACCCAAAGAAAGAACACTGGGAAATGAATGTAAACTGTTTGCATTTTTGTTTTTCTTCCCAGGTTATTTTTACCTTCTGAATCCAATTCTTCCTGTGCAACAAGAGAACTGTTCAGTTCTGCACACATATATTGTATCTAGGACATACTGTGACATATTTAACATGTATAAGACTGCTTGCCATCTAGGGGAGGAGGTGGAGGGAGGGAAGGGAACTGAAGTGAGTGCAAGGGATAATGTTATAAAAAATTACCCAGGCATATGTTCTGTCAATAAAAATAAATATATGTATGTTACAATTTAAATAAAAATAATAAAATTACAATTTGTATAAAAAGTTACAATTTAAAAAAAAGAAATGTTTCCCTTTTTTATCTTATAGAAGTGTATGATCCTCTCAGTGCCATGTGAGATATTTGTGTATCTATACTATGTATATGTGAGCTGTACTTTATGATTTACATTTCTCAAAGAGGCATGGCAATTAGCCACCAGATTTGTAGAAGGCTAGTCCCTTACAAAACACCTAAAACTGTTCAAAGAGTCATGGATATTGAGGAACTTTTTTAAAGAAAGAAAACAAACAAATGAAAATTCATCTATGGTATCACCAGGCTCAAGGGTGATGATCCCATAACATTACTGAGTTTTGAAGTTATCATGTCACATAGGGCAGCCTGCTACACTCCCATTTAATAATGATGTACAGACATGAATTTAAAGAGATATCATATGATTATAAATGACACTATTAAAGTAGTACTGTTTTATTATTTAGAAGCAAGTAGAGGCCTACAAATATGACGGCAAATAAATACTTCTGTGTTCATGTAATATGAAATAGGCTTTTTTTTTCCTTTTGACTTAAAGCTATTCATTAAAATTGATCGGCTAGTTATAATTCAGGATTGACTACTGTGATTTGAGAACTCACCTTAAAGAAGAACCAATTTGTGACAAGAAATCCATGAACAAATTCCTTTAAGTTGCTACAGGACATGAATTTTGCAGCCATTATGTGATTTGGACAGTGAGGTAACATTTAAATATCAGTTCCCTGTGACTAGAGATATGTCAATAATGCTAAGGATAGAGAGATGGAAGAACTAGCTGACTCAGCTGATCCTAATATTTGCTGACTTCTTACTGCTGAAAATAGTCACCTATCTACTTTCACTCACTAGTCTCAATTTGGCAGAGCTTCTGATAGATTGATAACACATGCTGTTCTGTATGTAATTCAAAGATAAACTGTATTCATTTACATTTCAGCTCTTAAAGTCTATGCTACATAACAATATTGTACTTAAGAAGGAAACACTGCAGTAATAGTGTGTATGAGATACTTATATTAAACCTATCTCTCAATTTACATGTAGAAGTATATTTTAAAGGGGGGCACTGTCAAAGTAAAAACTATATTCCTACCCATATTATTGATAACAGGGTAAACTACAAAAATGGAAATGAATTTAGGGACCTAATATACACATCACTTATAGTTTTGCTTACTTCTAGAAAATCACACAGCTTCCATCTTTATTTTGTAGCTATTTCCTGGTTTTCATTTACCATGGCTGCACTTATGTTCTGGTCATGAAATACTAAGAGTGAAAATAAGAGAAATGTTCATCTTTTATTTGATCTGAAATGTTTATCCTAATCTGAATGTTTTGAAGTATATTTATTTATGCTGAGTTATAATAAATAAACTTCTTGATCCACACTTTTGAGATCTTAGTCTTCATATTTTGAGCATTCTAATATATATATATATATATATATATATATAATATATATATATATACTTGTTGGAAACAGTTATGGTTAAAGAGCTGAGTCTGGAGTCAGTTAAACCTAAATTCAAATTCTGCCTCAAACACTTTTACTTTAACTTCTTTTTGACTTAAGTTACTAGATAAGGAAAGGGCAAACTATTCCAGATCCTTTAATAAGAAAATCCCAGTATTGATATTATTGGTGTGCTATGGTCCACAGAGCCAGGAAGATGAGGACATGATTGAATGACATTTCCACAAATGATTGTTTTCTACTTGTGGTTATACCATTTTTATTGGCATAACATTGTTTCAGTAAATGTTTAGGCTTACACTGTTAGTTGAGTTGTAAAATGATCAAACAAATGTGGAGAGCAATTTGGAACCATGCTCAACAAATTATAAAACTGTACATACTCTTTGATCTAGCAATATCACTGCTAGGTCTACATTCCCAAAATATATAAAATAAGGTAGAAGACCAATTTGTTTAAAAACACTTTTTTGTTTTTGTTTTTATTTTTTTGGTAGTAGTTGAGATTTGGAAATCAGAGAGATGCCCAACAATTGAGGTGTGACTAAACAAGCCAAGGTAGTATATGATTGTGATAGAATACTAATGTGCTATAAGAAATGAGAAGCAGGATGATTTGAGAAAAACCTGTACCAATTTATATGAACTTATAGAAAAGGAAGTAAGCAGAATCAGTAGAACACTGTACACAGTAACAGCCAATACTGTAAAAAAAAAAAATGAATTGTGAATGACTTAGCTTTTCTCCACAATCCCAAAAGAATCACGAAGTTTACTATCTGCCTCCAGAGAAAGAATACAAACTGCACAATGCTATTTTTTACTTTTTCATTCTTCTGTTTTATTCAAGGTCTTCTTAGGCAAAATGACTAATATGAAAATGTTTTACATGATTATGCAAGTATAAAACACATCCAATTGCTTATCATCTCAGGAAATAGGAAGGGAGGAAAGAAAAGGAGAGAGAAAATGTGAAACTCAAAGTTTTTAAAAAAATGCTAAAAATTGCTCAAACATAATTGGGGAAAATAAAATATTATTTAAAAAAAACCACAGGGGCAGAGCCAAGATGGCAAAGAGGATACATGCTTCATTTTGAGCTCCCTTCTCCTCTTACTACATTTCTGAGGGTGGAGATCTACCCTCTCTACCACAGGTTGACTGTTCTAATTTGGTTGCAAAGTAGTAGATTAGCAGAGAAGTTACACAAACACAAAAGGTAGAGTGTACCCCCAAATGCCAGAGTTTCACAGGACCTGGCCACACCTACTCAACACTGGAAGTGACACAGCATGATCACAATGCAGTCTCATGATCCCAGCACACCCTCGCTACACAGTGGGGCTGCTCATCCCAGGGCAGTTGCACTTCTGCAGTGCTGTCGCTCTTCACAGCCTGTTTGCAGGACAGCCACTGTCTGTTTGTCCCTGTTCTGTAGGGGAAGCTAGGAACCTCCTTGCCCTAAAGGCAGTCACCCAGGGATTTTTTAAAAAATGAATAAAAAATCAAAGCAAACTCTAACTATAGATAACTTCTATACTGAAAGACAACAGGTTTCCAACCTAGAGGAGACTTATAGCAGTCTCTAGACAAAACCCCAAAGGGGTAAATAGAATATTAGAAAAGTTAGGTATGATAGATCTTTGGAGAAAACTGAATGGAGACAGAAAGATATACATATGGCAGAAACTAGGCATTGACCCACACTTAACACCACACACCAAGTTAAGATCAAAATGGTTTCATGATCTAGGTACAAAAAATGAGATTATAAATAAGTTGGAAGAACATAGGATAACAATAAAGGGGGAAAATATTTTTACAGTCAAAGGTTCTGATAAGGGCCTAATTTCCAAAATATATAGAGAATTTACTCTAATTTATAAGAAATCAAGCCATTCTTCAATTGATAAATGGTCAAAGGATATGAACAGACAATTTTTGGATGAAGAAATGGAAACTATTTCTAGCCATATGAAAAGATTTTTCAAATCATTATTGATCAGAGAAATGCAAATTAAGACAACTCTGAAATACTACTACAGACCTCTCAGATTGGCTAGGATGACAGGAAAAGATAATGATGAATGTTGGAGGGATTTGGGAAAACTGGGACACTGATACATTGTTGATGGAATTGTGAATGCATCCAACCATTCTGGAGGACAATTCGGAACTATGCTCAAAAAGTTATCAAACTGTGCATCTAGCACAGTGTTTGATCCAGCAGCATTACTACTGGGCTTAAATCCCAGAGAGATCTTAAAGAAGGGAAAGGGACCTGTATGTGCAGAACTGTTTGTGGCAGCCCTTTTTGTAGTGACTAGAAATTGGAAATTGAATGGATGCCCATCAATTGGAGAACTGAATAAGTTATGGTATATGAATGTTATGGAATATTATTGTTCAGTAAGAAATGACCAACAGGATGATTTCAGAAAGGCCTAGAGAGACTTACATGAACTAATACTGAGTGAAATGAGCAGAATCAGGAGGTCATTATACACTTCAACAACTATACTATATTATATGATGGATGTGGCTCTCTTCAATAATAAGATGAACTAAATCAGTTCCAATTGTTCAATAATGAAAAGAACCAGTTACACCCAGTGAAAGAACTATGGGAAATGAGTGTGGACCAAAACAGCATTTCCACTCCTTCTGTTTTAGCCCACTTGCATTTTTGTTTTCCTTTTCAGGTTATTTTTACCTTATTTCTAAATCCGATTTTTTTTTTGTGCAGCAAGATAACTGTATAAATATGTATGCATATATTGTACTTAATATATACTTTAGCATATTTAATATGTATTGATCTACCTGACATCTGGGGGAGGGGATGAAAAAGGGGAAAAGTTAGAATAGAAGGTTTTGCAAGGATCAATGCTGAAAAATTACCCATGAATATGTCTTGTAAATAAAAAGCTATATAAAAAAATGTTTAGATTATTTTGAACTTGTTCCTCTGGCATTTATATGCAAACAATAGAAGCACTTTTTGTCAATTTTTTTCACAACTACTTTTAATTACAATGAAAATTTTGAAATATAAGTCAAATTTACTTCTCAAGTGAAGTGAATTTGACAACTGAACACTCTGAAAAACTGAATACTATGGATTTCTTTTAAATAAAGATATTGGAAAACCCAAGACCATTGCTTTCATTTCAATACTATCAGACAATTCTAAAATCATTAATTTTAGGCTGGAAATGATCTTACTACTCCTTCAATCTAATCCCATGATTTCATAAATGAAGAACCTGAGCCCCATAGAAGTGAAGTAACTTGTCCAATATTGAACAGGTGGTAAGTATCACAATCAACTCCTTTGACTCCTGATCTAAGTCTTTCTACTACACAGTGTGCCTTCCTTGCTGAACTGGCTTTGTCTGAGCATCTAGTAGGACAAAGTGGAGACTTGAGAGTGCTGTTAAGATAACTCAGTTAAATACTTTCAGGTGATTTCAGACTTCAAAGTAATATATATATATATATATGTGTGTGTGTGTGTGTGTGTGTGTGTGTGTGTGTGTGTGTGTGTGTGAGGTCATTTTGGGAGAGGGAGTAGTCAAGGAGCAAAACACTTGAGAACAAGTTGAAAAGAGAGAGAATGGAATAAATGGGGAGGAATGCAGTTAGCAATAATAAGTGTAAAAAAATTTGAAGCAGGTTTCTCTGGAAAGACTTTATTTGAATTGAGTCAAATTTATTTATTTATTTTATTATTAT
Source organism: Antechinus flavipes (assembly GCF_016432865.1). NCBI lineage: Eukaryota > Metazoa > Chordata > Mammalia > Dasyuromorphia > Dasyuridae > Antechinus > Antechinus flavipes. Next base: position 529,005,301 of record NC_067398.1, read on the forward strand.
TTTTAGGAGAGGCAAAAAGGAATTTATTGCTTTCTCATGAGAAAGGACACATCCAGTGTTGACCAAAATGGTGTCAGCAAGGGAGTGCAAAGGTAAGCAGTTCTCAACAAGTTTATATAGACCCTAAAGTGGAGACCCCAACCACTCCCTTGCTCTTCAGAGCTTATGGGAGAATTTTCCCAAGCAAGAGCTCAAAACAAAAATGTTTGCTCTACAAAAAGGGAGATTTGAAGTCTTGACCTTTTCCCATCCTGAGTCACATGAGGAAGTGTGGTGTGAAAATGTGGATGCACTGAGGGAGTTTCAACAGTGGAAAGCTAGGGACAAAGAATAAAAGATTCTTTTCAAATATCTAGCTATCCCTCCTGATCACAAAACCCAGTTCCTGCCCTTAAGGAAGTTGTATTCTTACATTCTTTTGAGAGAGATAACTTCCACTCTGACCATCCACTGAGGTCCTGGTAGGTTTCAAACCTCCAATTTATGTTTCATTTCTTCAATTTAATCTTCACCACTATAAAAACCAAACAAATGCCCATCAATTTCTCACAATTCTCCCACCCACCCCCTACCTTTTAAAAATAATTTGGTTTTTACATCCTTTTCTAACACCTCAAATTTGGCTAATACTTTTTTACATCCCACTTCATGAAAGTCTATTAACTTCTGCAGAGCTCTTCTTATACAGGATGAATAATTAATCCTTGAATTTCCTGCTAATTCTTCTAAAAGGGCTGTACTATGAGTATTCTCTTTTTTTTCTGCCAAAAACCTGTCCACAGTCATTCTATTTTTCTATGCCATTCTGTTAGTGACCTCTAACTATTCTGCTATTATATTCATTGCCTCTTTAGTGTAACTTAATATTTACCCACCAATAATATTTCCCCACCAGTGTAGGAATGACTCAAATCCAGAACTAACTAGATTTCTAGCCTTGAATTCATCAAATTTTTCTTTTTTGAATGTCAGCGTAAAAGGAATTACCAATTGGATCAGTGCACGGCTATCCACTCAGTTCCCTGGGCAAAGCAGGTTTGAAGTGCTCCCTCCACAATACCATCCAAGGTTTGGGTATACTTATTCCTAAGAAATTGCCAGAGCTTCCAGCTAAGTGAAATGTATAAAAAATAAAAGCCATACCCCAGTTGATAAATGATAAAAAATATGACACATGCCCAAAGGGCTATAAATTTATGCATAAACTTTGACCTAATCATATTACTACTAATCATGAATACCAAAAGAGATTTTAAAAAATAAGGAGAAAGGACCTATATGCCCAAAAATATTTGTAGCAGCTCTCTTCTCAGCACAAAAAAAAATGGAAATTGAGGGGATCCTCATCAATTGGAAAATGGCTGAATAGAATGTGGTATGTTATTGTCATGGAACATTATTGTTCTATGGGAAATGAGCAACATGCTCTCAGGAAAATAGAAATCTAGAAAGTCCTCCATAAATTCAAACAAAGCAAATTTTATGTTATACAAAATAATAGCAATGTTCTGAGTTGACCAGCTGTAAATGACGGCTATTATCAACAATACAGTGACTACTCTGAAGGATTTATGATGAAAAATCCTATCCATACCCAGAGAAGAAACTGATTGTGTCTGAATACAGATTGAAGCATTCTCTCTGTGTCTCTGTCTCTGTCTCTGTCTGTCTCTCTCTCTCTCTCTCTCTCTCTCTCTCTCTCTCTCTCTCTCTATCTTTCTCTTCTTAACCTTATTTTTCTTGAGTATTTTTTTATTATAGTGGCTGATAGCTATGTTTTCTTTCACAACATGACTTTTATGGAAATGTTTTGCAAAATACAACTACAAAATCCAAAATTCTTTTTTTTTAAAATCTCCCATATGCCAACAGAGATAAAAACAGCAACAAATGAAGATATAGGGAAAAAGTGATGAAATGTTTGTATCTTGGTTTTTAATCCCATTCAACATAGCATATCCATCAACAATGTATTAAAAAGTTTCATTTGGAACTTACCTTTTCAGAGAATGTGAATCAAAGAGTAATTAACAGTACTACCATGGCCTTCTGGAAGGAAATGACCAATTGTGCCCCATAAAGACCAATGATATAATTTTTACAAGTGGCTTGGAAGAAGAAATGTCCATTAAGTTAATAGATGATGACACATTGTTAAGAAAGACTAGTATCTTCAAGGATAGAATTATAATTCAAAATGACCTTGGAAAGTGACAGAAATAGGCAAAAATAACAAGGACATATGCAATGTTATAGTCAGAGAAAAATGGTTAAAAGCATAGTTATTGGAAATCAAGTTACTTTTCTTTAAACATGATAAGAAGAATCTGGGTTAAAGTCAAATACTTTCACATGATTACCACTTCAAAATAAAACAACATAAAAAACTCTAGAATAATCCAGATAATTTAATTTTTCCATTTCATTTTACACATGAAAGGAGTCATAGATTACTTAGGAGAAAACTATGAATGCACTCAGGAAATTAAGTGGTGTGTGTTTGGTTTCAGGGTGTTTTGTGTGCCTTCGATTAAGATGACATATCACCATGTGAAATAGAAATGAAGTGACCACTACATGAAGTTAGTCATTATTGCCTAAGTAACTTTAGATTCAGCCAAAATGGTATAAGTAACTCTAATAATCAAGTCTCAGCCTTGCATTATTCTTACCCGAAGTCACATTTACTCTTACATATATATTACTAAAATGAAGGTAGAGAAAATCACACAATTTTTTTTCCAATAGGGTCTATTGCAAATGTATATTACATAAATTTTTTGGGCTCTCACTGATGCTAGGCAATCCTACCATAACTGCTTTAGCAAATCATTATCCCAATCTCCACAGTGGCTCTTCTAAAATTGTCATCTCACTTAAATCCTCTTCCCTACACTCTTTTTAAAAAAATTTAATAGCTTTTTATTTACAAGTTATAATGCATAGGTAATTTTACAGCATTGACAATTGCCAAACCTTTTGTTCCAATTTTTCCCTTCCTTCCCCCCACCCCCTCCCCTAAATGGCAGGATGACCAATATATGTTAAATATATTAAAGTATAAATTAAATACAAAATAAGTATACATGACCAAACCGTTATTTTGCTGTACAAAAAGAATTGGACTCTGAAATATTATACAATTAGCCTGTGAGGGAAATCCAAAATGCAGGCAGGAAATAATATAGGGATTGGGAATTCAATATAATGGTTCTTAGTCATCTCCCAGAGTTCTTTCACTGGGTATAGCTGGTTCAGTTCATTACTGCTCCATTGGAACTGATTTGGTTCATCTCACTGCTGAAGAAAGCCACATCCATCAGAATTGATCATCATATAGTATTGTTGTTGAAGTATATAATGATTTCCTGGCCCTGCTCATTTCACTCAGCATAAGTTCATGTAAGTCTCTCCAGGCCTTTCTGAAATCATCCTGCTGGTCATTTCTTACAGAACAATAATATTCCATAATATTCATATATCACAATTCTCCAATTGATGGTCATCTACTCAGTTTCCAGTTTCTGGCCACTACAAAGAGGGCTGCTACAAATATTCTTGCGCATACAGGTCCCTTTCCCTAAAATCTCTTTGGGATATAAGCCCAGTAGTAACACTACTGGATCAAAAGGTAGGCACAGTTTGATAACTTTTTGAACATAGTTCCAAATTGCTCTCCAGAATCCCTGGATGTATTCACAATTCCACCAACAATGTATTAATGTCCCTGTTTGCCCACATCCCCTCCAACATTCCGCATTATCTTTCCCTGTCATTCTAGCCAATCTGACAGGTGTGTAATAGTATCTCAGAGTTGTCTTAATTTGCATTTCATTTATTAACAATGAGTTGGAGCATCTTTTCATATGGCTAGAAATAGTTTCAATTTCTTCGCCTGAGACTTGTCTGTACATATCCTTTGACCATTTATCAATTGGAGAATGGCTTGATTTCTTATAGAGTCGGTTCTCTATATATTTTGGAAATTAGGCCTTTATCAGAACCTTTGACTGTAAAAAATGTTTTCCCAGTTTATTGCTTCCCTTCTGATCTTGTCTGCATTAGTTTTGTTTGTACAAAAACTTTTCAATTTAATATAATCAAAAATTTCTATTTTGTGATCAGTAATAATCTCTAGTTTTCCCTACTCTCTTTAGCTGAAAACCTTATCTCAGATTTTAAAGAAAAAATGGACCCTCTTCTCCATTCTGTCATCTCCTATAGTTACTCAGGTGACTTATGGTACTTTCTCCTCTTTCATCCACATCTCATGTAATGAAATTGTTTGTCCTTCATTCTCAAAGAGAACCATGACATCAGGGAGGTGATATCATGACATGCAAGTGAATTAGATTTAAGTGCAGGAGGACTGTTCAAGGTCACTTACTTCATTTTCCCATCCAGAGTCATCTGGGTCCAGTGGTGAGATATAGATCAGGAAAACTGGAGATGGCCCTGGATAGTGTGGGATACCTTGACCTTTTTAAGCTAAGATTTTTTTTTTAACAGATCTCAGTTGGACTCAGGCTGCATCCAGTCACTCATTAACACTACATACCAACTGAGACAAAGCATGACTTCTTTTACCTAGTCAAAAGAAAAAAAAAAAAAAAAAGAGCCCACATTCTAAATAAATCTGGGATAAGAAGATCCAAAAGGTTGCTGGTCAAAACAAGAAAGATTTTTTCCCCCATTCATTCTAAGTTGATCAGAAGATCTGTTAAAGACGTTAACTTCAAAAGGCCAAGGTCTCCTATTGCATTTAGGGTCATATTCAATTCTGATCGCTATCTGACCATTGGACTGAAATGGCTCTGGAGTAGAAAATGAGGCAAGTGACAGCTCTCCCTCACTTAAAATTGAATTCACTTCAATCTCATGGTCTTGTCTCCTGATGTCAACCTGATGTTGTGGTCCTCTTGGAGAATGAAAGACAAACAGCAACATGAAGAAGTGGTCACATTCCATATCAAGGCTTTCAAGTGATCCTATTCCAAGCTATCTACACTAACAGGTTGCCCCATTTTCATCCCTATTCTTTCAATTATTTTCTCTATTTGGTTCATTTCCTACTGCCTATAAACATGCCTTTCTCTCTTCTCCTCAAAAAGCCTTCACTTGTTCCTTCTATCAAGCCTATCATCTTATATCTCTTCTGCCCTTTATAAGCATTAAAAACATTTCACAATAATAAACACTGTTTTTCCATAGTCATCAACCCTTGTCAAAACTACTAATAATGATTCATGTTACTAAGTAGTAACATTAGCAAGTATTCAATTATAGAAACATTACACACACACACACACACACACACACACACACACACATACACACACACACATGCTGTGCTAAGTGCTGGTCTCAATTAATTAATTAATTAAATTTTCACACTACATACAAGCATTTAAACAATCATTTTTTAAAGTTGTTTTCCAAATTCTCTTTCCTCTTTCTGCCTCTCCCCCATCCTTAAGAAGAAAAGTGATTGATATTTATTATTTATGTGAATTCATGCATCAACATTTTCAAATTAGCCATATTGTAAAAATCAAACATTTTCATATTAGACATGTTGCAAAAGATAACACAATCCAAAAAAGAAAGAAAGAAGGAAAGGAAAGGGGAAAAAAAAGAAGGAAAGAACGAACCATAAAGATGAAGACAGTAAAAAAGTATTTTTCAATTTACATTCATAATTCATCAGTTTCTTCTCTGGAAGTAAATAGCATTTTTTATTATGGATTCTTTGGGATTCTCTTGGGTCTTGATCAAAGTAGCTAAGTCTTGAGCAAAACATTACAATATTTCTATGTACATTGTTCTCTTGGTTCTGCTCATTTCACTTTGACTCTGTTTATATTTCTTTCCAGGTTGTTGTGAAAGCAGCCTACAAGTCATTTTTTATAGCTCGATAATATTCCACCACAACCATATATCCCACTTTGGTCAGTCACTATTCAATTAATGATCATCAACTCAAATTCCAATTCTTTGCCATAGCAAAAAGAGGTGCTATAAATATTTTTGTAGGCAGGTGCTTTCCTTTTTTCTTTGATCTCTTTGGAGTACATGTCTAACTTACTTCTAGGTCCAAGAGTATGCAGAGCTTTATAGCTTTTTTGGGTACAGTACTAAATTGGCCTCCAGAATGATTAGAAAAGTTCATCACTTCACCAACAGTGCATTAGTGTGCCATTTTTTCTATATTCCTTTTATGTCATGTTAGCCAATTTGATAGGTATAAGGTAGTATCTCAGAACTGTTTTAATTTGCATTTGTCTACTAAATAGTTATTTAGATAATTTTTTCATGTGACTATTGATGGCTTTGACTCCTGTAAACTGCCTATTCATATTCTTTGACCAATTTTCAACTGGGAAATGACTGTTATTTTTGTAAATTAGCTTAATTTCCAATATATTTGACAAAAGAGACCTTTATGTAAATTGTTTTGCTTTCCTGTTTTTCTCCTAATTTTGGCAGCATTATATTTTTTTGCATATACCTTTTAATTTCTTGTAAAGAAAATTATTTTACTTCTTCCAATCCTCTCTATCTCTTGTTTGGTCTCAAACTCTACACTTATCCATGGGTCTGCAATGTATATTTTCTCATCCTCCCCTAACTTACTTATAAAGTTATTATTTATGTCATTTACCCACTTTGACATTATCATGGTGTATAGTGTAAGATGTTGATCTATGTCTGTTTCTTCCAAATTGCTTTCCAGTTTTCTCAACATTTTTTGCCAAATATTAAATTTCTAATTCCAATGCTTAAATCTTTGAGTTTATCAAACATTACATTACTTTGATTATTTGCTATTGTGCATTGTGCACCTAATATTTTCCTCTGATTCAACACTCTATTTCTAAGGTAGCACCATATTTTTTGATGATTTCCAGTTTATAATATAGTTTAAAATCTGAAACTGCTAGGCTGCTTTCTTTGATACTTTTTCAATTGTTCCCTTGATATTCTTAACCTATTTTTCCAGATGAATTTTATTACTTTTAGCACTATAAAATAATTCTTCAACAGTTTGTTATTAGTTATTAATCATGCATTACTAGTATTATAATTAGTTTTTAATAATGATTAAATTTTTTGAAAATGCATGCATCATTTTTCCATATAGAAAGGTAAATGATTTAACCTTATTATGTCTCTTATGTTTTTTCTTTCATATTTAACTTTGAAAGCTTCATTTAGCATTTTCCATTCAGTCCTGGTCTTCTTATCAGGGATATCTGAATGTCTTGTATTTCATCAAATATCTATTTTTCCCTTAAAGAATTATATCCTCAGCTTTTTTTTGGGGTAGGTTACTCTTGGTTGTAGTCAGCTCTTGTTTTCTAGAAAATCATATTCTAAACCCTTTGAGATTCCTATAATATAGAGATATTGGAATACACGGGAGTTGTTGGAATACCAGGGATCCATCCGCCAGTGGCTGCTGGAGATCCAACCCAGACCTGCAGAATGGATCTCCTCTTGCAAGAGGATAATACAAGGAGCTTTAGAGGTAGTTGATCTTCTCTGATCTCTTTGAGAGGCAGTTGCATTCTCTGACCTCTCTCCTCTTCCCTCTGCCTCCAATTTAACTCATTCTCAGTTAACAAAACCTGTGTCAGCAAAGACTGTTTTGAAATTCCTTCAGATGTTATGATTCACAGGTATGGAGGCTCTAGGAGAATTGACCTGTCCCTTAACATAGATGTTTCTGTATCTTTTGTAATAATGGCTTCATAATATTTGAATTGTTTCTTGCTGAATGCTAAAATATTTTATCCTTGAGATATGGAATGTGATTATAATATTTTTTGAAGTTTTCATGGTGGGATCTCTTCTAGATGGTGATTGATGGATTCTTTCAATTTCTATTTTACCCTATAGTTTTAGAATATCAAGTCAGTTTTTCTTAATAATTTCTTGAAATATGATGTCTTGTCTCTTTCTCTCTTTTTTTTTTTTTTTTTTTGATCATTGCTTTCAGGTAGTCTAATAATTTTTAAATTATTTCTCCTTGATCTATTTTCCAGGTCAATTGTTTTTCCACTGAGATGTTTCATATTTTCTTCTTTTTTCCCTCTCTTTTCACTTTTCATTTTCTTGTTTCTTAGTGTCTCTTAGAGTCATTAGCTTCCCAATTCTGATTTTTAAGGAACTGTTTTTTTTTCCAGTGAGTTTTTGTATCTCCTTTTCCCTTTGCCCAATTCTACTTTTAAAAGCTTTTTTCGGTGGATTTTTACATTTCTTTATCTTTTGGTCAATTCTGTTATAAGATATTTTCTTCAGTATTTTAAAAAGGGTGGTCATTGCTCATGTTCTACACTCTGGTTCTTACTCGGAAAGGATCATTGATCTCCTGGAATTGCAACTGATAATGCTCCTTGATACCAGAAGTAACAATCTGGTTACATATGTGCAATAAGTTGGACCTAAAATTAAATAGGTGGAGGAGTGTAGAATTAATTGGTTTAAGAGTATTGCAAAAATAATTTAATGTCACCAAACTTTCAGAAACAAAGACATTTCCTTTTAAACACCAGTATTCTACTTGTTTTCAGTGTTGTTATATGGCTGACAAACAGGAAATTCAATTGTCTCCTAAGAATTGAAAGTGAGCATCACATAGGTGATAGAGACATGAAGGAGAAATGCTAACAGGTCACAACATATAATATGTAAGGAAATCCAGTGAAATTAGGAATAAAGGATCAGAAAAATGGATAACATAAAAATATGGGTTGATTATGTGGAGAAAATGAGCCATGATAACTGGACAGCCTGAGTACTCTTCTGCTTACTTCAGAAAGATATGCCTCCAAAAAATTACAGGATTATCTGATAATGAATTTAGAGGACACATTACACACATGATGGCATGAGTAGGTTGTAATCTGAATCATTGCATATTAATGGCTTAAACCGAGATCACAAATTCATTTGAGCTTGAGTATTTGAGCCACATTTTTATTCAAGATTTTTCTTTGCTTTCCCATGTTAATATTATTAACAGTAATGTAACCAATCTGTATATTGTGTTTTCTATCTACATTCTTTGCTTTTGATTACTTTTTAGATGCCTTCCTGCATATCAAAAAATATGGATCCAATGTATCCAATATTGGATATATAATGGAATATTCCATTATTCAATTATGTTGAATTTCAAAAAAAGTTCTTCATTCCCTCTTTCTTTTGTTTTAGAACATAGGTGGTCACACCCTCCCTGACTTCTCAAGGAGGTGAGAACCCAAAAAGGAGGTGATCACACCCTCCCTTACTTCTCAGAAAAGGGGGTGAAAATACCATAAAAGGAGGTGATCACGCTCTCCTTGACGTCTCAGGGAGATGAAAACACCAAAGGAAATGGAGAATCAAACCAGATCAGCGGGTTTTTAAAGAGTGTCAATTGAAACAGATATACATAAATCCATCAGCATGGGAAGTATTACAAACAAACAACATGAATCAACATGAGGAATTATACATGTCCATAAAGTCTTAGAAATAGACCAAAACCATTGGACTATTGTCCATTACTTCATGTGTCAGGAATCCAGTGATACTTGCAAGTTTTGAAGTCCTACAATAGTCTCATCATATGTCAGGGAATCCAATAATTCCTGCAGATTTTGAAGTCTTGTATCAGTCTAATCATGTCTCAGGGAATCCAATGATTCCTGTGTGTTTTGAAGTCCTGTAACAGTCTCCTTATTAGCCATGCCCTTTCAGTGTCAGATGTTTCTTAGGTCTTCTCCTTTGTTTTGAGCTTTTTCTCTTTTTCTGTCTCTCTCAAGATGCTCGTTGCCACCTATCTGATTCCTTCTCCATCTGTAGAAATACAAGCAAACCCTTTCTCCCAAGCAGTTAGTCTATCTAGTTCCTTCCATTCATCACTTTCCAGATCTCTCCACATCACCTGGAGATTATATATTGGAGCTGTTCACACTGGATACTGCCTTTCTGTTGGGTTAAAAAACCTGTATTCTCCCCAGTTGTAATCCCTTTCTGTCACCTGATTGCTTCTCTGCTGATTGATCATGTCTAAATATTGAACTTCTAAAGACTATCTGAGTGTAACCTCAGCTGCCATCATGCCCCACCTGCTTGTTGCCTGGGGCCTGGAGCTGGGCCCCCTTCTCATTTCCCTGGGTCAGTCTACATTCTGAGGCCCAGTAGAAGCCTTCATTGCATTTTGGACATGGGATTTTGGGTCTTGGTCTCCCATCCTGTCTTCTCTCTCTATCACTATGCCAACACTGAGCTTTCAAATGCCCTACTTACCACACTGAAATCATTGACGAGTCTCTCTGGAAGTCCCTTGCAATGAGGGACCCTGTCTTCCCATGTTCATCATAATCTGAGTATAATAAACACTTGTGCCCACTGTGGCACAGCATCTTATTATCTCTTCTAAAGGAGTATTTTTGTGTAGTCCCCATGTAATTTTTTTACAAACCTCATTAGCATTTTCTTTAGTGAGTTGTTTTATCATGATTCCTGTAGCTGCATTTTCTCCAATGGTTCTTGTGACAGCTGTCTGCATACATCCCACAAAATCAGCAAAGGTTTCATTATTGCTCTATTTTTGTGAAGACTTCCCCTCTATCCTGTCCTGGGAGAGAGCCCTATGCTTTGATAGCAGCAGCAGCAATTTGCTCATATTTTATCAAAGGGTAATTAATCTGTACTGAAATGTTTGCACACTGACCTTTATCTGCTAGTTGGTCAAAGGTCATTTGTATATTAATTCCAGTTTGCCTATTTCATTGGGCTTGTATTCTACATAGTTCACTTTACTCCAAAAGCCACATCAAGTTTTGTCCAGGTTCTAAACATGTCCTTGCCATAGATTTCCATTCACTTGGGGTTCAAATTTCATAAGCCAAATACTCTAATACTATCTTAACATAAAATGATGTAGCCCCCTAAAGAGTGCAACCCTTTTTCAAATCCTTAATTTTTTCCAGATCAAAAGGAGTGTATCTTCTCCTTTGTTGACCTGAAGAGTCAAGCTCTTCAGTCACAGGGTACGCATTTATTAAATTAGATATATCTTGTCCTTCATTTTTTGCTTTAACTAGTGCCTTTTGTAATCCTGCCATAGGCTGCTTCATAGGTAGTGCTGATTGTGTCACTGCCCCTCCCCCTCTTTCTTCTCCCTCCATCCATGAAGGGTTAATTGAGGGGGGAGGGTCATGAGAAGGGGAATGCCCTAATGGCTCCTGCTGTGAAACACTACCCTCCTTAATTTCATCTTGTCTAATTCATCATCCTTTTCACTTAGTTTGTCAATATCCTCCCCCTCCTGCATTTTCTTCTTTTTCCTTATTCTATAACTTATATAATTCCTTAAAGCCAATTACATTGTTATATGTATAGAATGTTTCTTTAGGAATTGAATGAGGACCATTATCATTGTAATATTCACTTAGTTGCTCTCTTACTAATTTCTACTCATCTGGATCTAATTCTTTTTCCTTAGAAAACCAAGGAGATGTGTATTGTAATGTTTCTAAAAGTAGAATGATATGCTCCCAAGTTCAATCAAATCTTAGTTTTTTATTAGTTTAACTATGCTTTTGATACATTTTCCTTGAAGTGGAAAAAAAGGCTGTTTTCTAAACATTTGTCCCATTTCAGCTGACACACTACTTTAGCCCTTAACAAAGTTTCCTTCTTGTCTATTTTTGTATTTACCTTAATTTCTGGGTCAGGGAGATTTTCCCACTGAAATCAGGATTGGAGACTTTTCCCACTGAACTCAGGATCCCTCTTTGAGGGACATTTGGGAGCCAAAATGTAGTATTCTCAGTTGGTTTTCTTGAGATCTTGGGACCAGCCTTCTTTTCAGTAGAGTAATCGCCACAAGAATAGCCAGGTGTTAAAATCCAAATCCTTTATTATCTCTTTTACAGTCTACTTTCCGTGCCTGGGGCCCAACTAGCTTTCTTGAGAGCCTTTCAGATGAGACTTGGTCTCAGAGGGGAAAGTACAGGCAGCCAACCACCATGGTGGTGTGAGATGAAATGAATGAATCTGCCTTTCCTCTGGCTGAGTTTGTCCCAGATGATATGCTCTACACTGAGTATAAACCAATCATTATATCACTAGGAAACTATTATTTGTTATAAGATTAAATCAATCATACTGAACTTAGAGAACTATTAATCACCATGCTAAACTAGATAACCATTGTCTTATCAATTTCACTGAATTAGCACCTTGTAAGAATCCTTGTTTGAAGTACAGAATTCTGGCCCATAACACTTCACCTTCTCTCTTATTGTCAGTAATTTTTTGGGATATGTAGTTTAAGCAATAGAATCTCTGGGTCATTGTATATGTACATTTCTGTAATTTCTCTTTCTTAGTTTTTAATTGGTTAGAATGGTTGCATCAATTCCCATTTTTCACCAGCAATGATTCACTGTACTTCTCTTCTTGCAAACTTTCTAACACTGAGATTTCCCATTTTTGGTATCTTTGCTAACTTGATGGATATAAATTGAATTCTTTTGGCTTCAATTCACATTTCTCTGATTACCTATGTTCTATAATACATGTTCCATTTGTTATTGATCTTATTTTAGAAATTTTTCATTTGCATTGACAACTAATTTATTGAGGAATGGTTCATAGATTTGCAGTATTTTCCTATACAATTTATATACCTGTTTTCAATTAGAATTATTTCACAACAATATATTTTCCATTATGTTTTATTCAAATTCTAGCCATCTTAATGTTATATTTATAAAACTTTAAAAACATGATGTTTGTCTTTTTATGATTGTTTCCATGTCTAATTATGACTTTTCTCTATACATAACTTTGAAATATACAATTTTCCATTATTCTCTAATATTTTGCGTTTTGAAATTTGATATTTATATTTATCCATTCCGAATCTATTCTGATATTAGGCATATCCTATGATCTAAAGTTCTAATGCTTCTCCATTTTTCCATCAATTCTTATATTTTAATTGTTCCTTTCCTCAGTAGTCTGTAGTCTTGGATTTATGATATGCTGTATCCATGTATTTCTAGTAATGTGGTATAGTAGTTAAAATACTGAATCTAGAAGGAAAATTTAAATTCTTGCCCTCAGATAATTAATAGTTATTTAACTTTGGGCAAGTAACTTCTTTTTGTTTCAACTATTAAATGCGGATTTTAATAGAACCTAACACCTCACAGGGTTATGTGAGGATCAGATGGTACAATTAAATTCCCTTATGAACCATAACACAGTCTGGATAATATTTTAAGTCATATAAACTATAAAACCTTCTATAAATGTCATCTATTGCTACTTTTAGTAACGGTTTTTATTCACCTAATATCTTACATTGTTCTATTTTTTTTTTGTTGTTGTTGTTGGTATTGTTCCTACCTCCCAATACTAAATGCTTTGATAATTATCACTGTCCAGTGTGCTTTTGATGTCTTGCATTTTTTGACATTTTTTTCCTTATATTTCTAAAATGAATTTTGTTATTATTTTGTTTAAGCTTATAAAATGATTCTTTTGTAATTTGAATGTTCTAACACTAAATCTGTAAAATATTTTTGATCATAAATGGTATTATATTGAATTCAAAATATAAATGCTGAATAGATTTTGTTTTTACAAAAATTGTTTTGTAATTGTATTTATACAAGATCTATATGTATTTTGCTAGGTTTGATTCCCAAGTACTTAAAATATTCTCTTGTTATTTTAAATGGAATTTTTCTTCCTTTTTCTTCCTCACAATTACTCCATACTCCAACTCTGTCTATACATTGGCTTTCCATCTTCAGGGAAGTTTTTCCTCCTCCTCTCCACTTTTGAGTTTTCCTCTCTTCCTTCAAGACTCAGCTCATTTCTCAGCTTCTAGAAAAGGCCTTTTTTGTCTCCACTTTACCAACTTAGCACTTTTTCTCTAGGGGTGTGCTAGAGCCAAATCAAACAAAATCCTGAGTTGAATGCTAAATCTTCAGTGTAAAAAATTATACATTGGTAAATGATTCAGATAAGAACTTGATAAGTTGTTTTGTTGATTGTCTATGTTAAAAAGGTGAGAGAAATATTAATAATATATATAAAACTTAAAAGTGTCATAAATACATGTTTTCTCTGGAGACTTGATTTTTAAACATTTATCAGCACACTCTTGTTTTTCTCTGAGGTCACTTCCCATTTATCCAGATAATCCTTCTTCATAGAGAAAAACTGAATGTTTCTAACAATTTAGTTCCATAAGATCATGCTACTCTGTTTCTACCCATCTTTGTACTCATTTTGTCTTGCTCCTATATTCAAAATAAAAAAGGAAATAAACAAGAACAAATACAATTATACTACAAATACTTATTCATTTTGTCCTCAATTTTATAATAGGCAGAAATTGATATGTAATGAGAATATTTCCCTATTTCCCCCACAAATTCTGGTTGAGTCACCTCTAAAATTACACTGTCTGGAACTTCCATCCAAGATGGTGGAGAGGAGGCACACAGCAGCATAAGCTCCATGTTTTCTCTCAGAATCCATTTCATAACAAGCCTCTGAATTAATGCTTGACTGAAAAAAAAAAACCCACAAATAGTTACCAAGAGAAGACATCCTTGAAATTCACCAGGAAAGGTCTGTTTTTGCTCCAGGGCAGGGAAAGTTTTAGATGAGGCACTGGATGAGGGCAGGCAGCGGCAGCGAGAGCATAGCAGGCAGCTCACAGCTGAGTAGACTGGAGGGGGGTGGGGTGTAATCTCAGTCGTCTCTGTGGGGAGAGCTCTGCTACAGGATTGGATACTTTGACCTGGCAGCAAGCCAGCAGACAAGCAGAGAAGCTAAAAACACAGAGGATGAAGGATACAACCCCAATAACTGGAGTCTCTAGGGACCTGGCCTCCCCTCCCCGACAGTCTCAGCATGCTCTCAGAGTCTCTGAACGCAGGCTCAGCACAGCCAATGCTGTCCTGTTAGAGCCTCACTGCTGCTTCCCGCAGTCTGTAGAGGAAGCTTGGTAATACCACCCAGCCCAAAAGAGAAAGAAAAAAAATGCAGATTCCATTTTTTTTCTTTCTTTTTTTCTTTGCTAGTTTATCCTTTATTCTTCTCTGACAAAATGAGCAAAATATTGAAACGGACCTTAACCATTGACAGCTTCTATATGGATAGGAGCAGACTCTAAACCCTGAGAAGACTAAAAAATAGATTGTCTCCAGGTGACTCCCCAAAGGAGGAGATCATCTGTTCCTCAGCACAGATGAATCTCATAGAAGAAATTAAAAAGGCTCTCACAAGAGAACTAGAAGAAAAATGGGAAAAAGGAGAGAGAGGCTTGGCAAGAGAGTCTGGAGAAGTCATCCCACACATTTAAAGACCAAGTGGATAAAGAAATCAAATCATTAAAAAATAGAATTAGTGAACGGGAAACAGAAAATAGCTCTCTAAAAAATAAAATTGGTGAAATGGAAAAAAAATTCCATAGAACGAAATAACTGACTTAAAAACTCCATAGGACAATTAGAAAAAGATATAAAAAAGTGAGTGAAGAAAATACTTCATTGAAAATCAGAATCGAACAAATGGAATTGAATGATTCTAGGAGACAACAAGAATCAGTCAAGCAAAACCAAAAAAAAATCAAACAATAAAAAAAAAATGTGAAATACCTTCTTGGGAAAAGAACAGATCTGGAAAATAGATCTAGGAGAGACAATCTGAGAATTATTGGACTCCCAGAAAAATATGATGAAAAAAAGAGCCTGGACACTATTTTCCAGGATATTATCAAAGAGAACTGCCCAGAAGTCATAGAGACAGAGGGTAAAATAGACATTGAAATAATTCATCGATTACCTACTGAAAGGGATCCTAAAATCAAAACACCAAGAAATATAGTGGCCAAATGCCAGAACCCTCATATGAAGGAAAAAAATACTGCAAGCGGCTAGAAAAACCCAATTCAAATATAGAGGAACCACAATAAGGATTACCCAGGATCTAGCAGCGTACACATTAAAACATCAAAGGGCCTGGAATATGGTATTCTGAAAGGCTAAGGAACTCGATATGCAACCAAAAATAACTTACCCAGCCAGAATGAGCATCTTTTTCCAAGGAAGAAAATGGACAGTCAACGAAATAAGTGAATTTCACCTATTTTTGATGAAAAAACTAGAATATAACAAAAAAGTTTGATCTACAAATATTGAACTCAAGAGAAACCTAAGAAAGGTAAAAAGAAATCTTGGGAACTATATTTCAGCTATAAAGATGTATAAAGAATACATGTATATCTTGTTCTAGAAACTAGAGGTGGAAAGGACATTGTACCAGAAAAAGGATAAAGTGGGGGCACTACATCTCATGAAGAGGCAAAGGAAACCTATTATATCTGAGAGAAAGAATGGAGGGGGATGAATATAGTGGATATCTTACTGTCATCAGAATTGGGTTTAAGAGAAAAATTTTAGACATATTCAATTTCTCCCACCTCATTGAAAAGTGGGAAGAGAAAAGTGAAAAGGGAAGGAATAAGCTAAGTGGAAGGGAATACAGAAATTGTGATAAAAAGGAGTAAGATAGGGGGAGGAACTCTAAGGCGGGAGGGAGGGATACTAAAAAGGGAGGTCTGTAGAAGCAAATGGTGCTCACAAGTTTAATACTGGGGAGGAGGGTAAGGGGGAAAGAAGGGAGAAAAACATAAACAGGGGTTAACAAGATGTCAAGTAATACAGAATTGGTAATTTTAACCATAAATGTGAATGGGTAAACTCCTCCATAAAGAGGAAGCGGTTAGCAGAACGGATTAAAAGCCAGAATCGTACAATATGTTGTTTATAGGAAACACACCTGAAGCAGGGAGATACATGCAGGTTAAAGGTAAAAGGTTGGAGCAAACTCTACTATGCTTCAGGTAAAGTCAAAAAAGCAGGGATAGCCATCCTGATCTCAGATCAAGCTAAAGCAAAAATTGATCTAATTAAAAGAGATAAGGAAGGGCACTATATCTTGCTAAAGAGTAGCATGGATAATGAAGCAATATCACTCTTAAACATATATGCACCAAGTGGTGTAGCATCTAATTTCTTAAAAGAAAAATTAAGAGAGCTGCAAGAAGAAAAAGACAGCAAAATTATAATAGTGGGAGATCTCAATCTTGTACTCTCAGAATTAGATAAATCAAACCACAAAATAAATAAGAAAGAAGTCAAAGAGATAAATAGAATACTAGAAAAATTAGATATGATAGATCTCTGGAGAAAATGTAATGGGGACAGATAGGAGTACGTTTTCTTTTCAGCAGTTCATGGAATCTATACAAAAATCGACCATATATTAGGACATAAAAACCTCAAACTCAAATGCAGTAAGGCAGAAATAGTAAATGCATCCTTCTATCTTTATTTCAATACTTTTATTTCAATAGACCATTTGATGCTTGGGGGAGGTAGGGCTAAACCTTAAAGTTGTGTGTGTGTTTGTGCATGTGAATGTGAGGAAAGGATGAGGAAAAAGTAAGAGAGAGAGAGAAAGAGAGAGAGAGAGAGAGAGAGACATTCTCTCTAAACTAATATGGGTTTCTGAGAATAAACTATATCCAACTATCTTTCTTTTTTATGTTTTTTATTTTCTCCTTTCCTTCCTTCTTCTTCTTTTTTTTTTTTTTTTTTTTTTGAAAACTAACAATACTACATTGTTTAGGAAGTCACTACAGTGTAGAGTTTTGGATTTGGATTTAGGAACATATAGGTACAAATTCTATTTCTGATTCTCTGAGCAAGTCACAACTTAGCTGAATGTCAAAAAGTGTTCTAATATTTGAGCTGGTGTATGTAATTCTCATGAAGACAGATTAAAGGTCATTGACCTAACACTAGGTTAGTAAATCTGGAAAAAATGATGTGGATAAGAGTATCTTCATTTTAGGAAGAGATTTTTGCAATTGCACTCCTGATATCTGTTTCAATAAGATAGGAAAATATAAATATATGATATGACAGTAACAGGTTTATTTGAGGTTGTTTGAAAAGCTATACCCTCTGTGTTGGCCAGAAAATCTTTAGTAGAATATTGCAGGCTTTGTTCTTGGAAATATCTCATTTAACATTTTTATAAATGGCTTTACCAAAATCATAAGAGACAGACTTATCAGATTTGATGTTGCTGGCTGATGGCTTTAGCTACTACAATGGATGACAGAATCAATATTCTAAATTAGTACAATGCACTCTTAACATTGGGCCAAAACCAACAAGAAAAAATTTCCTGTTCGATTCTTCTTAAATTGATCTGTGAGCTCATCAATATGTGTTTTTTTTTTCCCTTCTGGTACAGATTGCAACCTATTCACACCTTCTCACTTTTTTTTTTTTGTTCTTATTGTCTATTTCCATCTCTTGTAAATCCCTTAAAATTAAAAGGACAAAGAAATATTTTCAAAAATTGAATTGGTTGGTTGCCTTATAAGATACTAAATGTCCCATTATAAGAGATAATTGAGTAGAGCCTGATTAGTCATAACTATAGATTGATTTACTTGTGTACTAGATGTAAGATTAGAGTCAATGACCTCTTAGTTCTTTTTTATAATATTGCAGAAATTAATATTAGGTTCCTTTTCTATTTTGCCACCAGAGGTTATATTTTCAACTTCCCTTCTATTTATATCTTTCAAAAAAGTTTCTGATTTCAAGATTTATCATACACTACATGATATAATAGCTGAACATTAGTTACTACTAATAATGAATTCTATAATAAGGAATAGGATGAGCAAAATCTTTACATGGAAAATCAAATAGGAACCATTGGTGAGAGTACAATCCTCAACAGGTCACAGAATTTTTACTTAAATGGACATTTAGAAAATTCAATGCAATTAGTTGCTTCCATTGAATTTGTAATTAGAATTAGTGCTCAGAAAAAGTGTCAGTGTAGAAAATTTAGTAATGTTTGCTTCACCTTGAATTATCTTTAGTTTTCCAAAAGAAATATTTTCTATGATTTAAATTGTATATAATATAGAAATTAGAATTTCTTACATGAGATGAACTTTTCCTTCCTTTGCTTTGTACCAATGTGTTCTTTTGGAAGGTCATCATTACTATTCACCACATCAAGACAAAAAGAGGTGGGGAAAAGTGTAGTAGCTCTGATGCATAAAACACCCTACTTTTAAGGATAATCATTTATAGAGGTAAAGAAATATTATAGTGAGAGAAATTTGGTATGAGAAATTTAAAGCCCCCGATTAATCAATCTAAGTTAGAGGAAGTCATAGATTTTTTTAAAGAGCAAAATAGCTTTAGGGAGAAATGGGTGTAGTGAAGAAATCAATAAAAAAGGTTTTAAAAAATTAATTCACTTCTTAAAGGAAGCATAATATATCTAACAATTTCTCTTAATTTTCATTTTCTACTATTTTCTGTTAAAATAAGCCAGCTTAAGCTAGTGGTATTCTTAAAGATATGGCAAAAATGCACAAGCTGTGATATGTGAAGATATATTCTGAAAAAGCATTTTTCTATGAATATGAATACTTGATAGGTTGACATGGTGATCAAATTGTCATTTGTCTCAAATATCTAAATCTGCCATGAGCTCTCATGATGATTTGATAATTCTGTATTATCTTTCATACAGAGCTTCCAAAAGTCATCATCAGGGCCTATGCTCAAGCCATGAGATGTGTCATTAAATGACGAGTTTCTTAGAAGGAACTGGTAATGCAAAACACTGTCCCATTAAGATATGTGTGTGTTTTAGAAAAAAGAGATATACAGAGGCAAAAAGAAAGAGATCACTAAAGACACTCATTTGCATCCTCATATCTAACATGAGTTGGACAGACTAATAATTTTTTTTTTCTTTTCCAGATAGGATAGTACATGAGCCTCATGACCACCTGGGACCCATACACAAAGTAAAATGAGCTCTTTTCTCTCCTAATGCTCAGGTAAAATGTTAGTTAAGTCTTTCTTCCAAGCAGATATAATTCTTGGGGAAAATTAGGATTCTGCAAGTAATGAGAAGTATATCTTTGATGAGGTATTTTATCCTCTCTTTACCATGATTCAGTCACCTATAACATGAATGGGTTAGATTTCTATGATTTCAGAGTATCCTTCTAGCTCTATTCAAAAATTCAATTGGGAGGGACTGGTAGCTGATATAGGAAGTAAAAAAAAGTTTCCGTCTCTAAGCTCATAAAGCTCATAAATTCTATACTCATAAAGTTCAATAAAGTCATGATCTCCAAACATTTGTCATACTATCCTTAAAATTTTTTTGAACATGTACTGCCAATGAAACCATATTTACTTATTTATAAAATATATATAATTATTACTTAGCTAATAATTGTACTCATTATAAAAACACACATTATATTCTACAAAATACACAAGAATGGTGACATAAAATGAATATTTCAAAACATCATGAATAGTACAAAATCATTTTTACTTGTACTAGAATATTATTAGTAATGATAAATTAGTGAGATTAATGTGCCTTACTGTTTCATTATCTTAAAAATATTCACTTAACTCATGTCATAATAATTGAATTTATTTTTTTAACAAAAGATTTTTTTTATTTTCCCCAATCAACAATATTTTATTTTTTTAATTACATATAAAGATAGTTTTCAATATTCATTTTTATAAGTTCTTGAGTTCTAAATATTTCTTCTCCCCTCTCAACTCCCCATCAGAAGACAACAAGTAATGTGAGATAGATTATACATGTGTAATCATATTAAATGTATTTCCATATTAATAATGTTGTGAAAAAAGAATCAGAACAAAAGTGAAAAAACATGAGAAAAAAATCCAAATATACGAAAAAAGTCAAAATAGTGTGCTTTAATGTGCATTCTTATTCCATAGTTCTTTCTCTAGATGTGGATAGCATTTTACATCATGAGTCATTGTGAATTGTCTCAGATCATTGTATTGCTAAGAAGAGCTAAATTTATTATAATTGATTATCGCACAGTTATTCTGTGTAGTATTCTTGTTTTCCTCGCTTTACTCAGCATGAGTACATTAGTTAGTCTTTCCAGATTTTTCTGAAATCACCTTTCTTATAGTACAATAATATTCTATTGTACTCATATACTTATTCAGTCATTCCCCAGTAGATGGCCATTTCCTTGTTTTCTAATTCTGTGCTACCACCAAAAAAATGTAGTATAAATATTTTTGTACATGTGAGTCTTTTCCCCCTTTTTATGATCTCTTTGGCATATAGACATAATAGTGGTAGTGCTAGATCAAAGAGTAAGCACAGTTTTATAGCCTTTTGGCTATAGTTCCAAATTGCTTTCCAGAATGATTGGATTGGTTCACAATTCTACCAACAAAATATTATGCCCTAATTTTTCCACATCTTCTCCAACATTTATAATTTCTTTTTTGGCATATTAGTTAATCAGATAGGTGTGAGCTTATACCTCAGAGTTATTTAATTTGCATTTCACTAATCAATAATGATTTAGCACCTTTTTTCATATGATTATGGAAATCTCTAATTTCTTCAACTGAAAACTGCATGTTCATATCCTTTGATAATTTATCGAGTAGGGAATACAAATAATTCAGTTCTCTATACATTTTAGAAATGAGGTCTTTATTAGAAACACAGGATTTAAAAATTGTTTCCCATCTTTCTATTTTCCTTCTAATCTTAGTTGCATTGACTTTATTTGTGCAAACTCTTTTTAATTGGATGTAATCCAAATCAACTATTTTGCATTTCATAATGTTTTCTGTTCCTTGTGTTTTGGTCATAAATTTTTTCTTCTCTATATATTTCACAGGTAATCTATTTCTTGCTCTTATGATTTGCTTATTGTATCAGCCTTTATCTATAAATCATGTGCTCATTTTTATCTTATCTTGATATTGGATGTGAGACATTGGTACAGGCCTAGTTTTTGCCATACTATTTTCCAGTTTTCCCAGAAGCTTTTGTCAAATAGTGAGCTCTTATCCCAGAAGCTGGAGTCTTTGTGTTAACCAAAGAGATGGTTTTTATATCATATAGTACTGTGAGTTTTGTACTTAACCTATTCCACTGATTCACTATTCAATTTCTTATCCAGTCCCAAAGACTTTTTGCAATTGTCACTTTATAATATAGTTTTAGATTTGGTACAGCTAGGCCAACTTTATTTTTTTTATTAATTCCCTTAATATTCTTGAATTTTTTTCTTTCCAAATGAATTTTGTTATTTTTCTCTCACTCTATAAAATATTTTTTTACTTTATAAAATAATTTATAAAATATCTATAAAAACTATAAAATATTTTTGGTAGTTTGTTTGATTTAACACTGAAAAAATAAATTAATTTATTGTAATTGTCTTTTTTTATGTTAATAAAGCCTAACAACAATAAATTTATATTTGATTTAATGAGAAAAGTATTCATATTTAATTTATATAATTCCTGGTTTTATCTTGGGTGGTAGAATTCCAAATATTTTATATTTTTCTCTTTGTTACTGCTGGGCTTTGTTGGTAACATATAGAATTGCTGATGATTTATGTGGATTTATTTTATATCCTGCAAGTTTGCTAAAGTTGTTAATTGTTTCTAGTAGATTTTTTGGTATACTCTAAGTATATCATCCATATCATGTGCAAAGAATGATAATTTGGTTTCCTCATTATCTACTCTAATTCCTTCCATTTCTTTTTCTTTACTGCTAAGGCTAACATTTCTAACACAATACTGAAAAGTGGTTATAATGATATCCTTGTTTTACCCCTGATCTCATTGAGAATGCTTTTATTTTATCCTCATTACATATATTGCTTGAACATGACTTTATATAGGTGCTGCTTATCAAATTAAAGAATGCTTACTTTATTCCTATGCTCTTTTGTGTTTTTAAAAGGAATGAGTACAGTATTTTGTCAAAAGCTTTTTATTTAGCATCTATTGAAATATTAACTGATTTTTTAGTTCTATTATTGAAATTATCAGCTATTCTGAGAGGTTTCCTAATACTGAACCCTCCCTGTATTCCTTGTACAAAACTCATCTTGACTTAGCTTATTATCCTGGTGACAAATTTCTATAATCTCTTTTCTAATATTTATATAATTTTTTGAATTAATCTTTATTAATTGATCTATAATTTTATTATTTGTTTTGAGTCCCCTGATATAGATATTGACATCATATTTGAATCATAAAAATAATTTCATAGTACTCTATATTTTCTTATTTTTAAAAAAGGTTATATAGTATTGGAATTCATTCTTTCTTCACATTTTAAGTTTTTTATTTTAGCAAATACATGCAAAGATAGTTTTCAACAAGTATGTTTATCAAATTTATTGCCCTAAAGTTGGGCAAAATAACTCCTAATTATTGCTCTAACTTCTTCTTCATTAGAGGAAAGTACTCCATTTTCATTTTTATGACTAGCAATTGATTTTCCTCTTTCCTTTTTCTAATCAAATTTACTAAAGATTTATCTGTTGTGTTTTTTTTTTCATAAAATCAGCTCTTACTTTTATTAATTCAATTTTTTTTACTTTCAATTTTATTAATCTCTTCTTTTATTTTTGGAATTGGTGTTAGATTGGGGTTTTTTAATTTACTCTTTTTCTAGCTTTTGTTATTGCAAGCCCAATTCATTGACTTTTCTCTTTCTCTTTTTTATGCAAGTAAGACTCTATAGTTATAAAATTTCCCTTATTACCACTTGGGTTGCATCTCAGAACTTTTGGTATGTTTTCTCATTATTGTCATTCTCTTGAATGAAATTATTAATTGTGTCTATGATTTGCTATTTCATCCATTCAGTCTTTAGGATGGGATTATTTAGTTTCCAATTACTTTTTGGTCTATTTTCTCCTGGCTTTTTATTGAATGTAATTTTTATAGAATCATGGTCTGAAAAAATGCATTAATTATTTCTGCCTTTCTACATTTCATTTTGAGATCTTTTTGACCTAATAAATGGTCAATTTTTGTATAGGTTCCATGAACTGCCAAGAAGAAAATGTACTCCTTTCTGTATCCATTCAATTTTCTCCAAAGTTCTATCATACCTGACTTTTCTAATATTCTATTTGCCTCTTTAACTTTTTTCTTACTTATTTTGTGGTTTGATTTATCTAGTTCTGAGAGAGCAAGTTTGAGATCTTTTACTATTATAGTTTTGTTGTCTATTTCTTCTTGCAGCTCTCTTAACTTCTCCTCTAAGAATTTCTATGCTATACCACTTGATGCATATATATTTAGTACTGATATTGCTTCATTATCTATGGTACCTTTTAGCAAGATATAGTTTCCTATCATCTCTTTTAATTAGATCAATTTTTGCTTTTGCTTGATCTGCGATCAGGATGGCTACCCCTGCTTTTTTTCTTTTTAACTTCATCTGAAGCATAATAGATTCTGGTCCAACCTTTTACCTTTACTCTGTATGTATCTCTCTGCTTTAAATGTATTTCTTGCAAACAACTTATTGTAAACAACTCATTTTGGCTTTTAATCCAGATTTAATATCCTCTTTTGTTTTATGGGAGAGTTCACCCCATTCACATTTATGGTTAAAACTACTAATTTGGTATTTCCTGACATCTTATTATGTCCAGATTATACTTTTCTCTTTACTTTTCCCCTTTCTCTCCTCCCCAGTATTTCACTTATGAGCACTACTTGTCTGAAGCAGCCCTTCCCCTTTAGCATCCCTCCGCCTTTCTTATATCTTTCCCCTACTATTTCTGTATTCTGTATTCTTTTCTATTTAGTTTGCCCCTTCCCTTTTCCCTTTTCCCCTCCTACTTTTCAATAAGCTAAGACAGGTTTTTCTGTAAACCAAAGATGTCTAATATTTTCTCTTTGAGCCATATCTGATGAGAGTAAGATTCACACAATATTCATCCCCCTCCCTTCTTTCCCTCAAATATAATAGGTTTTCTTTGCCTCTTCATGATATGTAATTTCCCTCTTTTTACCTCCACTTTTCCTTTTTTCTGGTACAATCCCCTTTCCACTTCTAGGGACTTTTGGATATAATAACAGTAAAGTCAAATTATAAATGCACTCTATGTATACTCATAACAGAAATAGAGTTCTCAAGAATTCTTTTTACCTTTTTATGCTTCTCTTTAGTCCTATATTTGGAGGTCAATTTTTTTTGTTTACTTCTGGTCTTTTCATCAGAAATAAATGGAATTCACCTGTTTCATTGAATACTCATCTTCTTCCCTGGAAGAAAATGCTCAGTTTACTGGGGTAGTTTATTCTTAGCTGCATTTTAAGTTCTTTGTCTTTCAGAATATCAGATTGTTCTGTAAGAAATGACCAGCAGGATGATTTCAGAAAGGCCTGGAAAGACTTACATGAACTGATGCTGAGTGAAATGAACAGGACCAGGAGATCATTATATACTACAACAACAATACAATATGATGATCAATTCTGATGGACATGACCATCTCCAGCAAAAGAACTCTGGGAGATGACTATGAACCATTACATAGAATTCCCAATCCCTATATTTTTGTCTGCCTTTATTTTTGATTTCCTTCACAGGCTAATAGTACACTATTTCAAAGTCTGATTCTTTTTGTACAGCAAAATAACTGTTAGGATATATATATACTTATATTGTATCTAATTTATACTTTAACATATTTCACATGTATTGGACAACCTGCCACAAGGGGAAGGGGATGGGGAGAAGAAGGGGGAAAATTGGAACAAAAAGCTTGGCTATTGTCAATGCTGTAAAATTACCCATGCATATAACTATGCTATAACTATATATATATATATATAAAACTATATATATAACTAGCTGCTAGATCCTGAATACTCCTTATTGTGGCTCTTCAGTATTTGAATTGTTTTTTTTTTTTTTTTTTCCTGGCTTTTTGTAATATTTTCCTTGGTCCAATAGTTCTGAAATTTAGCCATGATATTCCTTGAAGTTTTAATATTGGGGTCTCTTTCAGGAGGTTTTCGGTGAATTATTTTAATGGGTATTTTACTTTTTTCATCATGTTTTTCAGGGAGTCCAATATCCTTTACATTGTCTCTCCTGGATCTATTTTACCAGATCAGTTGTTTTCTGAAGTAGGTATTTTACATTTTTTCTATTTTTTTTCTTTTTTGTTTTGCCTGACTGATTCTTGATGTCTCATCAAGTCATTCATTTCCATTTGTTCAGTTCTGATTTTTAGTGAATTATTTTTTTCATTTACTTTTTTACTTCTTTTTGTATTTGTCCAATTGAGTTTTTAAATGAGTTGTTTTATTCTATGGAAGTTTTTTCTATTTCACAATTTTTTTTTAAGGAATTATTTTCTTTTTCCATTTCACAAATTTTGTTTTTCTTGGAGTTATTTGACTTTTCCATTTCACAAATTCTGTTTTTCAGGGAGTTGTTTTCTTTTTCCATTTTGTCAAATCAATCTTTTAATGAGTTATATGCCTTTTCAAACCCTCTTGCAATGTTTTCCTTTCCTTTCCTCATTTTCTTCTAGCTCTCTTTTGATATCCTTTTTAATTTCTTCTAGAAGAGCCTTGTGTGATGGGAACCAGGTTATATCACCTTTTGGGTCTTCATCTGGAGACAATCTGCTTTTAGTTTCTTCAGAGTTTGAAATCTGTTCTTCTCTTTCACCATAAAAAACTACCTATGATTAGAGTTCTCGTTGCTTTCTTATTCATTTTTTTTTTTTTAATGTTGGGAACTGCTTTTAGGACAAAGGGCATTTTCCAAGCTTCCTCTACAAATGCAGATGTGACTGCACTGGGTCTGTGCTGACTCACTCCCAAAGCTTGGTGGGTATGTCCAGGTCCTATGAGACTCCAGGATTTTGAGGTTCACTATTTATCTTTTGTGTTTGAAACTTTTTTTTATAACTTCTCTGCTGATTTACTGGCTTTCAACCAAAGCAGAGTGGCCAACACAAGTGTAGATCCTTCCCTGTAGATTCTCCACCATTTGGAGTCTGCAAAGCCCCATGGAGACCCCATCCTGCCCTCTGTCTGAATAGCATTTGCTGGCCACTATGTTCTGCCTGCCTGCCTGCACCTGGCTACCTGCCCCTGCACCTGACCAAAACAGACCTTTTCCGGCAATCTTTCAAATGATCTTCTTCTGGTAATTTGTTGCACTCCCAATATTTGTGGATTCTGCCAGAACTAATTCATAGGCTAAATTTGCTAGCTAGTTGAGGGTCAGTGGAGAAGATCAGAAAGAAACATGTGTCCTCTCTGTCACCTTGGCTCTGTCAATTGTCTACAGATAGGTTAAATGAAATTTCTTACTGCTGGGCTTAACATAAAAATGCTGATGATTAGAGGGGCTGTGGGAAAACTGGGACACTGATACATTGTTGGTGGAACTGTGAATGAATCCAATCATTTTGGAGAACAATTTGGAACTATGCTCAAAAAGTTATCAGACTGTGCCTTTACTTTGTCAAACAGTATTTCTACTGATCTTATATCCCAAAGAGATCCTAAAGGAGGGAAATGGACCTACATGTACAAAAATGTTTGTGGCAGCCCTCTTTGTAGTGGCAAGAAAGTGGAAACTGAGTGGATGCCCAACAATTGGGAATAGCTGAATTAATTGCGGTATATGAATGCTATGGAATACTATTGTTCTGTAATAAATGACCAGCAGGATGATTTTAGAGAAGCTTGGAGAGACCTACATGAACTGATGCTAAGTGAAATGAGCAGAACCAGGAGAGCATTATACATGGCAACAACAATATGACAATCAATTCTGATGGACATGGCTCTCTTCAATACTGAGATGATTCAAATCAGTTCCACTCATGCAGTGATGAAGAGAGCCATCTACATCCAGAGAGAAAACTGTGGGAACTGAGTGGAACACAATATAGCATTCTTACTCTATCGTGTTTTCTTTCTCAGTTTTTCTTTTTCTTATGATAATTGTATAAATATGTATACATATATTGGATCCAACATATATTTCAACATATTTAACATGTATTGGACTACCTGCCAGCTAGGGGAGAGAGTTGGGGGAAGGAGGGGAAAATTTGCAACAAAAGATTATGCAAGGATCAATGTTGGAAAAATTACTCATGAATATGCTTTGTAAATAAAAAACTTTAATAATAATAAAAAATACATGCTAATGATTTGTGTGGATTTATTTTTTATCCTGTAACTTTGCTAATGTTGTTAATTGTTTCTAGAAGTTTTTTAATTGGTTGTCTAGGATTCTTTAATATAACATCAAATCATTTGAAAATAGTGATAATTTTATTTCCTCATTACCTATTTTAATTCCTTCAATTTCTTTTATTTTTTGCTAAAGCTAATATTTCTAGTCAAATATTAAATAATAGTGGTGATAATGAGCAACTTTGTTTCATCCTTGAAATTGGCAATGTTTCTAGCTTATCCCTGTTACATATAATACTTACTGATGGCTGTGTGTAAAAACTATTTATAATTTTAAGCAAAACTTAAATTATCTCTCTATTGTTTTTCGTGGGAATGGGTGTTACATTTTGTCAATTTTTTTTCCACAAACTAAAACTAAGAGTTGGTTTTGTGAAAAAAAAATAGATAAAACCTTTAGTTAATTTGATTTTTTTAAAAAAGAAGAAAACCAGATAATCAGTATTAAAAATGAAAAAGGTGAATTTGCTACCAATGAAGAGGAAATTAAAGTAATAATTAGGAACTATTTTGCCAATTGTATGCCAATAAATGTGATCCTCTAAGTGAAATGGATGAATATTTACAAAAATATAGATTGCCCGGGTTAACAGATGATGAAATCAATTACTTAAACAGCCTCATTTTAGAAAAAGAATTTGAACAAGCCATTGATGAGCTCCCTAAAAAAATAGGCCAGATAGATTTACAAGTAAATTCTACTAAACACTTAAAGAAGTAATACCAATACCATCTAAATGATTTAAGAAAATAGGGAAGAAGGAATCTTACCAAATTTCACTTATGACACAATTATGGTACTGATACCTACTGATACCTTAACCAGGGTTGTGCCTGGGGACAAAACAGAGAAAGAATAGAGCAATTTCCCCAATGAATAACAATGTAAAATTCTTTTTTTTAATAATTATAACTTTTTATTGATAGAACCCATGCTTGGGTAATTTTTTTTTTACAACATTATCCCTTGCACTCATTTCTGTTCCAATTTTTCCCCTCCCACCCTCCACCCCCTCCCCCAGATGGCAAACAGTCCTATATATGTTAGATATGTCACAGTATATCCTAGATACAATATGTGTACAGAACCGAACAGTTCTCTTGTTGCACAGGAAGAATTGGATTCAGAAGGTAAAAATAACCCAGGAAGAAAAAACAAAATGCGAACAGTTTACATCATTTCCCAGTGTTCTTTCTTTGGGTGTAGTTGCTTCTGTCCATCGTTGATCAACTGAAACTGAGTTAGGTCTCTTTGTCAAAAAGATCCACTTCCATCAGAATACATTCTCATATAATATCATTGCTGAAGTATATAATGATCTCCTGGTTCTGCTCATTTCACTTAGCATCAGTTCATGTAAGTCTCTCCAAGCCTCTCTGTATTCATTCTGCTGGTCATTTCTTACAGAACAATAATATTCCATAACATTCATATACCACAATTTACTCAACCATTCTCCAATTGATGGGCATCCACTCAGTTTCCAGTTTCTAGCCACTACAAACAGGTCTGCCACCAACATTTTGGCACATACTGGTCCCTTTCCCTTCTTTCGTATCTCTTTGGGGTATAAGCCCAGTAGAAACACTGCTGGATCAAAGGGAACACACAATTTGATAACTTTTGGGGCATAATTCCAGATTGCTCTCCAGAATGGTTGGATTCATTCACAACTCCAACAATGCATCAGTGTCCCAGTTTTTCCACAATGCAAAATTCTTAAATAAAATATTGCAAAAAGATTACAACTTCTCACTAGAATAATACAGTATAACAAGTAGATCTTATACCAAGAATTCAGAAATATCAGAATATCAAAAATATCAGCAACAGAAAAACCATCAGCATAATTGACCGTAAAAATAACCAAACTGATAGAAATCATATGATTATCTTAATAGATACAGAAAAAGCATTAGACAAAATATAACACCTATTCCTATTAAAAAACACTAGAGAGCATAAAAATTAATGGAGTATTGTTATTAAATGATCCAAATGTTCTGGAGAACAATTTGGAATTATGCTCAACGGACTATCAAACTATCCATATCCTTTGGTCCAACAGTGTCTCTACTGGATCAATATCCCAAGAAAATCATAAAAAGGGGGGAAAACACATGTGTAAAAATGTTTGTACTAGCCCTTTTCACAGTAGCAAGAAACTGGAAATTGTATGGATACCCATCAATTGAGGAAAGGCTGAAAAAGTTATGGTATATGAATGTAATGGAATATTATTGTTTTATAAGAAATGATGAGCAGATGGATTTTGGAAAAGCCTGGAAAGATTTGCATGGATTGAGGTTAAGCAAAGTGAGCAAAACCAAGAGAACATTGTACATGGCAACAAGAAGATTATGTGATGATCAACTATGATGGACTTGGCTCTTTTGAATGATGAGGTGATTCAAGACAATTTCAATAGACTTGTGATGGAAAAAACCATCAGCTTCTTGAGAGAGAACTATGAAAATTGAATGTGGATCAAAATATAGTATTTTCATCTATTTTAGTTGTTTTTTTGCCTTTTGATTTTCTATTTCTCATAGTTTTTTCCCTTTTTGATATGATTTTTCTTGTGAAGCATGAAAAATATGGAAATATATTGAGAAGAATTGCACATATTTAACCTATATTGGGTTGCTTAGTGTTTAGGGAAGGGTGAATGGAGAGAAGGAGGGAGAAACATTTGGAATGCAAGTTTTTGCAAAGATGAATGATGAAAACTATCTTTCCATGTATTTGGAAAATTAAAAATAAATCTATTTAAATCCAAAAAATAAATGAACTCTGCTATCCAATTCTGTTTTATGTAAGAATGGGATGGAATTTGTCCCATGGTACCTCTCTCTATCTTCTTCTCCCACTACAATTCTTTTTTCATCTCAATTTTTTTTTTCATCATCACATTATTCAGCTTAAAACCATAGCCTTTATCAATGTAAACCTTTTCCAATTACCCTAATAAAGCTACAATTCTCAATAATTAACAAGGATCATCTTTCTATATAGGGAAGAAAACAGTTTAATCTTATTGAATAACATGTTTGCTTGTTTTTTTCTTTCTTGTGTATCTTTTTAATGATTCCCTTGAGTTGTATATTTGAAAACTGAACTTTCCATTTACTTCTGGTCTTTTCATTATGAATGTTAGAAAGTCCTTTATTTCATTGAATATTCTTCTTTTCCTCTGAAACATTACACACAATTTTGCTGGGTGGTTGAATCTTGGTTGTCATTCAACTTTTTTTTGTCTTCCAAAATATCATATTCCAACCCCTCTAACTCTTTAAGGTAGAAGCTTCTAAGTCTGTAATCCTGACTGTGGCTCCTGGATATTTGAATTGGTTATTAGGAAGAAATAAAAAAGGAAAAAGAAATAGCAAGCAAACAACAACAACAACAAAAGATTAAAATGTTATGTTATGATCTACATTCAGTCTCCATAGTCCTACTTCTGGATGCAGATGGCTCTCTTCATCACAAATCTATTGAAACTGGATTAAATCATCTCATTGTTGAAAAGAGTAACATTCATTGAAGTTAACTATCACTTAATCTTTTTGTTGCAGTATGCAATGTTCTTTTCCTTCTATTCAATTCACTTAGCATCAGTTCACATAAGTCTCTCCAGGCCTTTCTGAAATCAACTTATTGATTGTTTCTTATTGAACAATAATATTCTATTACTATTCATATAACATAACTTATTAATTCATTCCCAGATGGGCATCCACTCAGTTTCCAGTTCCTTGCCACTACAAAAAAGTGTTGCTACAAATATTTTTGCACATATGGGTCCTTTTCACTATTTTATGATGTCTTTGGGATACAGACCCAATAGAGACACTTCAAAATGAAAGGGTATACACTGTTTCATAGCCCTTTGGGCATAGTTCCAAATTGTTCTCCCAAAATGGTTAGATCAATTCACAACTCCATCAACAATGTATCAATCTCTACATTTTCCCACAACCCCTCCAACATTTATCATTATCTTTTACTGTCATCTTAGCCAATCTAAGAAGTACGTAGAGGTATGTCAGAGTTGTCTTAGTGTGCATTTCTCTAATCAATAGTGATTTAGAGTATTTTTTAAAATGATTATAAATAGCTTTAACTTTTTTGTCTGAAAATTGTCATCATATCCTTTGACCATTTATCAATTGGAGTATGACTTGTATTCTTATAAATTTGAATCAATTCTCTATTTTAAGAATGAGGCCTTTATCAGAACTCGTGGATGTAAAAATGTTCCCCTAGTTTTCTGCTTCCCTTCTAATCTTGTCTGCACTGGTTTTGTATGTATAAAATCTTTTTTTTTAATTTAATGCAATCAAAATTATTCATTTTGCATTTCATAATGTTTTCCAGTTCTCCTTTGGCCATAAATTCCTTTTTTTTTCAACAGATCTGAGAAATAGAGTATCCTTTGTTTTCCTAATTTAAGTATCACCCTTTATGTCTAAATAATGAACAGATTTCAACCTTATCTTGGCATATAGTGTGTTGGGTGTTGGTCAATGCCTAATTTCTGCCATACTAGTTTTTAACTTCCCCAACAATTTTTATCAATTAGTGAGTTCTTATTCCAAAAGTTGGAGTCTTTGGAGTCTTATAAAAAACTAGATTACTATAGTCATTGACTATTGTGTCTTATGAACCTAACCTATTGTACTGATCAGCTACTCTATTTCTTAGCCAGTACTAAATGGTTTTGATGATTGCTGCTTTATAATATAGTTTTAAGTCTGGTATAGTTAGCTCACCCTTGTTTCCATTTTTTTCATTAATTCGCTTGAAATACTGACTTTTTATTGATCCAGATGAACGTTGTTATTATTTATAGCTCTGTAATTTCTTGGCAATTTGATTAGTATGGCACTGAATAAGTAGATTAATTTATGCAGAATTGTCACTTTTATTATATTAGTTCAGGCTTCCCATTTGGATGTTAATCAAGGAAAACTCTATTCCTATTCTTTCTAGAGTTTTTAATAGGAATGGGTGTTGGATTTTGTCAAATGCTTTTTTTCTGCATCTTTTGAGATAATCATATGATTTCTATTAATTTGGTTATTGATATAGTCAATTATGCTAATAGTTTTTCTAAAATTGAAGCAGCTCTGGATTCTTGGTATAAATCCTACTTGGCCATGGTGTATTATCCTGGTAATAACTTGCTGCATTCTATTTGTTAATATTTTACTTAAGATTTTTGCATCAATATTCATTAGCAAAATTGATCTATACCCTACCTGATTTAGGTATCAGCACCATATCTGTATCATGAAAGGAATTTGGTAGGACTTCCTTCCCTAATTTTTCAAATTGTTTGAGTGTCCTGGAGATTTTTTCTAAGAGAGTTGATTAATAGCTTATTGAATTTCTTTCTCTAAAATAGGATTATTTAAATAATTTATTTTTTTATCTGTTAATCTGGGCAAAATATATTTTTATAAGCATTCATCCATTTCAATTACATTATTAGATTTATTGGCACAAAATTTTGAAAAATAGATCCTAATTATTGCTCTAGTTTCCGCTTCATTAGTGAAAAATTCACCCTTTTCATTTTTAATACTAGCAATTTGATTTTCTTCTTTCCTTTTTCTAATCAAATTAAAGTTTATCTATTTTGTTTTTTTCATAAATCCAACTGTTTTGTTTATTATTCAATAATTTTCTTAATTTTGATTTTATTAATTTCCCCTCTTATTTTCACAATTTCAAATTTGTTATTTAATTGGGTATTTTTAATTTGTTCTTTTCCTAAATTTTTTAAGTTGCATATCCAATTCATTGATCTTTTCTTTCTCTATTTTATTCAAATAAGTATCTAGAGATACACAATTTCCCCTAAGAACAGCTTTGCATGCATACCATAAATTTTGGTATGTTGTCTCATTATTGTCATTCTCTTGAATGAAATTATTAACTTTTTTTGTTATCTGTTGTTTTTCACACTCATTCTTTAGCTTTAATTTATTTAGTTTCCAATTTATTTTTGGTCTATTTTTCCCTGGCCTTTTGTTACATGTAATTTTTATTGCATCCATTTTATGGGAGAGTTCATCCCATTCACATTCACAGTTAAATTACTAACTCTCTATTTTCTATCATTCTATTTTTCTCCCAGTTATACTTTTCTCTTTTCTTTCCCTTTTTTCCCTTCTCACCAGTATTTTTGCTTCTGATTATCACCTCTTTCCCTTTTTTTTTCAGCCCATCCCCCCTCATCTCTTTTGCCTGTCACTTCTGTCCTCTCTTCTATTAACTTTCCCCTTTTCCCTTCTACTTCACTTTATTCTTTCCTGGGCAGAGGAAGGACTCAGAATTGTAAAATTCCTCAGTTATTTACCTTTTAAGAATAAGCCTAAGGGAATAGGGATATTTAACATAAAAAAGAAGGTAATAATAATTACTATATTCAAGGATATTGTATGGAAGAGAGATTATATTTATTATCTAATCCCTTTTATCTCTTTGCTATTCCTCCCACAATATCTTCTTTCTCTTTGCTGTTCATCTTTACTGTCATCCTTGTCTGGAATTCTTTCATTCTTCATCTTTGCCTTCCTGATTCATTTTAATGCTAGAACCTTCCCTTCAGATTATATTCAATTTATCTAGTATATGTCTTACTTCTACATAGTTGTTTGAACAACTCATCCTCCTCCCATCTATCTGTGAGCTTTTTGAGAGCAGGGATTGCTTTTGCCTTTCTTTTTATCCCCAGCACTTAATACAAGGCTTAGTATATAATATGTACTTAATAAATTCAAAAGCAAGGGATAGAAGTTGAAACAATAACAAATTTAGCCTTGATATCAGGAAAAATTCTTAACAATGAAAATTATCTGAACATGGAAGTTCAGAACACCTTTGTTGGGATCAGGTTGCCTATCAATTGGAGTCTTCAAACAAACTTTCAAAATAATGTGTGTGTCCAGCTGGGGAAAAAAAAAAAACTGGGACATTGCTGTCATCAGAGAAATTACATGTATTCCTTTAATTAGTCAATATACACACTGTAATATTATAAAAGAAAAAAACCATAATTATCTGATAGGATTTGTTCCTACAAAAAAGCAAGGTGGTAATTTTTTAGTACCATGGTCATTTTTTAAGTTATAATTTTATTCTTTAAATCACTAAAATTATTTTACTTTAGTTGTCCACATTTAGTAACAGTCTAACATTATACAAAAATAATTTCCTCCCCTGATATGCTACTCTGATGCCCCATTTTGCATTCACATGGTTTTGAGAATTTTTTTTAGTAGTATACACATTCAGGAAGACCTTACCAAGGTGTTTGGGAACCAACATAAGTAAATTCAAAGAGACTTATCCTAAAAAGTTTGGCTGCAAGATGATGGATGAAGATGATTTTTGACCAAAACTATCTACATAACCATCTTTCAATGTACCAAAAGGCTTTGGTTATGCTTTCATGAAGGGAGCACCAACATCAATGAAATCACAACTCTATTAGAATAGAAAAATATTATACTTGCCAAAAAAATTGGAGTTACTAATTTTGTAATTAATAAGTACAAAACTTACATATTTTGTAACTCAATGTTATTCAAAGAGGCTTATCAGAATAATGACAAATCTGCCAATAAAAATGACACAAGTATGCTGTTTTTATTGACTAATGAAAAATTAGATATAAGCAAATAGGCTTTTTTTTCTGAACATGCAAAAAATGCTATATAGCAATGACAACATTTTATGCAAATTGACAAATATAAAAATATTCACATGCAAACTGCTCAATTGTGAAGTAAAATAATGCTTTTACTCTACTTTTGGTACCACTCAGGTATCATTAAAGTCTATCATTTGATACTCGAGATTTAAAAAAAAATTTGACCAAGTTATAATTAACCATTTGAACATAGGAGACAGAAAGAGCCTTAAAAGAAAAGTATTTGTCTTTAAAAATTGATTGTGGCAACTTTTACTGATATTTACCCAGAGGTCCATTTTGTGCTGCTGCCACCAGATCATGGAATTGCTGGTTTGTATTTTGTTCAGAGCTTTTATGTGACATATGGTATGAAAATAGGTCTTACATCTATTGTTATATTTGAAGTCACTAAGAAAGCATTGATTAGAATTCCAACCCCCAGATTTCTCTCCTGAAGATCATGTTACTGCAAACCAGTTCCTTTCTTTAGATTTGACAAATCTAGATTTGACAAGAGACCATTAAAATATAAAATTATCCTTCAAATATTGATTTCCACAGTGAAAATATCCATCCATTATTACCTGAAGTTGCTGTTTAGAGTAGAAGTCTCTGTCTGCTGATAAGGACACAAATGTTCTGCATCTGAAAGGATAATGGCAAAATAAGATACTAGACTCTGAGGTCCTTTCTCAATCTAAACTGCCAACCATTCCAATTCTTGGATTGAATTGGAGAATCAGAGGAAGGCCTATTGAATGAATAATTTATAGAATTACAAAGAACTATAAAATAGGGAATTGCAGAGGAGTTGTGGATTTGTATTGTTTTGTCTGTTCATTTGTTTGATTTGTTGTTTTTTTTTGGGGGGGATGGGAGGTTTATTGTATATTTTTACAGATAAAAGTCAAAATTTAGTTAAGTGTTGAAGAATTGCACATAGGTGAGTACTATAAATATATAACATGGACTTTGAATTTGAGAGTATAATCACTTATATTTTAGAATCAGGAATTGTAGCTTTTCATTTTTTTAAAGAAGCCTATTACTAAAAAGATGGTCTTTTTGGAGAGGCAGGGACATTTAGATCTATAATTAATTGATCTGATTAACTCATAGTTAGGAAATATTCTTCAACAAAGCAGATAGAGAAATCACTTGGATCTTATAACTTTCGAGAACCATTTGGAGCACTGAGAGATTCAAGGACTTGCCAGTGGTTCTGCAGCTATTTTGGGTCAAAAATAAGGCTTCTATCCAGGTCTTCCTGGGAACAAAGTTGGCCTTGTATCCTATAGAACACATTGCTTGATTATTTGCCGATTGTGATCTTCAAAGATATCCAATTAACTGAAGAAAAGCCATATGTATTAATTGTACTTGGTTGAAGTTATTGATCTCATAAATTGAATTCTACAAAAACCCCAAGGGAAAGTAAATGAAATGGTTGCAGAAAGCTACAACAACATACTTGAATACATCTTTAAAGAATTTTTTTTGGATCTTCGTTAGAAATTCAACATATAAACATTTTTTTCCTCCCCTTGCACTATAGTACCAAAAGCAATCTATCTAGTCCTGGGAATGGACCCAGAAGGCATAAATTCAAATACAGAAGAATGTATACTTAGGATAATGGTAACAGCTGCCAACAAATATGTTTCTGGAACACAGTTACAGCAGCATACCCTAATTATGTTTTGCAAAATAATAATAATAAATGAGTTGGGAAGAATCACAAGCAGATTAAGATAGTCTTTACCTTTCCATCATTCTTTTATTAACATTTTAATAACTTTTTCTCTCAAAATATACATGAATGAATAAATAACCTCTAACATGAATTGTTTTGGCTCATGCAAATTTGAAAATACTGTGATATCTTAAATCCTAGCAGTCATATTCTAGGTCTCTTGAACTCCTAAGCTTGCTGTTTTCTTTCATAGGCCTCTGATATCATGTTGAGCTTATCAAAGATTTATACAAATATCAAGCAAAAATAAACACATACATCATTGAATTAGTTGGAGGAGGAATTTTGTGGAGGTGAGTACATTTTATTTACATTTACATTACAAAAAAATTTACATTTTTTCCTAGAATATTACAAGGCTGGTGGTCATGAGTGATTTTTAAAAATTCCTATTTGTAGAAAAAAATATATATATAGGAAAGCTACGTTTTCCTGTAGTTTTGATTAGCATGGGTATATTCATTTGTAAAATATTCATAGTTCAGGTAACTCATGGAAAAAGAGTTTTCCTTTCCTGGCTTTTTAATGGTGTTCCCAGGGGCCAGTTTCCTCCTGGTATCTAAACCCAGA
This sequence comes from Antechinus flavipes, assembly GCF_016432865.1. NCBI lineage: Eukaryota > Metazoa > Chordata > Mammalia > Dasyuromorphia > Dasyuridae > Antechinus > Antechinus flavipes. The sequence goes on from NC_067398.1 coordinate 529,043,538, forward strand.
CAGAAACATGTGCTCTGCAGACTACCCTAGAAAAACAACTTCTTTCCTTTAAGATATGTTTGTAAATTACATGGAATGATTGAGGTTTGAAAGACTCCTTTGGCAAACATGGGAAGATACTGAGTTTTGTCACATAAATCAGATGTTGTCTGAGCCAGAGAAGTTTTTCTCATTTTTTACATATTTGACAGAAATGTACACAATAGCTGAACAATGCCAAGAATAATATTTTTTTTAAAAAATGGATATCTGCTAAATATTAAAAGGAAGAGAAAATAAATGTCAAATGCAGACAAGTTCTACTAAAAGGAGGCATGCTGAAGTCATGCAATGGAATTCAGTGCTGTCACTCCATTTCTTTTATATATTCTGATTGATATCTATTGACAATCCAATTAGCCTTGCAAATAGGTTAAAAAAATCTCTCAACCCACAAACATTTTTTCCCAGCTTGCATAATTTTCATGATCTCCTCATTTCTTTCATCCCTGGAATGGTAATAAATAACTCACATATAAAGATTGTAAAGCACTTTCTTGGTAAGTAATTCAAGTATTATTATCAGCCCCATTTTTCAAAGATGGAAACAAAGACTAGAAAATTTCACGTGTTTTGTCCACGATCACAGGGATATTAAATATCAGCCCATATCCTATTTGGAACATCTTCTTAATAGCTCAAGATCTTGTAAAATGACTTTTTTTCCTCTTTTTTCCCTGGAATATCAGAGAGAAGAACAAGAGCTCAGGCCTAATGAAGTGATCCTGTGCTCTATGCAGGTTCAAAAAAATGATTCATGTAAGGATTGAGTATCTAAATTGTTGATTACACCACCGAATTTCTAATCTGATGGATCATTAGAGTTGTGGAGAGGATGCAAGGTTCTTGACTATTATGCTTCATAGAATAATGATGCAGAGCATAATCAGTGGATCCAACGAAGACTTTATGTATGGATTCAGAATGTGCTTAATGTTCTGTCATCTGAGTACTACTCTAGCTAATTTCAGAAAAACTTAAAAGGTAAGACTTTAGGTCACCAAATTTTTGAGATCATAGAACTGAATGTCAGCGTCTACCAAGATATGGAGGGATTGGATTGTCATTAGTGGATAGAGTGTCCAATTCATGGTATTAAAGGTCGTTCAAAATTTAAAGCAAGTAATAACTGAGATGTATTTTTTTGATTTTATGATTCATGAGAAATAGTACATATGTCAAGATGGCAAAAATAACTCAGTCAATTTTTGTTAATAAATTTTGGTGATCAATTTAATTATGAGCTTTCCAAAGCATTTACAATTTAACTATTGAGCAAAATTCTCTTTGACATTTGAAAATCCATAGGGTAATGTATATGAATCCATAGTCTTATGCTGTTCTTATCAGCATCAATCAAGAGTAGCTTACATCATTCAAATGCAATAATTGATTAGAAAACAATTACCAAAGAATTAAGTAAAATGATATTACTGATTTACTGGATGATTGTCACTATTGTCTTGTACTGAGCAATTAACTGAAATCAGCATGAATAAAGGAAATATATAGGTAATTCATCTTGGTCAATGGTCTTGAACTCCTGTTCCAGTTAGTTCTTATAAACTCTCTTAACATATAGATGAAATTTTCTAAGTCCTTTTTTCTGTAAACTTTTGATAAAAGCACCCCCAAGGCAGTATCCTCCCTGATATCTACAATAATTATTATTCTGGGAGTAAGTCATGGGGCAAGTCCTACAAGTATGTATCTAAAGAAGAAAGTCTAGGATAGATACTTTGGAAGCTTTGATTGTATGAATAGTACAGAGACAAGAAACCAGATAATTATAAGACTTGTGAATTAAAAGAGTCAAGAGTAAATACAGAGAGAAGGAAGATAATGAAGAAAATGAATGAAATCTTTTTTGGAAAGGAATATAAAAATGGAATTTAAAAAGTAAGCAACAAAACTAGCAAATGGGGGGAAAAAAGGGAAAATATCAAATGAAAAGAGGGGAATCAGGAGTGAGGTAAAAGAGAGCCAATGGGAGTAGGACCACCTTCAAAAGATTTAAAGAAAGTAACTAAAATAATATAATACTCTGTAGCAGAAGAAGGAACTTGAAACTGAAACATTTCTGCACAGACATTAATGGAACTAGAATAAGAAGGGAGACAGCTGAATGGGGAGGGAAGGGAATCTTTGTACTAAATATTTCTAAAAGTGTTTAGTATCAAAAAGATATAAACTTCTCTGTCTTTCTCCTCCCTCCCTGACTCTCTCTCTCTCTTGCCCCCCCTCTCCATACATACACATATACAAGCATATATAATTTTTTTACTCTATCTATCATCTACTAGCTATTCTCCAACAGATAAATGTTTAAAGGATGTGGACAAAAGTTCTCAAAAAACTACAAACTATTTCTATCCCAAGGGTAAAAAACACTGATAAGAAAAAAGTTTCTGTATTCTCCAAAATATTAATAGTACCACATTTCTTGTAATAATTAAGAATTGAAAACATAGCAGATGCTCACCAAATGAATCTTGCCTCTAACATTTACTAGAGAGGTAATCTTAAGGAAATCATTTAACTCTCTAAGACTTTCCTCCTCATTTATGAAACAGAAATAATAGTACCTACAATACATACCCAATAGAATTTTTGTGAAGATCAAGGAAATAATATTTGCAATATAATTCACAAACTTAAAAGAGGGGTATCAGTTATTATGATGCCAATCTATATGCAGATTTCAAGGGAAGAATTGCCAGGCTATCCTATTTAACAATGAGGATTGTGAGCATCAGTAGACTAAATTCACTGCTTTGGCTGTAGAGATATATGCATAATTATAAAATATATATGTTATGATGTAAAGCTGGGCAAGAGAGCAAATATGATGAGTGATAGAATCAAAATTCAAAATCACCTTGACAACTTACAGTATGAATTAAAACCCAAAATAGTAAATTCAATAGGAAAAAATAAAAAGTCTTATATTTAGGTTTTAAATTTCAATTACATCACTAGATGATAAAAGATATGAGTGGGGAGCTAATGATGTAATGAAGAACTGGGAATTATGCTTGCTTTGGGCACAATGTGAGTCTAGTGTGATGCTAAAGTGCTGTAACCAGCTTGGTAAACAGCCTAGAAATAATACATGAGTATTTCTAAGGAGATAGATTTGGGTGGAATATGAGTAATACTTTTCTAACAGGATTATCTTATAATGGAAATAAAAATAAAATAACCTTATGAATGTCAGAAGTCTTATTCTTTGGACTTTTTCAAGGAAAGTAGAAAACGGGGGGGGGGCGGGAATTTAGTGACAGTTTCTCAGAGAAAGGTTTTACATTTCAAATAAATAACGAATTTGGCAAAGTCTACAAGAATATAGGTCATTCCCCAATCAATAATGATTAAAGGACATAAACAAGCATCTTTTTGATGAAGATATCAAGACAATTTATAGCCATATGAAAAATGTTCTAAAACATTATTAACTAGAGAAATGTAAATTAAAACAACCTTGAGATATAATTTTACACTTATTACATTGATGAAGATGATTGAAAGGAAAAGTGACAAATGTTAGAGCAGATGTGCAAAAGTTGGGACACTAATTCATTGTCAGTGGAATTGTGAACTGATCTAACCAGTTTGGAAAGTAATCTGAAATTATGTCCAAAGAATTATTATACTTCCAATTGTCTTTGACCCAGTAATACCACTATTAGGCTCTTCCCCAGAGGTGATTAGAGAAAAGGGAAGAGAACCTATGTGTACTAAAATTATAAACTTTCTTTGGGTTGGCAAAGAACTGGAAATTGTGGGGTGTCCATCAATTGGAGAATGGTTAAACAATTTGTGGTAGATGATTGTGAGTATAATGTTACTATGCTACAAGATATGATAGGTTTGATCTTAGAAAAACATGGATAGATATATAAAGTAGTGAAAAGCAATAAGAGAAGAACTAAGTGAATATTGTATACAGTAAATGCAATATCATTTTAAAAACAACTTTGAGTAAATAAGTCATTCTGATTATTAAAAATACTCAAATTAACAAAAAAGGATATATGAAAAAAGATTGTATCTGCATCCAGAGAAACAACTGATAAATAGAAATATATATAGGACAATTTTATATATATATATATATATATTTATATATACACACACATATATATAACACATACATACATATATATTTGTGTGTAATGGTAATCATGCCTAGGGTGGCGGGGGGGGGAGAAAAAAAGAAGGAAAAAAAGAAATTTACACAATAACTTTATCATATATTTTAAAGGAATAAAAATTGTATATATTTGTAGTCACAAGTGCAATTAACCTTTATATATAGATATATAAATATGAGTATCTATCTCTTTATCTATATGTAGACTACATGATAGAAATGCTTGTTTTATTCCATGTTAAAAACAAAACTAGAACAAATAATTAAAAAGAAACTTCACGACAGTATTTCCTGAATGCCATAAAAGAGAGTCTTGCACTAGTAGAGAGGTGCTCCTCTAAGTGTTCACTTTCACAAGATTATATAGTTCTTCAAATCTCTAATTCATCAGACTTCACAAATTACATCATATCATCAGTACTGACACAGCTTCCACCAAAATTTATTTGCATACTTCCCATGTTCCCAAATATAGATAGTTGGAAGACAAAAATATATTAAGCAACTTAATATGCTTCTCCAAATCAGTCTCCATGAATCTTCTGACAACAAGCACAAATTACATTTCTGTGTCCATTTTAAAAGTCTATTTAAAGTTTGTCAGGACCTTCCTGAGCTTATATTACGCATTTCTAATCTCTGAGAATTCACCATTACCATCAAGAGGCACTGGACTAAAATTTCACAAAAGTTTTTGATTCTATTTGAAGATGTTCTTTCTTAAAAGATAAACTATTTTCCTTCACAACCAGTATATGAAAATATGAAGCCAATATTTTTTCTTGGAGAAAGCTGTTTGCTCCAATTTCCCCTAATGCATTTTAAATATGTAATAAGCTAGGGTTTCCTCAAAATTATATTTGTCTAAACAAAGTTACCATCATAATGTCAAATTGAATAAGACTCAGTTCTGTAGAAAGAATTAAAATGGAGGAGCTGAATCAAGCAATCAACCAACAAGCACTTATTAAGCACCTAGTATGTGCCATAAATGCCTGATACTGGGGATACAAAGACAAAAAATAAAGAAAAAGGTCTTTACCTTCACAGAGCTTATATTTTATTGATGAATTATTTCTGTATGTAATAATTTACCAAATAAAAAAAATTTTTAACCCCTGCTTTGTACAAGATAGCATGCTAAGGAATTGAATGAACAAAACTAAGTTATAATGAAAGAATTCGGATTAACACAGTTATCATTTTCTCCTAATAATATTTTATTTAATTCAATTTTCCAGTTAAAGATTCTTTGAAAAATGTAATGACAAAATACCTTTGTGGACATTCTGATTATTATAATAACTCATGCAAAAAACAGTCAGTCACCTAGCATTTATTTAAAAACCTATGTGTTAGGCATTGTGTTGAACACTAATAATAAACTGTGTTTGTATTCAAGGAGGTCACAGGAAATAAGGTGACAAGTGCATGCCGAAGGGGCATACCACCATTAGAGAAGAGGCTCAGAATAGAATTGTGAGATAGATACATTCTTTTCTAGTTGCTCATGATTAGAGAAGGCATTGTGCTTGTATTAACTATGGATATTCTTAAAAGATCCTGGAAGAATTTCCTAAAAGACCTAAATCACTCAAAAAAGCTGAGCCTGATTATATACATTAGAAAAAAAAAAAACCAGTGAATTTTTAGTGAATTGTTCAGACTCTGATATGATGTTGCCCAGATAATTTCAGTTTGGACCAGGAGATGGTTCAATGCTAGTTCTTCCACTTACAACTCATATAACATTGGATAATTCACTTACCTTTTTCATCTAAATTGAATACATTGCATTAAATGGATTTAAATAAATTTAAAATGCCATTTGATACTGGAATCCTACAAAGGTAGTCTATCACATCCATATCAAAGCTAGACACTATAAATGACAATAACATAGACCCAGAAAACAACAGAAGGATTAGAATTAAAGGCACTTCTTTGGAGGAATTACACAGTTCTTTTAATGATACAAAAATTCTGACTGAAAGCAAGAGACTTTTTGGATTCAAGATGATTTTTCTTCTTATTTCAAAAAAAATCATGATTTATATATTGATGACATATTTCTATGAGTCACAAAAGAATTGGAGTTGAAAATCATATAAAAGACAACAGAAAACAAATCTTAAGTAAAAACAGACTGTGATGTATTACAATTGAGGATTCATGCAAGAAAAGAAGTATGAAGTTGGTTGTTAGAAAAATCTATGACTCGATAAAATGTTGAGAAGATCATATAGTGAGTGGAAGGAACCACCACATCTTCCCACATCATCTATTTATATCCATGAAATGAGAAGAGATTATGAAGAAGACATGCTGAATGAACCCTTAGCAGTGAATTTATTGAAGTATGTGAAGGAGAGTTGCACTGGACAGGCCTGCATAGAGAGATTGTCATCTACCATTGCTCATGGAATGAATAGTCACTTTGATGAGATTGCAGGTCCAAGCAAAGATGTGAAATACTGGTCCAATAATAGCCATTCACATAATATTCCTGAATGTTGGGCCATCATATGATTTATTCTCAATGTCTCAACTCAAATGGATTAAATTCTATATTTAGATAGCATCAGGTGTTTTGCTTTTAGAGTTGAATATATTTTTTCTGAGCTATTCAAAGTAAAAAATGGAGTAATTAAAAAGAAACTAAAATATTGCAGGCACTTAGTCCTTTGTACGTGTGGGTGCCTTTTAAATTTTATTTTATTACATTTTACTTCAAACATAACATAAACCAAAAATTAATTGCATCAATTAGATAAATTATTTTATAATACATAATTCCAGTAATTTTAGTAGTTATATTTTTAATGAATCCATATAGTCCACATGTTCTTTGCCAAACTATAAATACAAGAAAAGCAGTAAAACCCACTCAAATTTTACAAGCAACTGCTAAGGCTTTCCCAGTAGCTACCATGTAGTCCATTGTGAAATAGGAGAAAATGCATTAGGATTGGACTCCAAAGGACTGGGGTTTTAGATAAATAGTATGAAGAAGAAAAGGAGGGAGGAAAAGAGGAGAGAAGGAAGGATAGAAGAAGTAAAAAAAAAAAAAGGACAAAATAAGGAAAGTAAATCAGTAGAGAAGGAAGGAAAAAAGTATAGAAAGAGGGAAATGTGAAAGGAATGAAAAAAAGTGGGAAGGAGAGAGGGAAAGGAACAAATGAATAAAAAGCAAAGGAAAGAAACTAGGGTTTTCCCTCTGCCATATTCTAATTGTGTGTCCTTAGAAAAGTCAATCAGTTTATAGTCAAATGGCTATCATTTCTTTCATTATAAAATAAGGAGGCTGGACCAAGTGATTTCTATGATCTATTCTTTCTGAAGTTTCTTGCTATTGTTCCACAATCTCTGGAGGAAACACAAAGAGGTTTAGTTTATTTTCACTGGAGTAATAATTTATTTTTCATCTTAGTTTAAAAATTGTTCAGTGCAGCATGAACTCTCTTAAAGTTTAATTGTTTTATTTCTAACTTTTTTTTTTTTTGCTTCATATATGTTTATCTGCTTGGGAACTAGGCTTCTCTTAGTCCTTCTCACTTGGATTTTTTTTTTTTTTAATATTTGAGTCCTTTCCTTATATTTTCAGGAATTCAGGGTTGTAGAATCATAGACTGGTAGAAAAGATCATAGAAATCACTTCTCTCATAAAGTTTCAGAAAAAATAAAAAAGAAAAGAAAGATAATTTTTTAAGGTTGATATTGAGATGGAAGTAAGGCAAATAATAAACTAGAAACTTTAGATAATATAATGAAAAATATTTCTGAAAATCTTTTGACTCTGAAAGAGAAAATGGCAGATTAAAATCAAAGAAGTGGAAAAAATATGGCAGAAGAGAAATAAAAAGCAATTACTTTAAGGGACTACATTCATTCTCCACAAGCTAAAGTAACTGAACTTTGACAATTACATTTACTGCTCCTTGAAGATGTCCTTAAGGATAATTTAAGGATGAGAGATTTGGAGGGCATAATAATTAAAAAGCAAACAAATATTCTAAGCAAGCATCTCAGAGCTACTGAGTCAAATATATTAACTTATTTAATTACCAACAAAATCAGTTTTATACTTGAACCTCCAAACCATGGAATCACTAAATCTGACAATTTCTATATGAAACCCCAAATTTGGCTAACAGTTAGGTGAGCATATTTTTCTATGAAAGATCTTCATTCAATATATGTAGTATAACTCAGCAATCTTGAAAAATCACAGAAAAGAATGGACTTAGATTTTCCAAAAAGCAAAGTAACTCAGGTTGAACTCCCAAGTAACATTTCCTATTAACTGGCCTAATCTTGGATGGAAAAAAATTTTTAAAAGATGGGCTTTCAACAAAAAGAAGAGAAATATTCTTGAAAATAAAAACTGAGGTAAGTAGAATATTCAACTTGCTTAATATACTATGCAAGAAAAACACAAGAAAAATTTTAAAAGCAATATTTTCAAGAAAACACAAATTAGTAATTTTTTTCATATTTATAAATCACTGTTAATAAAAAGAAATTAGACTGAATGAATTAAAGAAAGAACAAAAACAAAAGCATCAAAGGACAAAACAGAAACTAACGCTAATGTGGAAGAAATATCACAATGGAAAGTCACTCAAGCAAAGAGAGAAAAGGCAAGACATAAGAGACAGAACTAGAGATACATACCTACACAGCCTAGAGGTAAACAGAATAACTATAACAATTTCCTTAACCCTCACTAATAGGGGGAGACTCTGGGAAAAAGGATAAAATAAATCAGGGGAAGTATAGCATAATTAAAAAGTATTCTCACCCAAAGAAAAGAAATGAATTAGGCACTATTGTGAATATTCTCATGATGGGAAGGATTAGCTTATAATTGGTCTTAGTTTTGGGGATATAAAACTACTTTCTTGGATCAAAGGTGATGTTTCACAGTATTGTATCCCACCCCAAGTTGTGATATGTGAATCTCTAGATTAACTTCCCCTGTTTATGCTATTTCCCCACACAGAATAATTGGAAAAACTGCTTCTAGAAGAAGTCATGTGAGAAAGAGAGAGAATTTTAAAATTTTCTAATCTGTTAACTAAACATTTGGGAGGAGTCTGTTTTAATTACCTATGGCTGATAAAAATGGAGGTATCTTCAAAAAAGTCTGATTCAGCTTCTGATAGCTAGCAAAGCCATGAAGTTATAAGAAATAGCCCTTAAACCTTAGACTTTTAATACTTCTGTCTTCTAAGTGAAAAGATTCTCTAACCATGAGAGTTTTTAAAGATCAGAAGAGAAATAGAAATTGAAGAATTAGAGTCCAGAGCTGATTTAGCAGTCCAGTATTAATGATTTGAGGAGGAAGGAAGTGACCTTTTAGAGTCAGGCCAATAGAAGCTGAGAAAAAGATTCTCAGGGCCATTGAGCTTGATGGAACCAATGCTTTGTATGAACGTAGCTAAATTCTTATCCTATTCTCAACAGAGACTGAGGAAATTCAGAGGAGACTTTACCCCTCAGGCTGTGGGGGGATGTTTGAATATTTCTTATTACTATATTTTGGGAGCATATGTCCTTTGTAAAAGATAATTGACCTAAGAAGTGGTAAAATGGAAATAGAGTTCTGATAACTGGCAACTAACAATAAAGGTAAGGAGTTACATGGCTAGTCAGTCAGTAGGGGCTTGAGCCAAAAGGATTAAGGATGAAATACAACTTGAGGTTCCCTGGAATCTTTATTGATGATGTAGTCTATTTAGTTCTAGGTGATTGAGGGCCTGAAGTTATATATGATGAATGGAAGAATACAATTCAGAATAGCCTGAAATTGAATAGAACCTACACACACACACACACACACACACACACACACACACACACACAAAATAAATAAATGAAAACTTCTCATAAAATGGGACCAAAAAAGAAAGTTTGGTTAAATTAAATGGTTGAGATCTATTTCTGAAGCACTTATCTGAGTAAGGAGGAGAAACAAAAGATCAAAGTGGAGGAATAAAGAAAATATATACACAGATACACAAATATGTGTATGTGTGTATACATCTATGCATGTATTTCTGAATCTATCAATAGGCAAATTAAAGTTAATTAAAATTATTAGGAATGAAGAAGATAATTGGGAATGAGTTAGAATGAGGAATCATTTTGAATCTCAAAGTAGCATAACTAAAACCAGTTTTAGGGAAATGGTGTCATTTTTCTACAATAGAAGATCAAGAAAAAATCAATAAAAAGGAATAACGAATGAAAATACAAACATAATTATCATAACAAGAGATTACTAATCATAACATCAGATCACTAATCCAATAAACTGAAAGAGAATTTCAGAATGGATTAGGAAGAAAAATGAAAGCATAAAACCTTAGTTCCTTGATGGCAGGGATTGTTTTTATCATTTTTAAAAATCCCCAGCAATTATCACAGTTCCTGCTGTAAATTAAGTACTTAATAAATGTCCATTGACTGATTGATTTACCTCAGCAATTGATTCATGCATAAAACACTTCTGAAAAATTAAATCAGAATACAAATAAGAAGGTGGAATAAAATTGACTGTGTAGCAGATGATTCCAAAGAGTAAAAATTGTGATATTGATATCAGAATAGAAATTAAAATTCATAGCATTAAGAGAATTAATAGATATTTTATTATACTTAAGGGCACCCGAATCAAGTAACAATATCTGCATACACATATCCATACATACACATCCAGAAATGTAAACAGAGATATAGAGATTTATAAATATAAATATACATCTATACCAAATGGTTTAACATCTAAAGTAATAAAGGAAAAGTGAAGTAAATTCAAATACAAATACAAATATTAACACAATAGCCATAGAATTTTCTTTCCTACAACTTGGATAAATTTAACAGAAACATTATCAAAAATTAAAATAAAAAGAATTCTCCCAAAATAAAGAAATCCTAAGGAAGGGAGAAGAAGTTAGATCAGTAAGGCTTATGCTGTCTTCTGTATGACAACATTAAAGATTTTGCATATCTCAGTTGCACATGATATCTTTTTAAAAAAAGACCATATTCTTCATAACACAGACAAGTTTTGCTTTGTTGTATTATGTACACCTTACACACATCAGCTTTTATCACAGAAGCAATAATAAGATTTGGAATGACCTTGAAATCTAACAAATATTTATAACATTTCAATAGTAATCCATTTAAAATTCCATATACACAGATAACCCCTGTGTGAGGGGCCTTTCACACACACACACACACACACACACACACACACACACACACACACACACACACACACACACACACACACAAAATAAATAAATGAAAACTTCTCATAAAATGGGACCAAAAAAGAAAGTTTGGTTAAATTAAATGGTTGAGATCTATTTCTGAAGCACTTATCTGAGTAAGGAGGAGAAACAAAAGATCAAAGTGGAGGAATAAAGAAAATATATACACAGATACACAAATATGTGTATGTGTGTATACATCTATGCATGTATTTCTGAATCTATCAATAGGCAAATTAAAGTTAATTAAAATTATTAGGAATGAAGAAGATAATTGGGAATGAGTTAGAATGAGGAATCATTTTGAATCTCAAAGTAGCATAACTAAAACCAGTTTTAGGGAAATGGTGTCATTTTTCTACAATAGAAGATCAAGAAAAAATCAATAAAAAGGAATAACGAATGAAAATACAAACATAATTATCATAACAAGAGATTACTAATCATAACATCAGATCACTAATCCAATAAACTGAAAGAGAATTTCAGAATGGATTAGGAAGAAAAATGAAAGCATAAAACCTTAGTTCCTTGATGGCAGGGATTGTTTTTATCATTTTTAAAAATCCCCAGCAATTATCACAGTTCCTGCTGTAAATTAAGTACTTAATAAATGTCCATTGACTGATTGATTTACCTCAGCAATTGATTCATGCATAAAACACTTCTGAAAAATTAAATCAGAATACAAATAAGAAGGTGGAATAAAATTGACTGTGTAGCAGATGATTCCAAAGAGTAAAAATTGTGATATTGATATCAGAATAGAAATTAAAATTCATAGCATTAAGAGAATTAATAGATATTTTATTATACTTAAGGGCACCTGAATCAAGTAACAATATCTGCATACACATATCCTGTATGGATATACACATCCAGAAATGTAAACAGAGATATAGAGATTTATAAATATAAATATACATCTATACCAAATGGTTTAACATCTAAAGTAATAAAGGAAAAGTGAAGTAAATTCAAATACAAATACAAATATTAACACAATAGCCATAGAATTTTCTTTCCTACAACTTGGATAAATTTAACAGAAACATTATCAAAAATTAAAATAAAAAGAATTTCCCAAAATAAAGAAATCCTAAGGAAGGGAGAAGAAGTTAGATCAGTAAGGCTTATGCTGTCTTCTGTATGACAACATTAAAGATTTTGCATATCTCAGTTGCACATGATATCTTTTTAAAAAAAGACCATATTCTTCATAACACAGACAAGTTTTGCTTTGTTGTATTATGTACACCTTACACACATCAGCTTTTATCACAGAAGCAATAATAAGATTTGGAATGACCTTGAAATCTAACAAATATTTATAACATTTCAATAGTAATCCATTTAAAATTCCATATACACAGATAACCCCTGTGTGAGGGGCCTTTCACACACACACACACACACACACACACACACACACTAACACACCCTCAAAAATACAACCTTCACATATGGGACTTCAACCTACACATATATACATATAAACACACACATTTCACAATTAGACCTTTAGCTTACATTCACACATATTTTACAGATGACTTACAAACACAACTTAGAGTAGGACTTTTCACTCATATACCCCAGCACAGAGAAATTTAAAATAATTTTAAAATGTAGAAATGCTAATCATATGAGTTTTAGACAAAATACATTAAAATAGTAATCAATATAAAAACACAAAATGAAGATTTAATCATATCTGAAAAATGGATGGGGGAATAAAACACATAAAAACAATTAAACCATTATATTATAGCCAATGGTAAAGAGACAACATGCTGAAATTTAGGGAATCCTGCTAAAGTAGTAATAAGAGAAAAAAATATGTTTAAGATAGAGTTGGGAAAAGTTCATTGTTTCTTTCCAACATTGATCTATGCCTGAAGGGATTATAGAGACCATTTGTTCATGCTTGTCATGATATAGGTTAGGAAACTAAGGTTTAGGGTATGGTAAATTACTTGAAAAATATCAAAGGTGTATTTGAACCCTGGCCTGTTTGGCTTTAGAGTCAGGGCAATAGAAAATGAAAGGATTATCAGCTGAATTTTAATATGCTAGTTAAAATAATACACACAGATAAAACAACCATTAAAGAACAAATAAATATTTATTAATTGCTTAAGTTATGCTAAAAACAGTCAATAAATTTAAAAAAAATTACTAGTCCCTGCCTTCAAAGGAATTTACAAACTAATGTAAGAAAACCTTACATAAAAAAATTGAAAGATTGGGAGTAGAGCATTTAGGAAGAAGGAACTCTTGAAGTTCATTCCTCTCTTGAGATCCCTTTCTCAAATTGGTCAATTCCTCCCAGAATCTCAATTTTAAGGGAAACACCAAAGCCAGCTATATCTTAACTCCTTCCCAGATTCTTCTACTGACTTTCCAGACTTTTCCCCCTAACCTCCTGAATTTCAAGAGTGAGATGACGATTGTGACATGATGGAGGAAGTTTGAAGAGGCCTTAAGGACAAAATGAATTTCCAGAGTAAGAAAGTTTTTCTCTAAATACTTGAGATTTAATATGGGAATAGTTAAAAATGGAAAATGGAAAATACAAACAACATAGAAGTAATAAAGAAAATTAAAAGCTGTTTCATTGAAAGGACTAACAAATCAATAAAACTTTAACCTGAACAAAAATAGAGGAAAGTAAAATTACCAAAATTAAAAAAAATAAGATGAAATATCAAAAAAGGAGAAATAAAAAGGATTATACACAATTATATATTAGCACACTATTGTACACAATTTTATGTCATTAAAACCAGCAATTTAAAAGAAATAGAGGTTTGCCTATAAAAATATAAGATGTGCAAATTAACAGAGTATGAAGTAGAGATCTTAAACAATCCAATCTCAGAAAATAAAATTGAACAGGCCATAAAGGAAATTCCAAATAAAAAAAGCTTTCAATTCAGACAGATTTACACATATTACACATACACATACGCAGAAGATTTAACGAGTAATTAATATCTATGCTGTACAAAATATTATCCCCCAAAATTGAGAAATAAAACACTTGAATAAACTTTTTTTCTTTTATGTGACAAATATGGGCCAGTTATCCAGGTTTATAACCTGTCATTCTCCCTTAATGCACATATAGAAGGCAGACCAAAAGCCAGTTTTTTGCAGTCATTTTTGTGCATTTTAGTGTAGTTTTAAGCTATTAAAACTTAAAATTGCACTATGAGTTTTGGGTCAACCTATATAACTAGTTGCTACCTTTCATAAATTCATAATTTTTCATAAATTTCATAATTAAGTTCTCCATAATCTCATTTGTTTTTGTCTCCTTCTCTCCACTCACATAACCACCCTTTCAATTTCTCTAAAGAGATTTGGTTTTAGTGGAGAAAATCTGGACCCAATATGATCAGCTGAAAGGAAAAAAAATAATTATGGGGCTCAAGAAAGCTTTAAGATACATTAAGAGATATACAGTCACAGAATGAGGAAAGAGATAGTTCTTCTGATCTCTATCCTTGTCTGTCATATCTAGAGGATTATGATTGTTTTGGGCTAATTAATTTCAATAAATTACAATAAAATAATAGTAAATGTTGATATTGATAAGCAAAAGACCCTAGAGGCAGGTAACCAGGATAGTAAAGTCCATTATTTACATGACACATTAGAATGAGAGGAAGGAACAACCATTTTGTCCAGAGGAGAGATGACTTTGGAATGTTTGAAGGACTGTCAGAGAAAATAGGGATTAGACTTTTTTTTTTCTCTGATGCTATTGTTCATCCTTCATTTTCAAGGAGAACCAACATGGGTAATGTTTTAATTTGTGTGTTAATTTGGTATAAGTGAGTCAGAATTGTACAAAGTTGTCAGCCTCACTCTCTTGTTGAATTCCAAGGGCCAATTAAAAGTCAGGATGACAATAAAAAGTCTGATCAAGCTCTAAGCATTCTACAAATACCTGCTTCACCTGCCTTCATGGTCACTGGAACAAATTATTTCTCTTTTACCCATTCTACTCAGGGAAGTCTTCACATGCTTGGACTAGTGATCCCCCAACTCACCGATAAGTTTGAGGACTGTTAGTTTAGCTCATCCATTAAGATGGTTTTACCCAAGTGAGGATGTTGTACATGCTTAAGGTTTTTGGAACTGGGCAGGAAGTGAGCACTAAAAAGGTATGAGTAGCCCTGAAAAGAGATTGGTCCCAGAGGGTGCTAATCCTCCTAAATACTCCATAAATAGTGAATAGAACTGTTGATAGAAGTTGAAAAGAAGCAAATGTAGGTCTCATATAAGTAAAATCTTCTTAATAATGAGAGCTTTCCCAAAGAGAAATGAATTGTCTTAGAAAAGAGTGGTTTTCTACTCATTGGGATGACTTAAAGCATCTTCTCAGGTATATTATAGAAAGTATGCTTGCCCAGATATGGATTGGACTCTTTGAGGTCATTTCTTATGGTGAAAATTAGTGATTCAGTAACATTTCTAAAATGCAAATGATCATATTTCTCTCTTAACCTTCCCTTTCACTACACTGTTATATTTCTTTTGAGAGCACCAATACTTGAATTGTTAACGTTAAATCTGACTCTTTCTTCATCACAGCCTTTCAAAATTCCTATCAAATTCTGAGTGAAGTGAGCAGAACCAAGAGAACATGGTATAAAATAAGAACAAGATTATGTGATGATCAACTATGATGGATTTGGCTCTTCTCAACAACATGGTGAATCAAGGCAATTCCAATAGAACTGAGATGGAAAATGCCATCTATTTCCAGAGAGAGAACTATGAAGGCTGACTATTGATCAAAGCAATTTTTTTCACTTTTTGTTATTGTATTTCTCATTATTTTTTTTTCCTTTTTGGTCTGATTTTTCTTGCACAACATAACAAATATGAGACCATGTTTAAAAGGATTTTACATATTTAACATATCAGATTGCTTACTGTTTGGGAGAAGAAGAAAAATTTGGAACAGAGTATTACAAAGATGAATTTTGTAAGCTATCTTTACATGTATTTGGAAAAATAAAATACTGTTGAAAATAAAAAAATCTCCCGCAAAGCTCAGTTCAGATACCATCTCCTTCATTGAAGCCTTATTTGACTCCTCCATACTGAATTATCCTCCACCTTCTCAATGTTTCTCAGAATATTTTGTTTAGATCTCTACTTTGAAGCCATCATCATTTACTTTGTACGTATCCAATGTTAAATGTTATATTAGTGTATATCTTCAGATATGGACAGCCAATTAAAAAAGAAGAAATAAGTCCTCATCATCTAGCACAATATCTTATACATGGTAGGTGGTAAATTAAGATGCATTTCCTGTTTTGATTACATCAAATTAAAAAGCCTTTGTACAAATAAAACTAATGCAAACAAGATTAGAAGGGAAGCAACAAACTGGGAAAATATCTTCACAGTTAAAGGTTCTGATAAAGGCCTCATTTCCAAAATATATAGAGAACTGACTCAAATTTATAAGAAATCAAGCCATTCTCCAATTGATAAATGGTCAAAGGATATGAACAGACAATTTTCAGATGATGAAATTGAAACTATTACCACTCACATGAAAGAGTGTTCCAAATCATTATTGATCAGAGAAATGCAAATTAAGACAACTCTGAGATACCACTACACACCTGTCAGATTGGCTAAGATGACAGGAAAAAATAATAATGAATGTTGGAGGAGATGCGGGAAAACTGGGACACTAATGCATTGTTGGTGGAGTTGTGAATTAATCCAACCATTCTGGAGAGCAATCTGGAATTATGCCCAAAAAGTTATCAAATTGTGCATACCCTTTGATCCAGCAGTGTTACTACTGGGCTTATATCCCAAAGAAATACTAAAGAAGGGAAAGGGACCTGTATGTGCCAAAATGTTTGTGGCAGCCCTGTTTGTAGTGGCTAGAAACTGGAAATTGAATGGGGGCCCATCAATTGGAGAATGGTTGGATAAATTGTGGTATATGAACGTTATGGAATATTATTGTTCTGTAAGAAATGACCAGCAGGATGAATACAGAGAGGATTGGCGAGACTTACATGAACTGATGCTAAGTGAAATAAGCAGAACCAGGAGATCATTATACACTTCGACAACGATATTGTATGAGGATGTATTCTGATGGAAGTGGATTTCTTTGACAAAGAGACCTAACTCAGTTTCAATTGATCAATGATGGACAGAAGCAGCTACACCCAAAGAAAGAACACTGGGAAATGAATGTGAACTATTTGCATTTTTGTTTTTCTTCCCGGGTTATTTTTACCTTCTGAATCCAATTCTTCCTGTGCAACAAGAGAACTGTTCGGTTCTGCAAACATATATTGTATCTAGGATATACTGCAACATATCTAACATATATAGGACTGCTTGCCATCTAGGGGAGGGGATGGAGGGAGGGAGAGGAAAAATCGGAACAGAAATGAGTGCAAGGGATAATGTAAAAAAAATTACCCTGGCATGGATTCCGTCAATATAAAGTAATTATTAAATAAAATTTAAAAAAAAAAAAGATGCATTTCCTGAATAAAGAAATTGGTAGAAAATATATTCATATCTGTTGGAATCCTAGTGTTAACTCAACTTGAAACAAGGTGATAACTCAAGGGAGATATTAGAATTCTAGTGTTAACTCAATGTAATTGATACAATGTTTGTGTTCACAGTTTTACTCATTGGAGTTCACACTTTTGGGAGATTTCAAGGTTTAGTATGCGATATCTGAATTCACACCTCTCTTGAAGCTCTTAGGGCCAGAGAGCACTCTGGGAGAAAACCTATAATCCCATTCTCTCAGAAGAGTCATATATAAGCCCAGTCGAGAGAGTTCAGCTGAATTACATTGGAGTGGAGCTCAATTGGAGGCTGAAGAAAGTAGAGGCATAAGCAAAGGACAAAGCTGCAAGAGATCTTGGAACCAAGCAGAGAGATAGGCCTCTAAGCTAACTGGGTTATATTGGAGACAATAAAAGTTTTATCACCTGGCTGCATTTGGGATAATTATTGATCTGAACTGATACTAAGGCTGCCTCCAGAAGACCCTGAAAAACTTGCTCACTCCCAGAAAGAACCAGTCTTACATTATTTTAAAAGAAGAAAAACACCACACATATCCATTTCCTGACTGAATAGAAACTATTCCTCATTGAGTTCAGAGTCCAGCTCACAGTTTACCTTTCCTTTGCATTTCTTATTCTTATAGTCAAATACTTTGATATTAATCGATCAATTGAAAAAATTTTTTATGAAATGCCTGACACTGGACAAGGTGGATGGAATACAAGTACAAAGAAGGAAACAATCCCCACTGGTTGTGAGTTTATGATCTATTACAGAAAGATATGGTTTCTGGTTGGTCTCCCTGCTTCAAATCTCTACCAACTCTCATTCATCTTCCACTTGAATGCCAAAATGATATTCTTAAACTGCAGATTAGACCATGTTGTCCCTAGGGATAATGAAAGGATAGAGTGATAGGCCTGGATTCAGGAAGATTCCATCCTGATTTTGAATCTGGCCTCAGACATCTACTACTCTACTAGTAGTACTACTACATCAACATTATTACTACTTGTGGGACTCTGGACAGGTGGCTCAACTATGTTTGTCTCATTTTTCTTATCTATGAAATAAGCTAGAGAAGGAAATAGCAAACCACCCCGATATTTTTGCCCAGAAAAAGGACATGACCAAAAAATGATTCGACACGTTTTCTTCCTATGTAGTAAACTCTAGATGCTACTTATTGATACCAGGAATAAATTTAAGCCTATTTAATTTTTAAAGTTCTTCTCTATCTGAGCCCTTTTTATACCTTGACTCTCCTCCATATAACCTATGATCTAGGAACATTGGAATTTTTAACAATTTACACTTCACTTCTTGACTCCAGGTACTTTCACTCCTTGCATGGAATGCTCTCTTTCCTTACCTTCACTTCCTGACTTTCTTGGATTTCTATTTTCTATAAGAGACTTTTTTCCAGGCCATTCCTTCTTAATAACTTCCACATCTTCCCCCACAACTACTGGTATATTCCTTCTAAGATGATCTCCCTCTTCATTTACAAAGGGTGTTGTATTTACAAAGAAATTATTTCTGCTTTGGCCAGAAACCCCAAGGGTCTTCCCTTTTCAGATTTATTTAGATATTTTTGGGCTAGATGAAAGAGATTGTTTGTCTCCATTGCAACCTAGCCTTAATCACTGAATGGGTGCAGCCTCAGTCAAACAGAGACTTGTTGAAACCCTTAGCTTAAAAAGGCCAAGGTCTCCCACTGAATCCAGGGCTACTTCCAGTAGGATCTATCTGGCCACTGGACCCAGATGGCTCTGGAGGGGAAAGTAAGGCAAGTGAACTTGCACAGACCTCCATCATTGAAATCCAATTTGCTTGCATGTCATGGCTTTTCCTCCCTGATGTCACGGGCCTCTTTGAGAAAGAAGGATGAACAATAAAAATCTTTCACTTATACTGGGTATATCTTGTTTGTACATAATTATTTGACTATTGTCTCCTCCATTAAAATGTGAGTTCCTTGAGTGCAAGGAATATATTTTTTTCTTTTCTCTATAACTAGCATTTAAAACAGTGCTTGTAATATAGTAAAAAAACTTGTTGATTAACTGATAATAATCTTGTGAAAACTCAGATATGCTCCATAAACTCTAATTTTATGATCTTCTAGTCTAAAAGTTCAGGTGCATAGGTTTTAAGCACAAATTTTGTCTGAAGATTCATTTAGTGTTCCTGTTGTAATATTTTTTGGTACCACTGATCATGTCACTTTATTCTGATACAAGAAAATATAGTCAATAGTCAACTATAAACAAACCAAGTCTCAATAATAATAATAATTATTATTTAAAATAATAGTAATAACAAGGTGATTTGAGATTTGCAAAATGCCTTACATATATTTGCTAATTTGATTAGTTTTTATTGAAGCCCTAAGACAAACATAAAACACTTATGGGAGGGAAATGAAACCTAGAACCATTTTGTTTCTTGTGGAGAGATTTTAAGACTAAAACAACAAAATGCTAAACAATATTTTTGGCTTAATTGGAATTACCTCTTCTTCCATATAGGAACATTTAAGAAATATATAATCATTAGAAACTAATCTTTTTGGGGGACTTTTTATTGGTGAGAAAGCTATTTACATAGAGAGGTTAAAAGGTTTTGCCTATAATTAAGTTGCTAGTATGTGCCAGAGACAGGCCAGCAACTTATGCTTTCTGTCTACAGAGGCTACCATCTATACCACATTGCCAAGATAGTAGTTTTTATTGTTGTTGTTTTGTTTTGTTTTAGTTTTTTAGTCATTTACTTATTTTAGACAGATTTGTAATGGAAAGACAGGTATGTTATACTAAAAAACAAAAATCAACACCACCCCCTTGCTAAGAATAAAAATTTAAAAATCTCAGTTTGAATCCCATATCTACTATGTGATTTTGGATATCTCTTTACCTCTGGGCATAGGTATGTTTATTTGTAAAATAAAAGGTCTGGATTAGGTAAGCTTTATGGTCCCTCCAGGCTTTAAATTCTATTATACTATATCTATTATACTACAAACAAAGTGAACCAAAGGAGCAGAAAACAAAATTACCATTCTGATGTTAATATCCTGAAATACTGAATTTGAAAGTGTCTTGCAATCTAGAAAATGGAAAGATTAATTTTTTAAAGGAATACAATTGAGATTTCTAATATCCTCCATGTTAGTCAAGATAGTTTTATAAAACAGGGTCTACAGTAAACATTGGTTTTCCTTATGCTTTCTAGGATATTGGCTTTTTGCAGTTCATCTATTCATTCCTTTGAGTCATTGGTACCAATGAGGACAAAGATGCTTTCCTAAAGTTATTCTAGTCCTTTTTCAAACTTTAACTTTAGTAACTGAATGCAAATTTTTATTTATTTATTTTGCTCCTTTATCCTAATTTAAGAAGGTTGCAGTTGCAGGCAGTTGTTCTCAGTTGTCAAAACTGGATGTTGAAATCAATAAATCAAATGTCTTAACCAGACTTCTCCACCAGTTGTTTGATTAAAACAAAAACAACAATTGCTATATAAATCCCTTCTTTGGTCCTTTAAAATGCCATGTACTATAAATGGGCCAAAAATATTGTTGTTGGATATTTTTTGATGTTCTTCATGCCTGCACTTTAGCAATAGCCAATTTTCCTTCCTGAGTTTATAAAGAATCATTTTTCTCAAAGCAACATTCCTTTGACAATACTCAGGAGTCACATTGGTAGCAGTGGTCCTTTGTGAATAAGACCACTATAAAACCTTAGTCAATAAGTGTTTAATATAGATATTGACAACGGTTTATGGGGCACTGATTCATAAAGGACAGGAGCTAAGAGTATTGAGCAGTTTTCATGATTTGCATTCCAAATCACTTGTAAATGATAGCATTTGTCTGAAAGGAAAGTTTAAAAGTTAAATTTAAAAGCAATGACTTCTCAGGAAGGTAGTTGATTAAGTATTAAAACGAACACAGCCATAAAGTGGATTTATGTCATCTTGAAGACCTTGGTCTAATTAGAAGAAGAAGAAAAAGGAAAAGATGTGCCAAACAATAAAGAAAGCTCTCACAAATTTAAAAATCATTTGTTGATTGACATCATTTTTGATCATTGCAGAAGCAATTTTTAGAACAAATTTGGGAAATTTATTTTTAAATTTAAGGCATTTTTCTTTACCTTTCATATCTATTCTTGTACTTGGGACCTTGAGCTTTGACTGGTGAGCTTCCCCTTCATTTTGCCTGAAATCAAGCCATACCACTTTGTAGTAATTTCTAAACCATGTCATTCATACTTTGTCCTTTATCCACCCCTTTCGATGAATCTTGGTCTAAGAAGTAGCTTGAATCTTATCTTTTCAACAATCAAGTTTTTTCTAGGCCACTCCAAACCATGTTGCCAAAGTCTTCCCTTTTCATATTTCTCCTCCCATTTTCTAATTCTATTTCACCTATTGGAATATGAGATCTTTGAAGGCAAAGGCTATCTCACTTTTGAATTCATATCATCAGTACTCAGGCGATTCTTGGCACATAATAAGTACTTACATGCTTTCACATTAATTTAGTCACTTATGTATGTAATGCACGTTAAAAACCTGCTTTATACCCTTGATAGCAATGGGACTCTGAACAAATCATTTCATCACTGTCAGTTCTCTTTTCCTCATCTTTAAAATGGGAAAGATAAAAGTATATATCTCATAGAGTATTATAAGGAAAATAGCAAAATAATGAATGCAAGCCTTAAAGTACAATATATTGCCTCTTAATAATAATGCTAATAAGTTGCATTTTGCTTATTTTTGTATTTTTGTAATAAAACACTTGAAATTAGAAGTGTTAAAAAAAATACTCTTGACACTGAAATCAGATATCAGGGAAATTTTAGTAAAGATGAATCTTAAGGAATCATTTTAACATTTCTGGCCAGAAGAAGGTCTCACTCCTTTTTGGGAAGAGGGAGCACTGGGTACAGAAATGGAGGAATCTTTATACTTACTTATGTGATGCAGCCCCTCCCAAAGAATGGATTGGTCCATTTTTACCTCGGTTACAGTCTTTCTGATACTCCCACTATGTATTCCCTCTTAATATGTATAAAACATGTGTTCTCCATCCCCATCATATATCCCATGTTCAAAAATGGCAGAAAACTCCTCCTCTAGGGTGTGTTGTTTAATATTTAATAAACCTATTAAGGAGGCCTAGTAGTGAGTTGGTTAAATCAGGTCACTGACCCCAACTAGTTTGGGCTGGATGGGCTATTATCTTAAGTTTATGATTTTTCTCAAAACCACAAGACTTTTTCTGATTGGCTGAATCCACCTGTGCCTTCCTAGCCCCCCAATTTCTTGTTTGCTCAAGCCTTCTATTGATCACTTAATTGTTCTGTGAATTCTAATCTTCCTTAATTTCTCACATTCTGAAAACCTCTTAGTCAATGGTACCTACTATCCCAATTTCTCAAAGTTTGCAAGACTATGGAAACCCAACTTTTCAGCATTTTTCACAGAAGAGATCATAGAAGGCATCCAGTCATAAGCTGAGTCATATCTGTAATATTTCTAGCAAGTGATAATACAATGTGGGAAAGAATGGTTCTAGTGACAGGGAAATCACTACCTTATCTGATAACTTGTTTTTGTTTGTTTGTTTTTATTTTTAGATAGTTCTAAATTTTTGGAAGCTTTGTCTTAAGGAGAATCTAAATCTTCCTCTTGTAATTTTTTTCCATTGAAAAATAATGAAAATAAAATTAATTATTAATTAATTGTAATTAATTGTAAAACTAATCAAAATGAGATTAGTCTCCATAAGAAAAATTTGCATTTACAGTTATTTAAGTGCATAACATTTTGTGTATAGGATCTTGGATTATCCCTACAAAAACTTCTGATAATACCATTTTATCGATGGATAAATTGAGGTTCAGAGAGAGATTATTTGTCTATGACCTTATTGCAAATAAGTTGTGAAGACTCATCTTCTAGGTGTTGTCTAGGTGGCACAACAGATAGAGTACTGGGTCTAGAGTAAAGAATACTCATCTTCATTGGTTCAAATCTGGCCTCAGATACTTACTAGCTGTGTAATCCTCAGTGAGTTGATTAACCCTATTTGTCTCAGTTTTCTCATCTGTAAAATGATCTGGAAATAACAAACCACTTCAGTATCAATGCCAAGAAAACTCCAAATGGGGTAAAAAAAGAGTCAAGTAGGACTCAATATCAGAGGAAGGATTTTAATTAAGGGCTCTTGACTAAATAGCTCTGTTGTTCATTAGAGTAGGATGTGAGAGTCTTTTAAATACTGGATATTACTCATTTCTCCCCAACAAAAATACTAGCTTCTTGAAGGTAGTCATAATGTCTAATTTATCTTCAAAACTCTCAAGCCAATTTTGTATATATTAGTGTTAATATTTGTTGGATTAATGAATGAGTAAATAGTTATTGGTCAAAGTTGTATAACCAGAAAAAATCTACAGGAAGCATAGTGTCCCCTAATTATGGATGCAAACCTAAAGTTTGCTTTAGTATCTTTACAATGTAAATAAACATGAGAATGTTGAGGGGTTAGAGATTAACTATTGAATTTTCTATTGTTTCTAATCAAATGTCGTATAGCATAGAGCTCAATTTCTTTCCTCCTACTTCCTCCCAGCTAACAAAATAAAATCATGTGTCTTTGAGGCTGTTATCTTTTTGAAATGAAAAGGTCAATGTTAACAGAAGTGCCAGGTTCACAGGGACTAGTGAGGTCAGAAACTCAGTGGCTATTCACAGGGCTCAGTAGTATTGATGTTAATGTTCACCCTTTGACAAATAAGATGACAGTGAGAATTTTAAGATGGTAAAACTGTTGTCTGATTTCAAAGACTGAGAGAGTAGGAAAATACAAGGAATTGTGAAGTAATATTATCCTCCTTATTCTGGATGCTATTTAAGGGGGAAAAAATCAAATCTGGATAAAGTATCATTACTGAATGATAGACACACCTTTTGTTTGAAAATCAAAAGTGACTGATGGGCAGGGGTAAAGAAAGAATAAAAGGGGGATGATGTGTCATTGATCTATACAAAGTGAATCATGATTAAATGGAGGTAGAATAAGGGTAAAATTCTGGAAAGTATTGTTCTTGTGCAGGTGTTGATGTATTTGGGAACTAAAGTTGTCGCTGTTATTTTTAAACATGGATATGTGTGTGTGTGTGTGTGTGTGTGTGTGTGTGTGTGTGCTTTAACAAACTTTAATTCATCTGCTGACAAGATGTTCTGATACCCCTTAACTCAGATGGAGTCTTTCTTTGTATTTGCAAGAGGAGTGAACTTATCACCTTTTGATCAGCTATTCTTTTATTGGCTTAACATTAATTTGATACCTGACCTTTCATTTTCCAAATGAAAAAGAATTCACAAATATTTGGGAATAAAATATCTTGCCACCAAAGCACAATTTATCTAAAAGGTATCTTTTTTGTTTATTTGTTTTTACTGAGAGAAGGTTGTTTCTTTTTAAAAAATCAACTGAAGAATATCTTCTCTTTTAAATCCCGTCTTCTCCCTGAGACAGCTCTCTCTTGCAACACCCAGTTGTTGCAAATATAATTAAGAGTTTATTGAGATTTCATTTAAGTGTTTAATACATGATCTTCCCCCAGATTCTGTTTTTTTTTTGAAATATAGAATAATAGAAAACACTACAAGTACAGAAAAATCAAAATGACAAGTGAAGCAGAGGACAATGGAAAGAATCAGGAAGAATATAATGCATATAACAATATAATATTTGTATACACTTATATACATACATATTATACATGTGCATGTATATATATATATATATATATATGCATGTATAGATGTATGTGTATATCTATTCGTATGTGTATCATACATATGTGTGGAATATCCTTCATCATATATATGACCAAAAAAGTAGGTGATCATTCTTGAGAGGAAGAGATAATTTTTTAAGAACCCAAGTGTTTCAAAGATAAACATGGGATATTAAAAATAGCATTCTGGGTAATTTCTTTCTGGAGGTTATCATAGATAAGAATTACACAGGTTAAGAAAGTAAATTTGGATTACAACACCGAAGAACATAGTTCCATTAAAGATTAAAAACTTAAGGGGACATTACAAATAAAATTCTTTAAAACAGTAGATAGATGTTTTCAAATTTTAAGAGGTCTTTTATTTATATTCATAGTAAAAATAATAGAAATTTTAACTCACACTATATTTCAAAAATATTATTTATTTTGTTTACTTTTAAATATTTTTATTTTTCTTATGTTTAATGGAAATTATCAGAAAATATTTTTAAAATAATATAATAGTAAATGTATATATATCAAATATGTTTTTACTTCCCCCTATTTTTTTTCTCCTAATGAACAAATATTCTTTTTTTTCTTTCTTCTACTTTCCATTGCTTATAATTAGACAGTTCAAAAGAAAAAAGAAAGAAAATCTTCAAAACAAATGCATAAAATTAAAAAAAAAAAGACAAATCCCCACATTGGCCACATTAAAAAACAAAACAAAAGTTACTTCTTTCTGCGTTTTAAGTTCTAATGTAAGTGATAGATAATAGACTTTTTTGGTCCTCTGGAGTAATGGTTTATCATTTCATTGGACATTGTTCTAAGGTTTAACTTATATATTTTTCTGTTTAATATTGATTTCATCATATAAATTATCTTACTAGGTCTGCTCACTTCACTCTATCAAACTTGCCAGGGAACTTTCTTTTTTTCTCTATTTATTTGTTTGTTTTAAAGTTAAATACAAAATAGGAAAGGAAAAAAAAGAAAAACATTGTCATATGCACAACAGAATATGAGAGGATTAAAAACATAAAGCAACAAATTTCCATTTCAAAAAAGCCTATATAACATATATTACACATTGTTCAGCATTGTCCATCTTTGCTTTCTTATAAGTTTTCTTTTGTTATCTGCATGTGCTTTTTTATTTTATTCTATTTTTCCCTTTGCTCCATCCCCTACTAAGAAGGCTATAATTAAACACAGGCATCTGTCTATCTGTCTGCCTCTGTATCTGTCTGCCTACCTTTGTGTATACTTACACAAATACATGTATATGTGGGTGTGTGTGTATACACATATACTTGTATGTCTGTGTGTGTATATATATATACACACACATGCACATATACACAGACATATCTACCTTCAGAGAAAACAGACAAGATAGTACAGTCTTACATAGTTGTATACTAATGTATATGTGTATATATATATATATATGTATGAATATAGATACTTATGTGTAGCACACTTGTACATACATGTGTACATGTGTTTTTGTATATATAATACTATATATATACTGTTCCCTCTTTAACTTATTCCCTATGAGATGAGGGTTCCAGAACTGCCAGCCCTCCACCCCATCTAATTTCTCTGTGTCAGTGCTTCTTCTCACACCTCATTTGTATAAGATAATTACTCTTTTTACCTTTTCTTACATGGCCTTATTTTTTAGAATTACATCATATTCAGCTCTACCTCAATCTTTCTTTCAAAGTACCCAATTACTAATGCCAGTCTTGGACATAAGGTTTACATTTCCACATAAAGAAAATAAACAGTTTATATATTAGACTTAGCTCTTCTCAGCAATTCATTGATCCAAGACAATTCCAATAGACTTGGTATGGAAAATGCCATCTGCATCCAGATGAGAGAACTATGGAGATGGATTGAAGCATAGTATTTTCACATTTTAAAAATGTTTGCTTTTTCTTTCTTATGATTTTTCCACTTAGTTCTGATTTTTTAAAATATCTGACTAATATGTAAATATGTTTAAAATTATAATACATGTTATTATACATTATTATGATGCATATATATATATAAATATATATAAAACATATATAATATACTTTGTATTATACATTATATATCAGATTGCTTGCTATCTTAGGAAGGATAAAAGAGGGAGGGAAAAAAAGATAATTTGAACTCAAAATCTTATAAAAATGAATGCTGAAAGCTTATTTTTCATGTAATTGGAAAAGTAGAATACTATTAAAAATAAAGTTTATCATTACTGATTCTTTTGTAATTAATCTTTGATGTTTACCTTGTATTTATCTTGTATCTTCAATGCCATTTTTTTTTTATTAAGTCCTGGTATTTTTATAACAAATATCCTTTTTTTTTTTTTTTTCATTCAGGATTATGCTTAACTTTTCTGGGCATGATAATTTTGGCTATAATTCCAGTTCTTTTGCTCTTTAATAAATGCTGTTCCAAGACTGTGGTCTTTTAATATAGCCAAAGCTAAGTCTTTTGTGATTTTAATTGTGTTTATGCTTAATCTGAATTTTTTCTTGTTGCTCATAATATTTTCTTCTTAACTTGAGAGTTTGGGAATTTGGCTATGATATTTTCTGTAGCTTTTCCTCATAAAATCTCTTTCAGGTGTTGAACAGTCAATTTTTTTCTATTTCTACTTTCCCCTCTTGTTCTAACACTTCAGGACAATTTTCTGTGTGCTGGTTCTTTTTGGCCAGAACTGGGTCTTGTCAGCTCAGTTGACCCTGGTGTTCCTTATTAGCAGAGATTCCCTCAATCTTCCCTGTTCCTTACTCTTCAAATTGTCTAGGAGGTGAAAATTCTTGTAGCTGTGGCTGAAGCTACCTTCAAATTCAGCCTTCACTTGCTGTTTTATTAGAACTAATCTCAATATGTTTATAATTCACAGGAACCAAATATTCATCCCGTCATCTCTTTTCTGATCTTCTCTAGTTGTCCCAGGAAGACATCTGTTCTGCTTCAAGTCTTGTTTTATATCTTTCTACATTTGCTCTGAGGTGTCTTGTTTGTAGAACAACTTTGGAAAGTTTGGGATTATCTCTATTTTCTAGAATCTTCTCCCAGAGAACTTTCAAATTAACTTCATAAAAATGACCCATTTCACTAAAAGAATACTCCTAATTCATAGTAAATATTTATATAGATTGGATAAAAGAGTTTCTGTTTCAAGAGCCAAAGTCAGCTTAATACAATCAAATAAAAGTTTAGCTTACCCAAAATTGAGCTGTTTTACAATCATGTCCAACTCTTTGTGACCCTATTTAGATTTTTCTTGGCAAAGATACTGTGGTGGTTTGCCCTTCCCTCATTTTATATTCAATTTACAGAAGCGGGAACTGAGGCAAGCAGGGTTAAGTAACTTGCCCAAGGTCACACAGCTAATAAATGTCTGAGGTCACATTTGAACTCAGAAAGGTGAGTCTTGCTGACTCCAGGTCCAGCCCCTCTATCTCCTGTATTACATAGATGCCCTATTTGTATGTTATTCCAAATACATTTTATCAAATGTCAAAATGATAAATGGAAAACATAAAAACTTTGTTGTTAAAATTATAATATATATTTAAATATATTTTAAAATAAACCTGTTAGCATTCCAGAGTAATATCAATGAAATGCAACATAGTTTTAAATGCTCTTGTTGCTAAGCAAGTGATCAGTATTTTCCAGGTAGGATTCCTTATTTGATCTGGAAAAGTCCAAGTTTGGGTTGCCAGAGAAGCAAATGACAGTTGTCATCTTGGTGAAACGATAGTGCATAAAGATAATTGTTTAGTCATTTCCAACTCTTTATGACTTCTTTTGATATTTTCTTGGCAAAGATACCAAAATGGTTTATCATTTCCTTCACTAGCTTATTTTATAGATGAGTAAATGGAAACATACAAGACTAAGTGATTTGCCTGAGATCAAAAAGCTAGTAAGTGTCTGAAGCCAGATTTGCACTCGTGTAGATGCATTCTGACGCTAGGCTTGCACTTTATCCCCTGTGCCATCTAGCTGCCCACTTTCTGTATACATTAAGCACCAAATAAATGTTTGTGGCTATTATAAGTTACAGCCTCAAAGTCTTTTCTACCTCCTAAATCTTAGTTCTTTCTGTCCACGAATCTTTCTGCTTGATGATGGTGTATGAATTACTGGCTAAGTCTTTCATAGAAAGTAGCTCTCTGATTGAACTAATAACCATTTTTTATGAATACGTATTTGCATATTCTTTAAGCTAGAATGTCCCCCAAATGATTGATGTATATTTTCATACTATGTGCTCAATAAATTCACACCCTTGTTTTTAAAGTAGGAGTTGTATAAGTGTGAGTTGTTGGGTACAGACTGCCAAGATGCAGCATTGCCAAAACTCAAAGATACTACATTTATCAGCATCTTGGAACATGTATTAAAGAAATACACGTCCAGGGAAAGAGACTCTCTATTGTAACTGGCAAATATTTAATGTAAAGAAGGGCCCCTCCTTTGCAATTTGTGTGAACATGATCAAATCTGCCAATCATTCAACATTTAGCAATGACACACTTAATATGTGCCAGCCACTGTGCTAAGCATTGGGGGATACAAAGAAAAGCAAAAATGTGATTCTAGACATCCAGGAATTCAACAAGGGAAGCTATAAGCAGTGGCCAAATTGCTCATGACAGTCGAATGTTACTTGATCCCACTTAGAGAAAATAAAAGTTATGCTTTATAGCTGTGTTAGATCTCAACAACTTTAACAATTTACATTTAAAAATAGCTTGTGGTATAGTGGATAAGGTTCTGGGCATGAAATCAGGAACTCAGACCTGAGTTTGATTCTATTTTGAAACAACAATTATCTATGTAACTTTGGACAAGCCACTTTACCTCTTCTGCCTCCATTTTCTAATTTATAAAATGGGGAGAATAATAGCAACTAATTCCCAGGACTGTTGTAAGGATCAAATGAGAGGCTGTTTGTAAAATAGTTAATCTAGTGTTTGGCACATGGTAGTTGTTTTATCAATGCATATTCCCTCTCCAAAATCTCCCAGATTAAGGGGGAAGAAAAATGCACATATAAAATATAATGACCGCGTATTTAAAATCAGCCGGAGTCAGGAATTCAGGTTAAGGGAAAAATCTTCAATATTTATTAAGGTGAAGAGGTGAATAAAGATTGCAATAGCAATATGGGCAAGAAAGATTGCTATAGCAATATGGGCAGCTGCGACAGGAAGCCAGCTAACAGAGAGCGATCTGAGCTGAGCAAACCGCAATCGCAATCCCAAAAGTCTCTCCTTCCCCTTCCTTTTCCACTCCCCTGCCTCCACCCACCAAAATCGTCATTTCCTATACAACACATCAGGACTTGCACAAAGAGTGGGCAGAGACCATTCTTTCTCCAAGCTTATATATTAATAGAGTGTGGTCCAATTACTATTTAGCCTCATGTGCTTGGGACCTCATGCATCAACTCAAGCCTCAGCCCATTACAATAGGACATGTAATATATAAGAATAAGGAGAAAGGGATTTGAGGAGGGGAAAGGAAAGATCTCCTACAGCAGGTAGTTGTGAAGGCCTTTTACAATTAGAGCTCTTTGTGAAGATTTCTAAATGCTAAAGAAATTATTTTAAATTTAATCTGGAAGCTTACTGGAGTTTCTTGAGTAAATAGGAAGAGTGACATAATCATAAACTGAGGGAAGGATGGATTGGAATGGGGATAGACTGGAAGCAAAGAAAACAATTTGGGACCAAGAGCAATGGTCCAGGGAATAGGTGAGGAGAATTTTTTTTTTTTTTTTTTTTTTTTTACAAATAATTCAACATTTCTGAGCTTTTTGTCTGGCAGGTTTCTATAAACACACAACAGAGTCATGACATTCTACGTAGTTTGGTAATCCAGTGGGACCTAGTCAAGAGAAGGTTGATCTTGGAGCCAATGAAGGTTTACTGGCTGTGTGACCCTAAGAAAAAACACTCAACCTCTCATTGCTTTCAGCAGCTCTCTAAGACTAAAGAAAGTACTGAAGGAGTTCCTTTAGCTTTGAGCTCTGAATATTTTAAAGAATCCCAAATTCAGTTCCTAATTCTACAATTTATCTCATCTTGTTCTTGTGAGGAAAATTCTGTGAACTTTAAAGCATCATATACAACATCACTACCATTGTCATTCAACAGCTCATATTTATATAGGAATGCTTAAAGGGTTACAATGTTCTTTACAAATGTCATTTCATCTTAATTCTCACAATCCCTTGGAAAGTTGGTGCTATTACTGTGCCCATTTTACAGGTGAGGAACCTGAGGCAAACCAGTTAAGTGACTTGTCCAGTGTCACATAGTTAGTAAGTGTCTAAGGCTGTATTGGGGCAGTTGGGTGATGTGTCAGGCTAAAAGTCAGAAAAAGTCATCTTTCTGAGTTCCAATCTGGCTTCAGATGTGTTCTAGTTGTGTGACCCTATGCAAGTCGCTTAACCTTGTTTACCTTAGTTTCCTTATCTATGAAATGAGCTGAAGAAAGAAATAGCAAACTCTTTGCCAAGAAAATAACAAAGAGTCAAAAGAATGAGATATGACTGAAACAATTGAACAACAATAATGATAACATTTGAATTTAGCTCTTCCTGAGTCTTGTATTGATGCTTTATCCACTACACCATAGATTCTCCCTGAATGCACAGCTCCTTTCTTATTCCATACAACTTCCTATCAAGGAATTTATTGTATCATATTCCATTTTGAAATGCACTGGAAAGGGGAACAACTCTTTCAGATTTCACTTTCAAGTTTCTGGGAAAAATAAAATCAGCCCAAATTGAATATCATCGTGTCTCTTTCCCCAATTTTCCTTCATTTCTCTGGTACTTTTCTTTGTACTAGATTTTCATTTTCTGCAAATTCTTTGGTAGAAAATTTTCCCTCATGTCCAATAACTCAATTCAGCTTAAGTACTCTCTCTACTGCTCTCTCTCTTTTTCTATCTCTTTCACTGCATCTCTTTAACTCTGTTTCTGTCTGCCTTTCTGTTTCTAATTGTCTCTCTCTCTCTCCCCCAGTTCTGTTCTCTTCAATGTCAGAAACAATTTTATTTAATTTAACATTAACTTTTATCTAAGCCATTTTGCTTTGGATTGGTGAAGCTCTCATTTCTTACTTATAAAGTAGAGAAAATAATGTTTGTAGTTCTCTCTCATAGGCTTGTTGTGAGATCCAAGTAAGATGTACCATAGAGCTTTATCTCTAGCACTGTTCTCCTTGGCACTGAGGAAATGAGCATCAAACTAAAGTTCATTGACTTAAACAAAGTGTTGAATGATTATAACTAGTTCTATAATTTTTAGAATTGTGAATACACACAAAAGAAAAAAATTCCAGGTAGATGTTTGCCTACTGTTAAACTTACAGTTTTAAAGTAGTGTTCTCAAAGTATAATCTAGTAATGTTTGGGGGGGAAAGTCTGATATATTTTAAGGGATCTCAAGTTAAAAACAAAAATTATTATTATTATTATAAAATATTTAAATTCTAATATGTGAATAAACATGGTCATAAAGAATCAGACACAATTGAAATAACTAAAGTCACCTCTTTGGGACAGGGTCCTCAATTTTTGAATATATAAATGGATTTTGAGACCAAAAAAGTATGAGAACTGCCATTTTAGAAAGTTTTCTGAGGAACTCAGAGGCTCAATTCCCTAACAGATTCACACTTGGGTAAATTCCGACATAAAAATGAGAGAATCAGTTAATACAATGGATAGTAACGGTCAAAATTAAAAATCACCTCAATACCTCCTAACAATAGGTCTAACTGAGATGACTACAATGATCAATGTATATTATTATGCTTAGGGTTTTTTTTTTTTTTTTAATTAAAAAAACAGAAATGGGAGGTGACTGCTTGCTAGGAAGCATATTGTAAAGTTGGAATTTTCAATGAACATTGTTTCCATATGAGCCAAATATGATAACACAAAAAGGAATTTGCATAAATTAATAAATACCTTTGACTAAGGTAGAGCAGGCAATTGCGTGCATCAATTAGTATTTAACAGAAGTTCTTGTGAGGAAAATGCTTTGAAATGGCATTTAATAATATTTTGTTCAATGGCTTGATTGAAATTAAAGAAAATCATTTAATACAGGTCTTTTTCAAGTCACAGTTCTGTCCTGGAAATGATCTGACTATTATTTTTGAAGGGACATCTTCTTTTTTTGTAGGCCACCAAATGCTACTTGGATAAAAGTTTGGCCCATATATCTTCCAGATCAAGCCACAGGAAAAAAAAATTAAACACTATTTTAAAAATAATGTGTGGAATTTATTCTCTCTGTGTGTCTCTTTCTTTCTGTCTCTTTCTCTCTGTCTCTTTCTCTATTACAATCTTAACAAATCAATCTTAAGCAAAGCAATCTTAATAACACATTATATAACATCTATTAATATGATCGGTAGACTAGTTTTTCAAGTGGAAAGTTTCTTAAAATGTGGTATCTTTGATGAAATTAATACATATAATTATTTTCAATTGCTTATCTTTTTTGGGGGAAAGGATTACAAAGTAGCCTTATTTTCCATCTTTTAAAAAATTCTGGGCAAGTCACTTAATCTTTTTGCCTCAGTTTCCTTAATTGTAATTTAAATATAAATTACATATATATGCTATATAATAGCACCTACCTCTAAGGGCTGTCACAAGAATCAAAAGAGATTTGTAGAGCACTTAACAGTACCTGGCACAAGCTAGACACATTAGAAATATTGTTCTCTTCCCCTTCTCTTCACCTCTCTTCTGGCTTTGTGTGCTTCTAACTCTTGAAGTTTAATTTGTGTTTTATTCTGGATAGAATGCCCCTGCTCATAGTTAACTTAAAATCAACTACTAACACCAGGCATTATATAATAATGCCTGAAAATATATCTCATAATGTTTATATTTAAGTAGAAGAATGGGAGAATCTATTAGTAACAACAAATTTTTCATAGCATGATTTCAGTTTCAAAAAAGCAATTTTGCATGGTGGATAAAGAGTCTGCAAAGTCCCAAAGACCTGGAATATTGTCACTGGCCATGAAATTAAGGGAGATTTACCTAGTCTCTTATTGCCCCATTCATGAGTTCAAGATTTTAAATTTTGTGTCAGGTTTCCTTCTACATATATGTGGAAATTTCATTTCTAAAATTTCCTTATGCTAAAAAAGAAAAATCAAACACCAGGATAATGGAGGAACCTGTTTTATGATCTTTAGCTCCTCAAATCATATCAAGTAGGGGAGAGGTGCCAAATATAGGATTTAGCTGCATGTGGCTCACAACATTCTCAAATATTGCCCAAAGAAAATTAAAATATAATTAGGAAATATTTAACAAAATAAATAAAAATGCAATAGAAAATATTAAAATGTAAAACTATGTCTATATGTGTCCAAAGAGATCTTTATGTTATGAATGAGTTGCTTCCGTTTCTCTTTAATTCTATACGTCTGATATAGGCAAACACTCCATCATGTATAAAGAGGACTTTTGTTTTTTACATCCCCAGGAAAAGTGATCTTTCGTGGCTATAGAAAAAACAAATTTTCTTTTGC
Organism: Antechinus flavipes; assembly: GCF_016432865.1. Taxonomy (NCBI): domain Eukaryota; kingdom Metazoa; phylum Chordata; class Mammalia; order Dasyuromorphia; family Dasyuridae; genus Antechinus; species Antechinus flavipes. The sequence goes on from NC_067398.1 coordinate 529,079,008, forward strand.
AAACTTTAAGACAATACTGAAAATTCCAGAGAAGATCAGACATTAAAGTTTAAAAAAATCACAGAGTAGTCCCAGAATGGGGATGCCAATTATACTTAGGAATTACATGTGAATTTCTAGGAAAATTGTATGCTAATGATAATTTACAAATATCCATCTTAAAAAATAGATGCTGCTAATACAACATTAGTAGGATAAATGAATTACTTTTCCAGTAATGATAATTGCTTGAGTTCATGGTGGGACTTTGCCAATTTTTCTTTGCTTCCTGAGAGAATCCTGCTCATCATTTCCCATAGAACAATAATATTCCACTACAAAAACATATTTTTGAGCCATTCCCTAATTAATGGACATCCCTTCAATTTCCTTTTTTTTTTTTTTTTTCTGAGAAGAGGCTGTTGATAGTTTTTGTATATATGGGTCATTTTCCTGTGTGTGTGTGTGTCTGTGTGTGTGTGTGTTTAATCTCTTGGCATTCATGTCAAGTAGTGGTATTGTTAGGTCAAAAATATGCATGAATTTATAGCCTTTTGAGTACAGATAATATCATTTGATCATTTATCAATAGGGGAATGGTTTTTATTTTATTTTTTATAAATTTGACTATTCAGTTCCTTCAATGTTTGAGAAATGAAGTTGTATCAGAGAAACTTGCTTAAAATTACTTTTACAATTACTATTGCTACATGTATTTCCTCCATTTATTTTCTTCCTTCTCCCTGTCCCTCCTCAAAAGTGTTTTGTTACTGATTGCTCCCTCCCCAAATATGTCTTCTTTTTTATCTTTTCTGCCTCCCCCTTTTCCCATTTCCCATTCCCCTCCTATTTTCTTGCAGGGTAAGATAGATTTTATGCTCCTATTGAGTATTTATATTATTTCTTCTTTGAGCCAATTCTGATGAGAGTAAGGTTCACTGTGTCTCCCGCTCCTCCCTCTCTTCCCCTTCACTGTAAAAGCCTTTTCTTGTCTCTTTCTTATAGCAGATAATTTGCAGCATTCCACTTCTCATTTTCCTTTTCTCCCAATACATTATTCAACTCACATCAGTACCTTCATCTATATATACTCCTCCTAACTGACATAATAAGAAAGTTCTAATGAATTATAAGCATCATCTTCCCAAGTAAGGATGTAAACAGATAAACCTTATTAAGTTCCTTATGATATTACTTTCTTGATTACCTCCTTAAGCTTCTCCAGAGTCCTGTGTTTGAAAATCAGACTGTCCATTCATTTTTGGTCTTTTCACCACAAATGTTTGAAAACTGTCTGTTTCATTCCTCTGAAGGACTATACTCAGTTTTCCTCGGTGATTCTTAGTTATAATCCTCGCTACACTGCTCTCTGGAACATCATATTCCAAGCCCTCCAGTCCTTTAATGTAGAAGCTGCTAAATCTTGTTTTATCCTGACTGTAGCTCCACTATGCTTGAATTGTTTCTTTTTGGATGCTTACAATATTTTCTCCTTGACCTGGGAGTCCCAGGATTTGGCTATAATATTCCTGGGAGTTTTCATTTTGGAACCTTTTTCAGGAGGTGATTGGTGGATTTTTTTTTTTTTTTAATTTCTATTTTACCCTCTAGTTCTAGAATATCAGGACAGTTTTCCATAATGATTTCTTGAAAATGATATTTAGGCACTTGTCCAAGAAGACCAATATTTTTTAACTGATTTCTTCTGGATATTATTCTAGAGACTTCTGGGAGTCAAGCCAAGATGGCAGAGTGAATCCAGGAAGCTGCTTGAGCTCCTCCAGTTTCCCTTTCAAAGTACATGAAACCAAGCCTCTGAACAGAGTCTGAAGGAACAAAACCACTTTGCCGCTCAAGAGAGACTGCGGAAAACTTTAAGATCAGTCTCCGTGTTCAGCCCAGCTCAGATGGAGTCTGGGAAAGCCAGTGAAAGGATCTTAATCACAGCAAATCAGCAGTTAGAACCCTCAGATCTAGGTCAGTGAAAAAGCAAATCAGGGGGGCAGCTTCTAGCCCCCTGCTCAGAAGGCAAATTCTTGGAAACCACACTGTTTCCCGGGGAAAGTGACCCCCACCAAACATAAGGGGTTCCTGTGCCCAAAGCCAAGGCTCAGAGCTACAGCATGATAATTGCGGAAAGATGTATAGAAATGAGACAGAGTCAAGATGGAAGAGTGAAGGCAGGAACTTTCCCAACCTTTCCCCCAAATTACAACAATTTCCTTTAAATAATGAATCTAAACACATTTAGAGCAACAGAACACCCCAAAACACAGAGAAGAACATTTTTCAGCTGAATGCAACTTAGAAGCTCAGCAGAAAAGTCTGTGGCATTAGGGTGGGTGTCCAAGGACAAGGCACACTGTGCAGTCCATGATACAACTGCAACTTGTACTGCCTGACTTCTGAATCAGGGGCAGTCCTGAAGACTTCCAGACCTCTCAGCCCAGAAACACCAAAGAGGACCCAGAAAGTCAGCAGAAAAGGTCCGTGAAATCACAGTGGGACCCCAGTGTAGCAATCCCAGTGCAAGTCCAGCCCTGGACCCAGCTCCAGCCCAGACTCCAGCATTTGAGGAGGACCTGTGAATCAGCAGCAGCACTGGAGACTTCTCGACCTCTCAGCCTGGAGACACTAGGAGGATTCTGAAGGTCAGTGCAGAGGATCTTTGGCAATGAGGTGGGAGTCCCAGCACAGCTCTACTCAGCAACATTAGATCTTACAGCTGCTAAGGAGCAGAAATACTCCTAACAGCTCCAGAACAGAAAAGAGTACTTGTGGTCAGATTCCTAGAAGGATTTCCAAAAGCTGCACAAATCTCCTGAAACTTAGGATAGGGCAACCTCCACCCTGGAAACAGAGTCCTACTTTAACAAACAGTTAAAAGTAGAGTAATAAGTTAGGAAAATGAGCAGAAAACAAAATTGTTTCTGACCATTGAAAGTTATTATGGTGACTAGGATAATCAAAACATATACTCAGGAAAATAATAAAGTCAAAGATCCTATACCCAAAGCCTTCAAGAAAAATAAGAATTGGGCTCATCCCAAAAGAGATTTTGAAAATCTAGTAAGAGATATAGAGGAAAAATTATGAAAGAATTGAGAGAGGTATAGAAGAAAATTAAAAAACTAATGAGGAGAAGAATACCTAAAAAAGAAAAATTAACCCATTGGGAAAGGAGGTACAAAAACTGAGGGAGGAAAATAATTCTTTAAAAAATAGAATTGAGCAAATGGAAGCTAATGACTTTATGAGAATTGAAATACAATAAAGCAAAACCAAAAAAAAAAAAAAATGAAAATGTAGGGGAAAATTGTGAAATATCTCATTGGAAAAACAACTGCCCTAGAAAATAGATCCAGGAGAGATAATTTAAAAATTATTGGTGTACCTGAAAGTGATGAACAAAAAAGAGTCTGGACATCATATTTCAAGAAATTATCAAGAAAAACTGTTATGATATTCTAGATTCAAAGGGTGAAATAGAAATGGAAAGAATCCACTAATCACCTCCTAAAAGAGATCCCAAAATCAAAACCCCCAGGAATATTAAAGTCAAATTCTGAGATTCCCAGGTCAAGGAGAAAATATTGCAAGCATTCAGAAAAAAACAATTGAAATGTACTGGAACCAAAGTCAGGATAATACACGATATAGCAGTTTCTCCATTTAAGAACCAGAGAGCTAGGAATATTGAAGAGCAATGGAGCTAGGATTACAACTAAAAAATCACCTACCCAGAAAAAACTGAGTATAGTCCTTTAGAGAGAAATGTGGTCATTCATTGAAACAGAAGGTTTTTAAACATTTGTGATGAAAAGATCAGAGCTGAGAGGAAAATTTGATATTCCAATACAGGACTCTGAAGAAGCATAAGGAAGTAATCAGGAAAGTGATATCACAAGGGACTTAACAAGATTATCTGTTTACATTCCTACATGAGAGGATGAAACTTGTAACTCATTAGAACTTTCTCATTATTATGGCAGAAGGTGTATGTATAAACAGAGTTCATGGATGTGAGTTGAATATGAAAGGATATAATTTTTTTTTTAATAATGAAATTAAAAGGTGAAAAAGGAATATACTGGGAGAAAGGGAAAGGGAGAAATGGAATGGTGCAAATTATCTGCTGTGAAGAAAGAGGCAAGAAAAAGCTTTTACAATGGAGGGGAAGAAAGGGCGGAGAGGGTTCTCATCAGAATTGGCTCAAAGAGTAAATAACACACATATCAATAGGCATATAGAAATCTATCTTACCCTGCAGGAAAATAGGAGGGGAATGGCATATGGAAGGGGGAGGAGGGTAATAAAAGAAAAGGCATATTGGGGAAGGGAGTTGTCAGTAGTAAACACTTTTGAGGAGGGACAAGGTAAAAGGAGAGAGAGAATAAATGGGGAAAATACAATTATCAATAGAATTTTTAAAATATTCAAAGCAAGTTTCTGTGATGGCATGTTATTGTTCTCTGGGAAATGATGAGCATGGAGCTCTCAGGGAAAAAAAAAAAATTCCTGGAAACTTCTCTATAAACAAAGTCAAATATACTACATACAAATCAGTGACAATGTTCTGGGATGACCAGCTGTAAATTACTTTGTTACTCTCAGCACTATAATTATCCACACATATTCTAAAAGACCTATGATAAAAATGCTATACATACCCAGAAAATGAACTGATCAAGCCTGTATATAGATTATTTATACTCTCTATTTCCCTCTTTATTTTTAGCATAATTTTTTTCTCAAGGATTTTTATTTTCATTATGGTGGGAGGTTTATGTTTTATTTCACAACTTGAATTTTATGAAAATGTTTTACATAAATTCACATGTAGTATCTTAATTGTGGGTGGCAATAAGGGAGAGGACCTAGAATTCAAAAATATTTTTAAAATGTAAAAATATTGTTTTGAATATAACTGGAAAAATATTAAATAGATTAAAAAGGAACAAAAATTAGGCATGGAAGAATTTCACATGTTTAACATATATTGGATTACTTGCCATCTGGGTGTGGGGTGGAAAGGGAGAGAGAGAAAAAAATTGGAACACAAGTTTCTGTAAGGGTGAATGTTTAAAGTGATCTAAATATCTATCTATCTATGTTGAAAATATATTGCTTTAAAAAAAAACATTTTTAAGCCAGCTACAGGAAGAAATAGACAGCAAAACTATATTAGTAGGGGATTTCAACCTTCCTCTTGCAGAATCAAACAATTCTAACCACAAAATAAACAAGAAAGAAACTAAGTTGATTAAAAGAATCCTAGAAAATCTTGATATAACCTTTGAAGAAAATTAAACAGGTTCAGAAAAGAATATTTTTTTTCTTTGCAGTACATGGCACCTACACAAAAACCTGTACTAGGGCAAAAATAACAATTTTTTTTCCTTTTCAGGCCATGATGCAATAAAAAATTATATTCAATAAAGGGCCAGGTAGAGATATACTAAAAAATAAATGGAATTTAAATAATCTACTTCTAAAGAATGAATGGATCAAACAACAAATCTATAATTTCTTCCAAGAAAATGACAATAATGAGACGATATAGCAAAACTTATGGGGTGCAGCCAAAGCAGTTCTTGGGGAAAATTTATATCTCTAAATAGTCTTTATTTATGTAATAAATATCTGTGTAATAAATAAAAAAGAAAAAGGTGATCAATGAGTTGGGCATGCAACTAAAAAAGCTAAAAAAAGAACCAATTAAAATCCCCAATTAAATACCAAACTAGAAATTTTGAAACTCAATGGAGAGACAAATAAAATTGAAATTAAGAAAAATATTGACCTAATAAAATTAAGGGCTAGTTTTGTGAAAACAACAACAAAGTATATAAGATATTGGTTAATTTAATTAGAAAAAGGAAAGAAAAAATAAATTAGTATCAACAAAAATGAAAAGGGTAAACTTACCACCAATTGAAAAAGAAATTAAAGCAATAATTAGGAGCTATTTTGTGCAACTGTATGCCATCAAGTCTGACAATCTAATCAAAATGAATCAATATTTACATAAATCTATATTGCCCAGATTAACAGAAAAAGAAATAAATTACTTAAAGAGTTCCATTTCAGAAAAATAAATTAAACAATCCATCAATGAACTCCCTAAGAAAAAATCTCGAGAGCCTGATGGATTTACAAGTGAATTCTTCCAAACATTTAAAGAACAATAATTCCAATATTATGCATCCTATTTGGGAAAAAAGGCAAAGAAAGAGTACTGCCAAATTCTTTCTATGACACAAATATAGCACTCATACCTAAACCAGGAAAGGTCAAAACAGAGAAAGAAAATAGCAGACCAAACTCCCTAATTAATATTGTTGTAAAAAATTTTAATAAACTATTAACAAATAGATTACAGCAATTTATCAGCAGAATAATATATTATGATCAAGTGGGATTTATACCAAGAATGCAGGGTTGGTTCAACATTGGAAAAACTATTACCATAATCAACTATCTATTAAGGTCTTTTTACAAGAGTCAAACCCAGTGCAAACATGAAGTAAGAAGTCAAAAATGCTTGAAGTTCACAGAGGTAATTTCTGTGATCAAGAGACTGCCTAGTGGGCGGGATTCTGCTCATATCAAGATAGCCTCCTTAATGGAAGTGTCTCCTTCTCTAATTGACTGTGCGTGTGACCTCACAGACCCTTTTTAAGCCTGGTGCAGGAAGGGGTCAGCCTCTTTGTCCTGGGGAAGCCAAGAGGATGGATAGCTGAAAGATAAGGTGCCAGATAGTGAGCACGTGGGTCTCTTGCAGACCTGGTGTCCATATGGGAGTTAATAGGTCAGGGCAAGATGTAAGTGAGTATAATAAAAGACTTTAAGTTTGTACATGGCTATCCTTGAGCGTGCTATTGGTTATTAAACTATGATTTGAGAAATCATAGCCAGAGACTCCTGAAGACCTCAGAAGAGGTAAGCCGGGCTAAAATTGGTTGACACTGCAAAAGGTCAGCGGTCAGAGGATTCTCTGAAGTGTTAGGAATTAGGAGAGATTGGCAATGTAAAAAGCTGCAGAGTAACACTAGGGCATTCACAAATGAAATGACTGCCCAGGCTTAAGTATTCTGTCCTTTACACATATCAAAAATAAAACCAACAGAAATCATATGATAATCTCAATAGATGCAGAAAAAGCTTTTGACAAATTACAGCACTCATTCTTGTTAAAAAAAAAAAAAACACTAGAGAACACAGGGACAATGGGAGTTTTCCTTAAAATAATAAGCACTATCTGTCTAAAACCAATAGTAGCATTATTTGTAATGAAGGAGCTGGTCACATTCCCAATAAGATCAGGGGTAAAAAAAAGAAGACATTTATTACCACTGTTATTCAACACTGTAGTAGAAATGTTAGCTTTAGTAAAAAAGAAAAGAAAAAAGAAATTAAAGGATTTAGAATAGGCAATGAAGAGATAAAACTATCACTCTTTGCAGATGATATGATGATATAGAGAATCCTAGAAAACCATCCAAAACCTACTAGAAATAGTTCACAGCTTTAGCAAAATTGCAAGATATAAATTAAACCTACATATATCATCAGCATTTGTGTGTATTACTGATAAAGCCCAGTAGCAAGAGATAGAAAGAGAAATAACATTTAAAATAACTGTAGACAAAATATTTTATTTGGGCATCTACCAGCCAAGACATATATAGGAATTATATGAACACAATTACAAAACACTTCTCACAAAAATAAAGTCAGATCTAAACAATTGGGAAAATATAAATTGTTCATGGGTGGGCTAAGCTAATAAAAATGATAATTCTACCTAAATTGGTCTATTTATTCAATGCCACATCAATTAAACTGCTAAAAATTATTTTATAAAGCTAGAAAAAATAATAACAAAATTATTCTTGAAGAACAAAAGGTCAAGACTGTCAAGAAAATTAATGAAAAAAAAATACAAAGGATGGTGGCCTAACAGTACCATACCCAAAACTATATTATAAAGCAGCAGTCATCAAAAGTATTTGGTACTGGTTAAGAAATAGAATGGTGTACCATTAAGAAATAGAATGGTGTACCAGTGGAACAGGCTAGACATATGATACAATAATCAATGACTGTAGTAATATAGTATCTGATAAACCCCCAAATGTCAGCATCTGGGATAAGAATTCACTATTTCACAGAAGTTGTAGGAAAAAGTGGTAAATAATATGTCATAAATTCAGCATAGACCTACATCTCATACCCCATACCAAATTAAGGATTAAATGATTCCATGATTTGGGCATAAAAGGTGATATTATAAGCAAATTAGGAGAGCAAGGGATAATTTACCTATCAAATTTTTGGAGAAGTGAATAATTTATGTCCAAAGAAGGACTAGAGAACTTTATGAAATAAAAAATGCACAACTTTGATTACTTTAAATTAAAAAGATTTTGTGCAAACTAAACCAACAGAAATAAGATTAAAAGAGAAGTATGAAGCTGAGAAAAAAAACAAAAAAACTTTTATAGACAGTGTTTCTGATAAAGATCTCCTTTCTAAAATATACAAAGAACTGTCAAATTTATAAGAATACAACTCATTCCACAACTGATAAGCAAAGGATATGAACAGACAATTTTTAGATGATTAAATTAAAGGCATCTATTGTCATAGAAAAAAATGTACCAACTCATACCTTTCAGATTGACTAAGATGAAAGGAAAAAGATAATCATAAATTTTGGAGGGGATGTGGGAAAACTGGGACATTCAAGTTTGTTCATGGAGTTGTGAACTGATCCAACTATTTTGGAGAGCAATTTGGAACTATGCCCAATTTGGAACTATGTCACATATAAAACTGTGCATACCCTTTGACTCCATATCCTTTGACTTGGTAGTGCCAATACTGTGTCTTTATCCCGAAGAAATCATAAAAGAGGGGAAAGGAGCCACATGTGCCAAAATGTTTGTAGCAGCTCATTTTGTGGTGGCAAAGAATTGGAAAACTAGTAGATGCCCTTCAATTGGGGAATGGCTGAATAAGTTGGGATATATGAAAGTAATGGGATGTTACTGTTCTATAAAAAACAATGAACAACCTGATTTTAGAAAGGCCTGAGAAGATTTACATGAACTGATATTGAGTGAAACAAGCAGAACCAAAAATACATTGTACATAGTGACAGCAAGATTGTGTAATTATTTAACTATGAAAGACTTGGTTCTTCTCAGTGATTCATTAATCAAAAGGATTTCCAGTAAACTTTGAATAGAAAATGTAATCTGCATCTAGAAAGAGAACTACGGACTTTGAATGTAATTCAACACATGCTTTGCTCACTTCTTTTTTTCTGTCTCTCCTGTGGTTTTTCCCCTTTTCTTCTGATTTTTCTTTCAACATGATTCATGAAGAAATGCTTATGAAAAATATGGTTTTTTTGAAATCTTTTTTATTAATCTATTTTATTTACAAAACATATGCATGGATAATTTTTCAACATTGACCCTTGGAAAATCTTGTGTTCCAAATTTTCCTCTTCTTGCCCGACCTCCTCCCCTAGATAGCAGGTAATCCAATACATGTTATATATGTTAAACTAGATGTTAAATCCAATATGTGTATACATATTTATACAGTTATCTTGCTGCACAAGAAAAATCAGATCAAAAAGAAAAAAAAATTTAAAGAAAACAAAATGCAGACAAATAACAACAGAAGGAGTAAAAATACTAAGTTGTGGTCCACATCCAAGTGCCACAGGCCTCTCTCTAGGGGTAGATGTCTCTCTTCATCACAAAATTATTGGAACTGATCTGAATCATCTAATTGTTGGAAAGAGCCACATATATCAGAACTGATCATCATATAATCTTGTTGTTGCCATGTATAGTAAGCTCCTGATCCTGCTCATTTCAATTAGTATCAATTTATGTAAGTCTCCCCAAGCCTCTCTAAAATCATCCTGCTGATCATTTCTTATAGAACAAAGATATTTAGCATTCATATACCATAACTTATTCAGCCATTTTCCAACTGATGAGCATCCACTCAGTTTTCAATTTCTTGTCACTACAAAAAGGGCTGCCACAAACATTTTTGCACATGTGGGTCTTTTTCCTTCCTTTAATATCTCTCTGGGATATAAGCCCAGTAGAAACACTGCTGGATCAAAGGGTGTGCACAGTTTGATAACTTTTGGGTCATAGTTCCAAATTAATCTCCAGAACGGCTGGATCTGTTCACAATTCCACCAACAAAGTATTTGTGTCTCAGTTTTCCCACATCCCCTCCAACAATTGTCATTATCTTTTCCTGTCATTTTAACCAATCTGAGAAGTATGGAGTAGTATCTCAAAGTTGTCTTAATTTGCATTTCTCTGATCAATAGTGATTTAGAGCACCTTTTTGTATGACTAGAAATGGTTTTAATTTCTTCATCTGAAAATTGTAAATATCCTTTGAGCATTTATCAATTGGAAAATGGCTTGAATTTTTATAAATTTGAGTCAATCTATATATTTTAGAAATGAGACCTTTATCAGAATGCTTAAATGTAAAATTTTCCCCTCAATTTATTGCTTCCCTTCTAATCTTCTTTGCATAAATTTTGTTGGTACAAAAACTTTTCTACTTAATATAATCAAACTTACCTATTTGGTGTTCAATAATAAATTCCAGTTCTTTGGTCACAAATTCCTTCCCTCTCCACAGATCTGAGGTAAACCATCCTATGTTTTTCTAATTTGGTTATAATATCACTCTTTATGTCTAAATCATGGCAGCATTTTGACCTTATTTTGGTATAGTTAGGTGTGAGTCAATGCATAGTTCTTCCATGCTAGTTTCAAATTATCCTAGTAGTTTTTGTAAAAAGTTCTTATCCTAAAAGTTGGGGTCTTTGGGTTTGTCAAACATTAGATTGCTATAGTTATTGAATATTTTGTCCTGTGAATCTAACCTATTCCACTGATCAACTACTTTACTTCTTAGCCAGTACCAAATGGTTTTGATGACCATTGCTTTATAATATAGTTTTAGGTTTGACACAGCTAGGTCACCTTTGTGGGCTTTTTTTTTTTCATTAATTCCCTTGAAATTCTTGACTTTTGTTCTTCCAGATGAACTTTATTATGATTTTTTCAAGATCTGTAAAATAATTTCTTGGGAGTATGATTGGTATATCACTAAATAAGTAGATTAATTTAGGTAGTGTTGTCATTTTTACCATATTCACTCATCATACCCATGAGCATTTGATATTTTTCCATTTGTTTAGATCTGACTTTATCTGTGTACAAAGTATTTTGGAATTGTGTTCATATAGTTCCTAACTTTCCCTTGATAGTTAGACTCCCAAATATTTTATATTATCAACAGTTATTTTAAATGGAATTTTTCTTTCTATCTCTTGTTGATGGACTTTATTGGTAACATATAAAAATACTGATGATTTCTCTGTATTTATTTTGTATCCTGCAACTTTACAAAATTGTGGACTGTTTCTAGTAGTTTTTTAGTTTATTCTCTAGGGTTCTCTAAATATGCCATCATATCATCTGCAAAGAGTAATAATTTGATTTTATCATTACCAACTCTAATTCCTTTAATCTTTTTCTTCTATTATCACCAAAACTAACATTTCTAATATACCATTGAATAGTAATGGTGATAGTGGGCAACCTTTTTTCACTCTTGATATAATTGGGAATGGTTCTAGTTTGTCTACATTATATATGATACTTGCTGATGGCTTTACTAGATACTACATTTAATTTTATGAGAAAGGCCATTTATTCCTATACTCGCTAGTGGTTTTAATAGGAATAGATGTTGCATTTTATCAAATACTTTTTCTGCATCTTTTGAGATAATCATATGATTTTAGTTAGTTTGGTTATTAATATGGTCAATGATGCTAATAGTTTTCATAATATTGAACCAGTCCTGCATTCCTGGTATAAATACTAATTGGTCATAGTGTGTTATTCTGGGGATGACTTTCTGTAATCTCTTTGCTAATATTTTATTCAAGATTTTTGCATTAATATTCATTAGGAAAATTGGTGTATAATTTTCTTTCTCTGTTTTCACCCTATCTAGTTTAGGTATCAGCACCATATCTGTATTATAAAATAAATTTGGTAGGACTCCTTTCCATATTTTTTTTCAAATAGCTTATATTTTATTGGAATTAATTGTTCTTTAACTGTTTGGTAGAATTCACATGTAAAGCCATCTGATTCATGAGGATTTTTTTCTTAGGAACTCGATTAATAGCTTTTTCTATTTCTTTTTCTAAAATGGGATTGTTTAAATAATTTATTTCCTTCTCTGTTAACCTGGGCAATCTGTATTTTCCTATATATTCCTCCAATTCACTTACATTATCAAATTTATTGACATATAGTTGGGCAAAAATAACTCCTAATTATTGCTCTTATTTCCTCTTCATTGATGGAAAGTTCTCACTTTTAATTTTTGAGACTATTTGATTTTCTTCTTTCCTTTTTCTAATCAAATTAATAAAGGTTTATCTATTTTGTTGTTTTTTTTTCATAAAACCAACTCTTAGTTTTGTTTATTAATTCAATAGTTTTCTTACTTTCAACTTTATTAATCTCCCCTTTTCAGATTTGGTATTTAATTGAAGGCTTTTGATTTATTCTTTTTCTAACTTTTTTAGTTGCAAGCTCAATTCTTTGTTCTTCTTTTTCTCTATTTTTTGCAAGTAAGCATCTAGACATATAAAATTTCCCCTTATACTCAGTTTGGCTGCATCCCACAAATTCTGGTATGTTGTTTCATTATTGTCATTCTCTTGGATGAAGATATTGTGTCTATGACTTGTTATTTCATGCTTTCATTCTTCAGGATTAGATTATTTAATTTCCAATTAATTTTTTGCCCATTTTCCCCTGGCCTTTTATTGAAAGTAATTTTTAATGCATCATGATTTGAAGAACTGCATTTATTATTTCTGCCTTTCTTCATTTGATTTTGAGGTTTTTATGTCCTGATACATGGTCAGTTTTTATATAGGTTCAATGAACTGCTGAGAAAAAGTATACTCCTTTCTGTCTCTATTCAATTTTCTCCAAAGATCTATCGTACTTAACTTTTCTAAAATTATCTTTACCTCCTTAACATCTTTCTTATTTATTTTACAGTTTGACTTATCTAAGTCTGAGAGAGCAAAGTTGAGATCCCACACTAGTATCATTTTATTGTCTATTTCTTCTTGCAGCTCTTTTAACTTCTCTAGAAATTTGGATGCTATATCACTTAGTGCATATATGTTTAGTATTGATATTGCTTCATTATCTATTGTACTCTTCAGCAAGATGTAGTTTCCTTCTTTATCTTTTTTAATTGGCTCTATCTTTGCTCTTGCTTGATCTGGTATCAGGTTGGCTATCCCTGCTTTTTTTTTTTTTTTTTTTAACTTCACCTGAAGTGTATATATATATATTTACTTTTTACCCTTACTCTGTATGTATTACTCTCCTTTAAATGTGTTTCTTGTAAACAACATATTATCAGACTCTGGCTTTTAATACAATCTGCTATCCTCTTCTGTTTTATGGGAGAGTTCATCCCATTCACATTCACATTTAACATGACTAGTTCTATATTTCCTGCCATCTTATTTACCCCAAGTTATGCTTTTCTCTTTCCCTTTTCCCTTTCCTCCTTCCCAGTATTTTGCTTCTAACCCCATTTACCTCATATAGCCCTCCCCTTTTAGAGCCCCTCCCCCTTCTTATACTTTTCCCCTACTATTTCTGTTTTCCCTTCTATTAACCTCCCCTTTCCTTTCCTCTTTCCTTCCTACTTCTCTATAATGTGAGACAAGTTTTTCTGTGAAACCAAATATGTCTCTCTTTGAGCCAAATCTGATTAGAGTAAAATTCACACCATGCTCCCCACACCTCTTCTTTTCCTCAGTTATAATAGGCCTTCTTTGCCTCTTCATGAGATGTAATTTCCCTCATTTTATCTCAATTTTCCTCTTTTTTTCAGTATAATCCCCTTTTTATCTCTTGTTACTTTTTCATATTATCATAATAAAATCAAATTGTACCTGAACTCTCTCACTCTATCCATAAGAGAAATATAGTTCTTAAGAGTTCTTTCCTTTTTACCTTTTTATGCTTCACTTGAGTTCTGTATTTGGAGATCAAATTTTTTGTTCAGCTAGTTCTTCTCATCAGAAAGAGATGAAATTCACCTGTATCATTGAATGTTTATCTTCTTCCCTGAAAGATAATGCTCATTTTAGCAGGATAAATAAATAAAATTCTAGTTTCAAGTTTTTTTTTTGCCTTTCAGAATATCTGATTCCAGGCTTTTCAATCCTTTAAGATGGAAACTGCAAGGTCCTAGGTAATCCTGATTATGGCACTTCAGTATTTAAAATTTTTTTGGATGCTTGAAATATTTTTTCCTTGGTCTGATACTTCTGAAATTTAGCCATGATATTCCTTGGGGGTTTTAATTTGGGGTGTCTTTCAGGAGGTGATTGGTGAATTCTTTCAATAGCTCTTTTGCCTTCTGATACTAGGACATCAGGGTAGTTTTTCTTTTATGATTTCCTGAACAATAATGTCTAGGCTCTTTATTTCATCATGGCTTTCAGGAAGACCAATTATCCTTAGATTGTCTCTTCTAGATATATTTTCGAAGTCAATTGTTTTTCCTAGGAATTATTTCATATTTCATTATTTTTTTTTCATTCTTTTTTTGGTTCTATTTCACTGATTCTAAAGTCTTATTGAGTCATTCACTTCCATTTGTTCAATTCTAATTTTTAGTATATTATATTCAGTTACATTTTATTTAGCTCCTTTTGCATTTGGCCAGTTGAATTGCTTTGTCCATTGCATTTTTTTTTTCCATTTAATAAATACTGTTTTTCAACAAATTGCTATCTTTTTCATATCTATTTTGTAATGAGTTATATCCTTTTTCCATTTCATCAAATCTATTTTGTAGGGGAGGTATATGCTTTTCTCATTTCATCAAATCTATTTTTAAGGAGTTTTTTCAGATAATTTCCATTTTCCTTTTCAATACCTTTTTGCAAAGATCTTTTTTCCTTTCCCCATTTTTCTTCTAACTCTCTTTTAAGATCCTTTTTGAGATCTTTCAAGAAGGCATTGTGAAATGGGGACCATTTCAACTCATATGTCCTTTTGGGACTTTATCAGGAGTTGATTTGCCTTTGGGAACCTCAGAGTTTGAAATCTGTTCTCTCTCTCTCCATAAAAGTTGTCAGTGCTGAGTTCTTTTTGTTCATCTCTTTAAGGGTTAAGATCTGCTCTTAAGGCAAAGGTGTGAAAGCTGCTTTAATTTGCCGTTTGTCCAGTGTTTCAGACTTTCAATGCTGAGTAATTGTGGCCAGGTGCTGAGTTCTTCCAGGACTGAGTAGCTTACAATTTGCCTTTAATATTGGCTTTTGGTGTCTTGAAGGAAATCTAATAAGCTATCCACCTGCAACCATAGCAGAGTAGCCTAAGAGACTCATTCACAGAAGATTCCCCAATCCACAGATGTAGCTATGCTCTGGCTCCCTACCCTAGCTCCTTGCCCCAGATTCCTTGTGCTGTGGTCTGGGCTCAGCAGACTGTCTTCCTGTCTGATTGAAACAGACCTGTTCTGAAATTCTTCCAAGGTATCTTCTTCTATAAATGTGTTGTACTCCAAATATTTGTGGGTTCTGTTGCTTTAAAACCAGTTTAGAGGATTAATCTGCTGTTGGTTTAAGAGAAAGATCAGAGGAGGTCACAGTAAGTTGTGTCTGCTCTCCACCATCTTGGCTCCACCTTGAAAAATGTTAACATACACATGTAACCAAAAAAAATGTTTAAAATAATTATGTCTCTTGAATCTATCTTCCTGGTCAGTTATTTTTCAATAAAAGATATTCACATTTTTTCTATTTCTTCATTTTTTGTTTTGCTTTATTGTATCTTGATTTCTCATCAATTCATTAGTTTCCATTTGACCAATTTTATTTTAAGAAATTATTTTCCTCAGTGAGTTTTTGAACCATTCCCAATTGGCCAATTTTACTTTTTAAGACATTCTTCTCATATTAACTTTTTTTGTATTTTCTTTAGAATCACTTTCAATTCTATTTCTAAATTTTCTTCTCTCTTTTACTTGGTATCAGAATACTTTTTGAGTTCTTCTGTGATCTGAGCCCAATTCTTGTTTTTCTTTGAAACTTTGGATGTAGGAGCTTTATCTTTGGTATCATCTGAATGTGTGTTTTGATCTTCCTTTTCATCATAATAATTTTAAATGGTCAGAAACTTTTTTTGTTTTCTGCTCATTTTCCTAGCCTGTTACTCTGCTTTTAACTCTTTATTAAAGCAGGACTCTGTTTCCAGGTTGGAGAATGCACTGTTCCAAGCTTCAGGGATTTTGTGCAATTGTTTTCAGAGATCCTTTAGGGAATCTGATTGCAAACACTGTTTTCTAACCAGGAGCTGTTAGATGTGTCCCTGCCTCTCTGTAGACATACAATCTAGTGTGCTGAAGCAAGAGTTCTGCTTTGCAGATACTGAGGCTCTGGGATAGAGGTCACAGTCAGGCTGGTATGATCTATAATGGGACTTCACTGAGTCTGCACAACAGACTCCTACCTTGTTGTCACAAACTCTCTCCACTCACCTTCCAAGTCCTTCCTGGTATTCCCCTCCAAGAGGTTCAGACACCTCCAGCACTACAGCCGATTTAGAGATCCCACCCCAATAGATGCTGGGATCCAACTGAGATTGGGGCCAGAGCCTGCTAGGATGGGGCTGCACTGGGGTATCCTGTGCTGTGATTACTCCCTGTTTTCACAGACTTTTTCTGCTGACCTCCTAAGTCCTCTTTGGCATCTCTGAGCTGAGAAATCTGGAAGCTGCCAATATTGCCACTGATTAAGCGGTTTGGCTGGGGCCAGATCTGGATCTGAGGCTGGATCTGGGGCTGTACTGGCACAGCTTGTGCTGGGTTTGCTTGCTGGGATCCCACCATAGTATTGTAGACCTTTTCTGCTGAGCTTCTAAATTCTTTTCAGCTGGAAAATGCTCTAATCCATCTTTGGGGTCTTCTGATGTTCTAAATTTTGCTTAAAGTCATTATTCAAAGGAATTTGGAGTAGTTTGGGAGAGTTTGGGTGAGTTCCTATTTTTTTTTTTTTTTTACTATCTTAGCTCTTCTTCCTGAATTAAAATGATCTGAACTCATCATTCCACTGCTGAAAAATCTTCAGTTGCTCTTTGTTGCCTACCAACAAAGATATTACATATAGGGAGTTTCACATTTAAGGCTATGTATCATCTTCTAAGAGGTCAGGATGATGGAGCAATAGATAGAATATCTGAGCCTAGGATCAGGAAGATTCACCATCCTGAACTTAAATATGGTTTCAGACACTTACTAACTATGGAATCCTGGGCAAGTCACACTTCTTTTCCTCAGTTCCCTCATTTGTAAAACGGACAGGAGAAGGCAATGGTAAACAACTCCAGTATCTTTTCCAAAAGAACATCCCCTCCAAAAAAAAAAAAAAACCTAGATGAGTCATAAAGAGTCAGACATGATGGAAATGACGGAATAACAAGTTACCTTCAAAAGTGAATATAAAAGTTTCCATTTGGTTTCTAAATTCCTCACAGAGATCCCTTTCAACTGTTCTAATTTTCTTATTCTTTATTTCTTTCCACACATTCTATGATCCAGTGGCAATAGTCTTTTTGGTCTTGCTCACAAATGACATATGACATTTTATCTACTGATTTCTTGCTTTTCAATGTTTGTATCATAGCTGCATCCCAAAATCTATTTTATCTATTAGCCTTCATTTTGGTCTCAGATTGATGTGATTTCCACTTCATTTTTATTATCTCATAGAAATCTGTATTTCTCTTATCAATTTACTATATTTTAATTTGCATTACATTAATCTGTGTGTCTTAAGACCCTCTTAAAATTGACTCAGTAAAACAAAATTAAACTCTAAAGATTCTCCTCCAACAAGATGTCTTCCATGTATATGTTAAAAGCATAGATAATTATTTGATCAGCTCACCACAAAATAACTTTATTTCATTAGCCTGTGATTAATATCAATTTTAAGGGAGGCATTGAACAAGCCAGTATCACATAGGATATCTATCCAAATGAAAGTATTAATGCCTCAAAATTAGGAGTGTTTAACATAGAGGTCACGAAATTTAAATATATAAATATATTATATATATATATATATATATATTTGTATTTATATTTTAATATTATTTATTTCCTTTGTAATCCTGTGATTTTAATTTTATGCACCTAAGAACATTATTCTGAGAAGTTGTGCGTAGGTTCAGTAGACAGTCAAGAGATTCAGAACACAAAGTATGCCAAGAATTCCTGTTTCTCTAGTGAAGATATTCTTGTTGGCAGATAACATTGTATGAACTGCAGAAAGACTCCCCTCTACCAGGGTTCAGAGATCATTCTAGCTATCACAGAGGAAAGTCAAAATAGATAGAGAATACATACTAAGAGAATATGTGAAAAATAGTTGGATAAGAAGTCCTTTGATTTAGTCTATCAGGACAAAACTATGATAAAGTCATACATATACTGGAACCATAAACTGGACCATAGATTGGAAACATTTGTGAAATTAAATAGCATTTTCAACAATACTATATTTATCCCTGCTGCCCAGTGTTTCTTTTTCTTTATTTCTTTTTTTTTGGCAAACATATCAATATTATTGTTCCTGTTATATTATGTGATTATGAATGCTAAAACACCATGAAATCAAAAGAAGTAGGAGACCCAAAGACAAGAGAAAGGTGTCTGAAGGATTCAAGTAGATTATAACATATTACCTATGAGAACTTATGTGCAAAAATGTGAGACTATTTCAGATATGTATAATCAGATCAAATCATAGAGTAAAAAAGGAATCACAGAGATAAAACCAAATGCTATTGAAGAAATGCCAAGAGACATATCAAGATTTTAGATGATCTTTTTTCAGAGGATTTATTGAAAGATATTGCCAAACATTGCCGAAAAAAGGAAAGCAAGATAACTTTTGATTCAGAGATTGCTTTCTTTGATGCCATCACAAATCCATCAACATATTGAACAAGAAAAACTCTTATTTCAACTCCCTAAAATTTAATCTTCTTAAGGTTTTAGAACTGAATATATTGTTATTTTTGTGGTTTTCCTTGAGACTAGCATGATACCATGTACATAGTGGGTGGTTTAAAAAACTGTTGAATGAGTAAAAGAATAAATGAAAAAAAGATCATGTTAGTGAAAACTGATTTGAGCTGTTGATGTGTCATTCTTGGAAGTGAGCTCTAACATAAAACGTTATTTGACTCATGACTTTTGGGTATTTTTTTGAACAAAGGTTATCTTGCTTTAGCTCTCTGTGTAATCGCTTCAGTTCAATTCACATTGTGAGTGGATGTGTGGCCTATAATTGCTTTACTTATTGTACTCAAATATCATATACTTTCCAAGAATTTTATGCTTGTGGTGGTTCTTGCTTAGCTGTTTATAAAGGAGAATCATTAATGACAAGCATCATTATAAACATCAGAGGGGCTAAGCAGCAAGTTTGCCTTCATTTTGTCATGAGGTAAATAGCAGTCGAAGAATAATGTAGGTCAATAAGATGAAAAGCTATCTCTCCTTGTCAAGGAAGTTTGAAAACTATCACTCTTTGTCAAGGAAAATATTGAAGAACTGGAAATTTGAACAGAGAAGATGAGCAGACACATCAAGAAAAGCAGCCAATATAGCCAAGGGAGATACACTAAAAACTTAATAGTTTTAATAATAAAAAAAAAAAGAAAAAGAACGTGTGTGAGTGAAAGATAAAACTTGTTTATTACAAAAATGGTTAGTTTCTTTTAATCAATATAATTTAACAAAATTTTAATAAATGATTACTATATGGGAGGCACTATTGAACACAAAAATAAAATCAGTCTCACCTCAATTCTCAAGAAGTTTATAATCTTGGTAGGAGTGGCAGGCAAGTTATTCTTCAATAGTATGTTATATTGTATATTTAAAATGATTTAAAATGTTCTTATGCATCTATAGAATATTTTTTCCTTAAAAAAAGAGTTTAGACATATTGCAAATGCCTTTTTGGGAGCAATTCCCCCCCCCCAGATCTTGGAAAGCCCACCAACTGGTCTATAAGACTGAAGATCAAATACTGACAAAAAAAAGAGAGTTATTAGCAAGCTAAGTATAACTGCTTGCTGACAGTAGTTTCAGTCTCCTCAGGGTATGGTACTTGTACAACAAGAAAGACTCTAAGATATATAGTCATTACATAGCATTCTGTCACAAAAATCATCCAATAAAGCCACACATCCCCTGATAAGAGATATAAGGAGAGGTACTATTCTTGGAAGAATTGGGGAAAAAAGTCTTTTGAGAATAGAGTATAGCTGGACTGGATATTATAGGTTTGGGCATGTTTCTTATAATATTAACTAGAAGTCAGTATTTCTTGCTTAACTAAACAATTTCTACTAGCTGAGTTCAGAAGGCTAATCAAAATTAAAATCTTGGGATGATATGGATATAAGTTTTACATAGCTATTTTATATCTTATACATTTTCCTATATACACAAGCACCCACTAAACATGGCAAAAGATAAATAGGAAATGACTGATAAATGATGAGGAATAACTTCCAAATTGGCTGTATCCTTAAAATCCAACATATTTAAGTGGACAATGCAAAGAAAAAAATCAATACCAAATTGGAACAAAAACTAAAAAAGTAACTATGATTCACAATATAAACAATTATTATCCAACCTATTTAAGTAAGCCATTGATATTTTATAAGGAAAAAATGTATAGAACATACATGGATGCACACTTGTTATTTTTGAAAGAAGTTTAAGCTATTTTAAGCAATTGCAGAAATCTTTAGAACTTACTCCAGAAAGTAAGCCCTTATTCTTGTTTATCATGAAAAGATATGTAGAAGTCAAAAGTAAAAATAGCCCTGTTTTATACTTTAAATTATTTTTAAAATCTTAAACTTAAGAATAAAATATTTTAAGCAATATTGTCACATAAAAATGAGAAGCAATAAAAAAAAATTTACAACAAACTTGCTGAATTAGCAATTAAGCCAAGTCATCTTGGGAGCATTTAATATCGAAAGAGAAAGAACAACAAATGCATTTAAATATATATATTTAGCATTTTGTTTTACCCAATAATATTTGAAAATATTTTAACTTCATTTTTATTAAATGTTGAGTTTCAAATCCTCTCTTCTCACTGGGAAGACAAGTAATCTGATAAAAATTATCATGCAGTCATTCAGAACATATTTTCATATTATTCATACAGTGAAAGAAAACACATTAAAAAAAACACAAGCAAAATTAAGAAAGTGAAAAATGTATGTTTTGATATATATTGGTACTTTATTATCTCTTTCTCTGGAGATGAACTTCTCATTTTGTCCTTCAGAATTGTCTTGAATAATTGTATTGCTGAAAATAGTTAATAATTCACAGTTAGTCATTGTATAATATTGCTGTTACTGGGTACAATATTCTCCTGGTTCTGGTTACTTCATTGAATCAATTCAAATAAATCTTTCCAAAATTTTCTGTGCATCCTGCTATTATTTCTTATGGCACAATCATATTCCATCACAATCATATGCCATAATTTGATCAGCCATTCCCTAATCATTAGGCATTTTCTTAATTTTCAGTTCTTTACCACCACAATAAGAATTGTTATGAATATTTTAATACATTTTGACTTTTTCCTTTTTATTGTTTTTATCACTTTGGGATGCAGACCTGGTAGCATTAATGCTAGATCAAAAGGCATGCATGATATTATAGCCATTTGGAAACAGTTCCAAATTATCTTTAGTTTACGATCAATTCACAACTCCAGCAACAATGCCTTAGTCTCAGTTTTCTCACATATTCTTCAACATTTGTCATTTTCTTTTCTGTCATATTAAAAAGTTTGATAGGTGTAGTATGGTGCCTCAGATTTAATTTAATTTATATTACTCTAATAAATAGTGATTTAGAGCTTTTCTTATGTCTAGATATTACCTTGGTTACTTCATGTGAAAGCTGCCTGTTCATCTACTTTCATCATTTATCAATTGGAAAATGGCTCTTATTTTTATAAATTCCATCCTATTCTCTCTATATTTGAGAAATAGGATATTTATCAGTGAAACTTACTCAGTAGGTGATTCTTAGTTGTAATCCTTGCTCAAATGTTATGTGGAATATACTATGTTAAACCCTTTGACTTTTTAATACAATGTAATGACTTCTTCAATCTTTTGTTATTTTACTATGGCCCCATGATATTTGAATTTTTTTCTGGTTATATGAGATTTTCTCCTTGATCTGAGAGCTCTGAAATCTACCATATTCTTGATAGATTTCATCACCTTCAGGAGATGAGTTTTTTTTTTTTCAATTTCTATTTTATCCTTTAATTCTAGAATATCAGGACAGTTTTCCTTGATAATTTTTTGAAGATGACATCTAATGTTTTTTGATCATACCTATCAGGTAGTCTAAATTCTTAAATCATTTCTCCTCAATCTATTTTCCAGATCAAATGTTTTTTTCCAATAAAATATTTCACTTTTTTTTTTCACTTTTCATTTTGTTTTGTTGTTTCTTTATGTCTCATGGAGCTACTGGCTTCCATTCATCCAATTCTAATTTTTAAGGAATTACTTTTCTTCAATTAGCTTTTGTACCTCCTTTTCCATTTAGCCAATTCTACTCCTTAAGGAGTTTTTTTCTTTTCTTTAGTAAATTTTTGATTTTTTCCCCCACTTGATCAATTTTGCTTTTTAAGGAATTCTCTTCAGTAAATTTTTGTCCTCATTTACAATTTGGCCTGTTTTTTTTTTTTTTTTTTGTTTGTTTTGTTTTTGTTTTGTTTTGTTTTGTTTTGTTTTTTGGGAAGGGTATGTTTTTTTTTTCCCTTTACCTTGGTAAAGATATTGACTCTTCTGTCATGACTTTCTTATATTACTCTTATTTCTTTCCCAAGGTTTTCCTCATACTTTTAAAAATGGATTTTAAATATCATTTTTGCTTCATTCTAGAAATTCAATTTATATTTTTCTCTGAAGCTTTGTATGTAGGAATTTGACTTTTATGTCTTCTTTTGCTTGTGTTTTGTTTCTCTCAGTCACTATAGTCACTTTTATGTTCAGCTCATTTCCCCAACTTGTTTCTTGACTTTTAGTTCTGTTAAAGTGGGTCTCTGTTCAGTTCAATACTTTCCCAATCTTCAGGTCTTTCTTGCTGATAATCTCAGGGAGAATTCTGGATGTCGATAAGTTTTCAGTTCTTCCAAGGTTATATGATTACTTTTTGCGAATGTGTTCTGGTCTTTGAGTAATCACAAGCACTCTTTTTCACCATGAAACTGTTACCTGTTCCCCTGGCCACATACTCTGGTGTGCTAGTACTCCTCCTTGCCCTGGGATTGCCAACTATGTAATTGATTTGAAACTTTACCTGAGCAATACAACAAAGTCTTCCACTCATTACCAGCAAAAGGACTCCTGTGATTTTCTTCTGAACAGTTGTCCAATTCTCTTATCTTCTATAGGCTGAGATTGACACAAGCCACTGCTACTTCAACTGATTTATCTTGTCCCTGTTATTTACCCCCAAAGACCTGATGCTAGTTTGCTGGGGAATGTCCTGTGCTACACTCTCAACCCAAAGAGGTAGCGCTTCCTTAGGGACTTTCTGAGTTGTTTTAGGCTTAGGTGAGTCTACTGCTTCAAAATGCACTTTGCAGCATTATTTAAACCTGTTTAGAAGGGAATTTGGCAGAATTCAGATTGATCTGCCTTCCCCCTATACCTCTTGGCTTATTTAAAGCACATTTTTAAAAAGTCAGCAAAGATTTCCATTAAAAAATTTCTCCATCATAGATAGTAGATCGACCCCATTTCAAAGTTCCTCTTGTGGTAAATGAAAAAATAAAAATGACAATTAAAAAAATAAAGATGGGAAGAGTAGATCAAATAGACACAGAGAACATTACATTCTAAGTGAGACCATTTCAAAAGCATTAGAAGACAGAATGTTATGTCTCAAAGGTAAGAAGGTTGTTAAATGAGTAGGAAAAATAATAAGCTTAATTATTATTGAAATGTATATTTTAAAAATCGGTATTTTTTTTGCTTAATTGGGATTAAATTATTTGCCAATTATTCAGCAGCAAGTTTTAAAAGTCTGAAGTCAGATTTGAATTCAGGTTTTCCTGACTCCAGGGCTTGTGCTCTATCCATTGGGCTTCCCCCAAAATCAGTATCTGGTAACCCATATGTCCTTTATTTTCTTGTTGCTTCAAAATTTGTTTGAAGATAATCTATGCATACATGTAATTTATTCTTGATTTTTAAAAATACTTTTTATGGTCAGAAGCATGCTTTTGTAAACAAAAATCTCTATAAAAACCTCATATTTTAGTTATATAGTTAATTGAAAGGTACAGCGAATATATTACAATACTTTTCTTATTTGTATTAATTATATTTTTAATCAGTTGACATACTAGAGCAAAAGTCCCCTTAAAGATTTACTTCATATATAAAAACATATGTCTTCCATATTCTATAGTATAATAATGAGATTACTTGATAATTATAACAAAAGATCTTTGTCCAGTGATTCTCTGAAGATTAATAACAAGATAGAGATATGAAACAAGGAGATGTGTGCTTGACAAAAGTATTTGTCACTCTTGTGGAAGATATTTAATGAAAAGTCCAAAATGAAGAAATATGCCCAATACTATTGAATATTCAAATTATTATGGTTTCTGAATGATAATATGCTTATTGCGTTGAATTGTAGAATACTACAGAGCTTACTAAATAAGATTTATAATTACCTAAATGACCTAAAAAAATAACTATTTTGGAAAAATAGGTGAATGATAAGTGATTATTGCTGAAACCTTTTAATTTTTTTTAAAAAGTTAAGAAAATAACTAAGAAACTAGGTTCCAAAATACATATATCTTAGCCATACACTGCAGTTATGTCTGTGTTAGACATTTGAACTGTGTTAGAGGAATGGGCTGGATTGGCTATAGAAAACTCAGCAATGCTTTAATGACTCAGACCTTAATTCTGAAACAAAGAATCCATATTTTTTTTAAATTAGGATACAACTAAACTATGGATACTGTTTTTTGACACTAACATGCTCTCACAATAATCCACAGAAATAAATAAATATGCTTATAAAATATGTTCTTCCTCCAAAACAATTAGTCATCTGTTTCTCCCCTTGTTTCTTTCAATTCTTCAGCTTCATCATCCCTTGTGGGGCAGCTTTTCCTTATATACATGCCCAACTCTTGTTCATCATTCCCAGATTGCTAGAAGACTGCTATTTTTAGTGTTCTTTACAAAGTTGAAGAGTTTGAGGTATGATTAAGTTGTGATCTACACTATTGGAGGAGATATTCACATCAAAATATAGCCATGAATATGGTGTAAAAAGCACAAGTGAGGAAATTATATACAATATCTCTGCTATTTTTTTCTTATTTATTAAATAGCTCAGCATGAAGTCTTTCCTAAAGGGCACCAGGATTCACTTCTTAACACCTATTCTCAGTGAATAATATTGTGTAGGTAACATTAATTCACCACCATGGTCCTAGATTTATACTACTCCGAACTGAGTAATAGAAACATAGTAATAGGGAAAGAAGCTTTTCTATTTGGTAAGAAACAAAATATTTCTTTTTCAATTCGTATCAGTGAGTGATATTGCTATTCTATCATCTCATCTAATTTTATTACCCACTAGCTATATACCGTTCTCAACTGGGCCTGGCTAAGCCCTATGCCAGTATGGAGGGAGAGGAAAAAATTCATCTACTTGTAGCTGTCATGGATGTAAAAATCCTGGCAGCAAAGTGGGACTTGTGGTAATAATTGTGACACAATAGATTTTGACATGACAGACTGTTGATATGTTCATTTGCATACTGATATGCTGCACATTTTTTCAAGTTATTCACTCTGGGCTTGAGCCTAGAGCTCTGGAACATTCCTACAGGACAACGGGATGCCCATTCATTTCAGTGGAATGTCCATGGGCAGTTCACATGAGAATGAGTTCTTATTCCTATGTAATTTTATTCAGAAAGAAAATATGATGAAAAGAGAAAATATGAAATGGAATTAAACACAAGACAGTGAGATGGTTATATAAGACTTATATTAGACAGTCCTGAGCATTCTCTCACCAGAAGGATGGAGAGTCCTATGAGGGACAAAATACATGTAACCATTTAAGAAATGCTTCATTTATTTATTTATTTGGGACATTTGAAAGTACTGAATGGGAATAGACTAGGAAAACCATCAATCATTCTTGGCCTACAGCTACAAGGTCTCTAAAGGCATGGGTTTGGGTTTTTTGTTGTTGTTACATTGAAGTTATTCTGGAAACACAAATTAATTGAGGAACTGAATAAACCAAGGATTCTAAGAAGATCTTGTAATTTGTACAATTTTATTTCATAGGTACGTTTTTTAAGGCACATACTCAAGAGGCTTGAGTTTAAGGGATGAAATTTTATTTATATGGTAAGGAATATGACACAGACCAGTAGTTTTCTCAAGAAGTAGTTCCATAAGTAGATGATTTTTGAAAAAGTCCTGGAAGTGTTTAGAGGGGGAGATCATAGTCACCATATGCATGTTCCCACTTTCCTCTCTGGTACTAGTGGCTGCTCAGTAAATAATTATTGCTAATATATTTTCAGTTATCTGCTTTTTAGTTATAAATTATGTCACTTTAAAATGGATAATCTTTTCTTAATCGGAAGCAACATTTAATTAAAAAAAGACAGTAATGCTAATAACACTAATAAGCATTTATGTAATCTCTTAAAGTTTGCAAGGAGTTTTATAATAGTTTTTTTTTTCATTCTCAAAACAACAAAGGCAATTAGGTGCTAATATTATCCCTATTTTATAGATCAAGAAATTAAAATGGACAAAGGTTTAAAAATATGCCCAAGATCACAGTAAAAAACAAAAAATAAATAAACTAGTGAATAGCTAAGGCAGGATTTGAATTTGGCTTTTCCTGATTCCACGTTTTGTCCTATATTTGCTAGACCACTTAGTTGCCTCTAATACTTATATGATCTTTTATCCATGGCTTAATATATTCATAAACTCCTACATCCTCTGGTTCCATGTTAAATTTTATGAGGCTTTCTTGATTTTTTTTTCCTTATTTACTTCCATTGCCTCTTCATTAAAGAACATTGCATTTATAAAGTTCTGTCTTTTTAACTGAGACATTTTTTAGAACATCTGGTTGGTTACATTTTACATAAATTAACAGACTGTCATCTCTTCCTGACAGTTACCTGTTTACTTTCACTTCATTAAATGCCATTTTTCAGAAATAGCACAAGATATCTGAAACACAACATGTAATTAAGCAAAACAATACAAATAAACATAAATAATCATAATGAGAACTAAAAGGAAAAAAAATCAACCAAGCTTAAAGCTGGGGAATTTGACTGAAATACTGTTGACTGTTGCTTCCAATTATTACTGAAATGCACTATGAATTTAGGGTGCTCATATTTGTTAATAAATCTGAATTATACATAGAACTTTGCTTTAATCCATTAAAAGAGTTTCATATGTGTCATATCATTTACTTTCATGATATTTTTATGTAGTGACAGCTCCATAATTCTATTGTTATATGTGCCAATTTGGGTTCAGAAAACTAAGTCAGTTCATACCTGGTCAAACAATACCACAGAAGAAAAGGGTCTTAGAAGTGGACCATTTGATCATCCAAAGTATAAAAAATTTATTTTAATATGATTATTCAATGATGAATTGAGTGTGATATCCAAAAACTGAAAAGCATTCTTCCTAAAATACTTGGAAGTTACAACTCCCATTTCTAGTTTGAGACTGGACATAGTTATAGGAAATGGAGGATGAGCCCCTGAGGTCAGAAAGTGAAATAAAGGACATAATATTTTTTCTTTTTATTATTGTAGTTAAAGCTTTTTATTTTCAAAACATATGCATAGTTAATTTTCAAGTTTCACCCTTGCAAAATCTTGTGTTTCAATAACAAAACTGTATGTTCCAATTTCTAGGGCATAAACTTAAAAATTACATAATGATATCTGTTAAAATCCAAGACAAACCATTCAGTATCACCATAGTAGCATTCTATACTCTAACTAGTGATGTCAGAAGACAAAATTGATAAGTTCTTTGAAGACTCACAACATATTCTAGAAATGGCATAAGAAAGATGTCACATTAAGAATGAGCTCAAGGTATCTGAAACACAACATAGGGGATTAAAATGCTTAAGTAGGAAATTAAAAGATAATTTGAATAATAGGCAAGTTGTCATTCTGGAGAATATTTTTGAGCATCCCTTAAATAGCAAGGAGATCAAAGGAATTAATATTTAAAGAAATTAATTCAGACTATTTACTGGAATGTCAAATATTGTAGCTTAAATACTTTAGCCATATAATAAGAAAACAAGACACACTGGAAAAGGTTCCAGTGTTGGGAAAGACTGAAGATAAAAGAGAGAGAGAGAGAGAGAGAGAGATGGCAGGGGATGAGATGAATAGATAGTGTTATGGAAGTAACAAATATGAATGTGGACAGACTTCAGGAGTAGAGAATAAATACAACTTCCAGGGGCAGAGCAAAGATAGCAGAGAAGGCACACACGACTTTCTAGGCTCCTCTCATTCCCCTCATAACCAACTATTTAATTCAGCCTCAAAAATAGCTCTTCATTGCTTAAATTCATGAAGATTAGCAGCACAACAACTTACCAGCCAAGTCAATCTGGAAGATCACCAGGAAAGGTTTGTCCTGAGGGGCCAGGAACATAATAGCACAGGCAGCAAGAGACTAGCATCCTAAGCAGACCAGGAGCGGGGGTGATATCTGTGGCTAGAAAAGTTATAGGGACCACTCTGCTATAGGCTAACTGCTCTGCCTTGACTACAAAGTGGTAAACTGGCAGAGAAATTAAAGCCTAAAACAGAGAGTACTCTAAAAAATGCCAGAACCTAATGAGATCTGGCTGTAACTACTCAAACCCAGACGTGACTCAGCCAGACTGTAACACAGCCCTGCAGCCACATCCTGCAGTTTGGGGCTTTTGTGTGTGTGTGGGAAGTTATAAATCTGCACGGCAAGGGGGCACAGCCCGGGCAGCCTATAATTGGCACAGTGGGGGGCTCAGCCTGGGGCAATAGAACTTCCCCAGCAGACTGTGCTTCATGGGCAGGCACTTCCGAGTCCCTGCAAATCCATTCACTGCAAAACTGCTAATACCCACAACCCCAGGGCAGGCTTCAGCTTGGGGTAGGAAAACTCTCACTGCTCAGCATCTAGCACCAGGGCAGTCGTTAACTCACACAGCTGGGGTTCTTTACAGGGAACTTTCCCAGCTCAGCCCTGCAGGCCTGAGTTACTTTCAGAAACTCTTTCCCAGAGCACTTCTCGCTGCTTTTTGTAGCCAGCTAGCAAGACAGCTACCTGTGCATACACCTTTCATTGCTCTGCATAGGAAACTGGTAACCTCCTGGCCCTGAAGGCAGACCCTACAGGATTTGACAAAATGAGTAAAAAAATCAAAAGGACGATTGATAGTTTCTATACAGAAAGAGAATAGCTTTTCAATCCTGAAGAGACTAACAGCAGACAGTCTCCAGACAATTGTTGGTCCCCAATACAAAAGGTTCTCCTAGAAGAGACTATTAAAAATCTTAAAAGAGAACTAGAAGAAAAATGGGGAAAGGAAAGAGAAGCTATGCAAGAGAGTACAGAAAAGGCATATAACTCACTAAAAGAAAAATTTGATAAAGTGGAAAAAGAAAACAACATCCTGAAATGTGAATTGGAAAAGGTAAAAAACTCCCAAGAAGTGTAGGGAAAAAGAATTTGTCAATTGGAAAAAGAAAAAAAAAACTCACTAAAAAAAAAATTAGTGAAATGGAAAAAAATTCCATAGGGCAAAACAACTCAATTGGACATATATAAAAAGAAGTAAAAAAAAAAAAAAAAAAAAAAAAAAAAAAAAGCTAATGAAGAAAATAACTCACTAAAAATCAACTGAACAAATAGAAAGGACTGATTCATTGAGACATCAAGAATCAGTCAAGCAAAACCAAAAAAAAAAAAAAAAAAAGAAAGATTGGAAAAAAAAAGTCAAATATTTACTTGGAAAAATAACAGACCTGGAAAATAGATTTGGAGAGATAACCTGAGGATCACTGGACTACCCAAAAATTATGATGAAAAAAAGAGCCTAGATACTATTTTACAGGAAATCATCAAAGAGGACTGCCCAGAAGTAATAGAACCAGAAAGCAAAATAGGCATTGAAAGAATTCATCGAACACCTTTTGAAAAAGACCCTAAAATAAAGACTCCGAGGAATATTGTGGCCAAACTTCAGAATTTTCAGACTAAAGAAAAAATTTTACAAGCAGCCAGGAAAATAACAATTTAAATACAAGGTGCCACAATAAAGATCACCCAAGATCTGGCTGCCTCCACATTAAAGGACTGAAGGGCCTGGAATCAGATATTCGGAAAGGCAAAAGAGCCTGGAATGCAGCCAAGAATAAACTACCCAGCTAAGCGTTATATTTTTTCCATGGAAGAAGATGGACATTTAATGAAATAGAGGAATTCCATTTGTTTCTAAGGAAAAAACCAGACTTAAACAAAAAATTTGATCTCCAGCAAGAAGACTCAAGAGAAATAGAAAAAGGTAAAAGGAACTCTTGAGAACTGTATTTCTATTATGGATATCCATAAAAACCATATATATATTTTGATTTTACTGATATAACATAAAAAAGAGAAGTAGAAATAAAAAGGGGATAGTGTCAGAAAAAGGGAAAAGGGGAGATAAAAAGAAGAAAACTACATGCAACGATGAGGCAAAGAAAACCTATCATATCTGAGGGAACTTAGAGAGGGTGAGAAACTGTGTGAATCCTACTCTCATCAGAGTTGGCTCAAAGAGGAAATAATTGACATATTAGTTTTACAGAGAATCTTCTCTCATTTCATTAGAAAGTGGTAGAGGAAAAGGGAAAAGGAAAAAGAGTAATAAAGGAAGGGTACAAGAAAAGGGAAGGAATTCAAAGGGAGAAGGGAGGGATACTAAAGAGGGAGAGCTGCGTGACGCAAGGGGGACCAAAAAGTTTAATACTAGGGAAGAAGGGAAGGAGGTCAAGAAAAAGAAAAGTATAATCTGGGGATATTAGGATGGCAGGAAATACAGAATTAGTAATTTTAACCATAAATGTGAATGGGATGAACTCTCTCATAAAGAGGAGGGGGATAGCAGATTAGATCAAAAGTCAGAACCCTACAGGTTTGTTGTTTACAGGAAACACATTTAAGCAGGGAGATACATGCAGAGTAAAGGTAAAAGGCTGGAGCAGAATCTATTATGCTTCAGGTGAAGTCAAAAAAGCAGGGGTAGCCATCCTTATCTCAGATCTAGCAAAAGGAAAAATTTGATCTAAAAAAGAGATAATGAAGGAAACTGTATCTTGCTAAAGGGTACTATAGACAATGAAGCAATATCAGTATTAAACATATATGCGCAAGTGGTGTAGGATCTAACTTCCTAAAGGAAAAGTTAAGAGAGTTGCAAGAAGAAATAAACAGCAAAATTATAATTGTGGGAGATCTCAATCTTGCACTCTCAGATTTAGATAAATTGCAAAACAAATAAGAAAGAAATTAAAGAGGTAAATAGAATATTAGAAAAATTAGGTATGATAGATCTCTGGAGAAAACTGAATGGTGACAGTAAGGAGTTTACCTTCTTCTCAGCAATTCATGGAACCTACACAAAAATGACCATATATTAGGACATAAAGACCTCAAAATTAAATGCAGGAAGGCAGAAATAGTAAATGCTTTCTTTTCAGATCACAATGCAATAAAAACTACATTCAACAAAAAGTTAGGTGTAAATAGACCAAAAAGTAATTGGAAACTAAATAATCTCATCTTAAAGAATGATTGGGTGAAATAGCAAATTATAGATACAATTAATAATTTCACTCAAGATAATGAGAACAGTGAGATATCATACCAAAATTTGTGGGATGCAACCAAAGTGGTAATAAAGGGAAATTTTATATCCTTAGAGGCTTACTTGAATAAAATAGAGAAAGAGAAGATCAATGAATTGGGCCTGTAACTGAAAAAGCTAAAAAAAGACCAAATTAAAAACCCCCAATCAATTACTAAACTGGAAATTCTAAAATTAAAAGGAGAAATTAATAATATTGAAATAAAAAAAAAAACTATTGAACTAATAAATAAAACTAAGAGTTGGTTTTATGAATAAAACAATAAAATTGATAATTTTTTGGTAAATCTGATTTAAAAAAAAGAGTGGAAAATCAAATTAGTAGTCTTAAAAATGAAAAGGGAGAACTTTCCACCAATGAAGAGGAAATTAAAGAAATAATAAGGGGTTACTTTGCCCAACTTTATGCCAATAAATTTGATAACCTAAGCGAAATGGATGACTACTTCCAAAAATATAGGCTTCCCAGATTATTAAAGGAGGAAGTAAATTGCTTAAACAGTCCCATTTCAGAAAAAGAAATAGAACAAGCTATTAATCAACTCCCTAAAAAAAAATCCCCGGGACCAGATGGATTTACATGTGAATTCTACCAAACATTCAAAGAATAATTAGCCCCAATTTATAAACTATTTGAAAAAATATGGAATAAAGGATTTCTACCAAATTCCTTTTATGACACAGACATGATACTGATACCCAAACCAGGTAGGTTGAAAACAGAGAAAGAAAATTATAGACCAATCTCCCTAATGAATATTGATGCTAAAATCTCAAATAGGATAGTAGCAAAAAGACTACAGAAAATCATCCCCAGGATAATACACCACGATCAAGTAGGATTTATATCAGGAATGCAGGGCTGGTTCAACATCAGGAAAACTATCAGTATAATTGGCCATATTAATAACTAAATTAACAAAAACCATATGATCATCTCAATAGATGCAGAAAAAAGCATTTGATAAAATCCAACATCCATTCCTATTAAAAACTCTTGAGAGTAAAGGAATGAATGGACTTTTCCTTAAAATAATCAGTAGCATCTATTTAAAACCAGCAGTAAGCATCATATGTAATGGGGACAAACTGCAACCATTCCCAATAAGATCAGGAGTGAAACAAGATTGCCCACTATCACTGTTACTATTTAATATTGTATTAGAAATGCTAGCTTTGGCAATAAGAGTTGAGAAAGAGATTAAAGAAATAAGAATAGGCAATGAGGAAACCAAATTATCACTCTTTGCTGATGATATGATGGTGTACTTAGAGAACCCCAGAGATTCTACTAAAAAGTTATTAGAAATAATCCACACCTTTAGCAAAGTTGCAGGATACAAAATAAACCCACATAAATCATCAGCATTCTTATATATCACTAACAAAACCCAACACTTAGAATTACAAAGAGAAATTCCATTTAAAGTAACTACTGATTGTATAAAATATTTAGAAATCTTACCTGCCAATGGTTCATGCATATAAAGAATGAGATTATAAATAAATTGGAAGAGCACAGGATAGTTTACCTCTCAGACCTGTGGAAGAGGAAGGAATTTATGACCAAAGAAGAACTAGAGATCACTATTGACCACAAAATAGAAAATTTGATTATATCAAATTGAAAAGTTTTTGTACAAAAAGAACTATTGCAGATAAAATTAGAAAGGAAACAATAAACTGGGAAAACATTTTTACAGTCAAAGGTTCTGATAAAGGCCTCATTTCCAAAATATATAGAGAATTGACTCTAATTTATAAGAAATCAAGCCATTTTCCAATTGATAAATGGTCAAAGGATATAAGCAGACAATTCTCAGATGAAGAAATTAAAACTATTTCTAACCATATGAAAACATGCTCCAAATCATTATTAATCAGAGAAATGCAAATTAAGACAACTCTGAGATACCACTACACACCTGTCAGATTGGCTAGAATGACAGGAAAAGATAATGAGGAATGTTGGAGGGGAAGTGGGAAAACAGGGACACTGATACATTGTTGTTGGAATTGTGAACACATCCAGCCATTCTGGAGAGCAATTTGGAACTATGCTTAAAAAGTTATCAAACTGTGCATACCCTTTGATCCAGCAGTGTTTCTACTGGACTTATACCCCAAAAGATACTAAAGAAGGGAAAAGGACCTGTATGTGCCAACAAGTTTGTGGCAGCCCTGTTTGTAGTGGCCAGAAGCTGGAAAATGAATGGATGTCCATCAATTGGAGAATGGTTGAATAAATTGTGGTATATGAATGTTATGGAATATTATTTTTCTGTAAGAAATGACTAGCAGGATGAATACAGAGAGGACTGGTGAGAATTACATGAACTAATGCTAAGTGAAATGAGCAGAACCAGGAGATCATTATATACCTCAACAACGATATTGTATGAGAATGTATTCTGATGGAAGTGGATCTCTTCGATAAAGAGAGCTAATTCAGTTTCAATTGATCAAGGATGGACAGAAGCAGCTACACCCAAAGAAAAAACACTGGGAAATGAATATAAACTGCTTTCATTTTTGTTTTTTTTCCTGGGTTATTTATTCCCTCTAAATCCAATTCTCTCTGTGCAACAAGAGAACTGTTTGGTTCTGCACACATATAATGTATCTAGGATATATTGTAACCTATTTAACATATATAGGATTGCTTGCCATCTGGGGGAGGGCATGTAGGGAGGGAGGGGAAAAATCAGAACAGAAGTGAGTGCAAGGGATAATGTTGTAAAAAATTACCTTGGCATGGGTTCTGTCAATAAAAAGTTATTTTTTAAAAAAGAGTAGAGAATAGAAGTGCCTGGTATACTATAGTTTAATGGAATCACAGTCAGATATGACTGATGACTGGACAACAATAGCAATACAATGAAAATGACTAAATGTAACAAAAAGTGAAATGTGAAAAAAGGCTATCTATAATTGTAAGAACGAGACTATCATGGAGATAATGGATTCTCCATTAGTAATAGTCTTGAAGACTTCAAGTCAACAAATTCAAATCAAAATGGAAATCCTGAAAACCAAAAGGGAGATTAATAAAATTTAAAGTAAGAAAACCAAGGTACTAATATATAAAACTATGATCTGGTTTTATGAAAACAACCACAATAATAAAATAAATAAACCATAGCTTAATTTGATTAAAAAGAAGATCAAAACCAAATTACCAATGTTAAAAGTTAAAGAGGTGAATTCACCATAAATGAAGAAGAAATGAAAACAACCATTTGGAGTTATTTTGCCCACAAATGCTGATAAATCCAACAATATGAGCGAAATGAATGAATATTTGCAAAAATATAAATTTCCCAGAATAACAGAAGAGGAAATAGAATACTTAAATTACTTTATCTTAGAAAAAAAAATTGAACAAACTATCAATGAACTCTCTGAGAAAAAATCTCCAGGAAAGATGTATTCACAAGAACAATTAACCTCCATATTATAGAATCTATTTGAAATAAATAGGTGAAAGACTCCTGCCAAATTCACTACACAAATATGATATTGATACCTAAACCAGGAAGAATGAAAATAGTGAAAGAAAACTACAAGTTTCCTAAATGAATATTGATGCAAAAATTTTTAAATAAAATACTAGCACAAGGCTCATGCACTGAATGGGAGAGCAATTTGCACTAGGAAACCTAGGACTGGTTCAATATTAAGAAAACTATTATCATAATAAACCATATCAATAACAAAAACAACAGAAAATCATCTGATTATCTCAAAAGAGTAAGAAAAGGCATTTGCAAAAATATTTTACCTATTTTAATGAAAACATCAGAGGGCACAGGGATAAACTAAGATTTTCTTAAATGGATAAGGAGTTCTTATCTAAAATCATCAGCAAGCATTATCTTTAATGAGAATAGCTAGAAACCTTTCCATAACATCCCGAATGAAGCAAGGATGCTCATTATCACTACTATTATTCAATATTGTAACTAGAAATTCTAGCTATAGCAATATAAGAAAGAAAAAAAAGAAAATTAGAATAGGCTATGAGGAAACAAAACTACCATTCTTTGCAGATTATATGAGGTATACTAAGACAATCCTGGGGATCAATTAAAAGACTAAAAACTGAAACAAAAAATTGAATTTATTAACAACTTTGGCAAAGTCGTAGGGTATAAAATATATCTGGATAAATTATCACTGTTTCTATATGTTACCAACAAAGTCCAGCAACAAGAAAGAGAAATTCCATTAAAAATAACTGTAAGTAATATAAACTACTTGGGATTCTCCCTGTCAACCCCCTCTCCCCAAAAACTATATGATGAGTTGGGGGGATGTCTACATGTGAAGATTTTCCATAGCCCAATGGGCAAATGAGAACAATTTGTTCTCATGGCCATGAAGGTGGCTGAAGCAGGTACAATGAAACTTTAAGATCTTTATCAAGTATCAAAGGGGCCAAGGATTTCCTTCACTTAAGTCCAATTCACAGAAGAGTCAAGATTTCACCTTATAATGTCTTTGGTTCTCTTTAAAAAGAAAGGTTGAAAACAAGAATGCTCTATAGACAGTAAAATAATATTCCCACTTTTTTCTTCATCAGGTTTCTCAAATGAAGGCCTGATTTCTAAAATACATAAGGAATTGAATCACATGTATAAAATCATTTTTGATTAGAGGAGTGCAAATTTTAATATCTTTAAAGCACCACTTCACACCTATCAGAAATGACAAATGGAATGAGAAGAAATAGGTACTCTAGTAAACCACTGATGGAGTTGTGACTTGGTCCAACCTTTCTTTAGAAGAATTAGGAATTATGCCTAAAGAGCTATAAAGCTGCACATATCTTTTAACCCAGCAGTAACCCTATTAGTTCTGTACCCAAAAAAGATAAAAGATAAAGGGAAATTGTATTTACATATAAAAATATTTAATTTTTTTGGGATGGAAGAATAACTGAATAAATTGTGACATATGATTTTGATGGAATACTATTATGCTACAAGAAATTATAAACAGAATAATTCCAGAAAAACCTCAGAGATATTAAATGAAATGGGCAAAATGAAGTGAGCAAAACTAAGAGATTATTATTAGTATAATATGCATTATCAAATATAACATTTGATATTATAATGATGAATTCTGAAAGACTTAGTTAACTACTCTAATCAAAACAACTATCCAAGAAAATTTCACAAGATTCAAGATGAAAACTGCTATTCTCCAAAGAGAAAGAACTCATGGTCTGAATGTAGATTTTAAAAATTTCATTAGTTTTGTTTTTGCTTTTTTACTGATATAGCTAATATGGAAATTTATTTTGTATGACCACATATATAGTTGATATTATATTCTTTACCTTCTAATTGACTGGGAGAGGGACTGAAGAGAAGAGAATTTGAAACTCAATTTTTAAAAAAAAGAATGCTGAAAATACATAAAATTGTGTCCTTTTTTTAAAAAAAATTTTTTTTTATTGACAGAACCCATGCCAAGGTAATATTTTTACAACATTATCCTTTGGACACACTTCTGTTCCGATTTTTCCCCTCTCTCCCTCCCCTCTCCCCCAGATGGCAAGCAGTCCTATATATGTTAGATATGTTGCAGTATATCCTAGATACAATATATGTTTGCAGAACCGAACAGTTCTCTTGTTGCACAGGAAGAATTGGATTCAGAAGGTAAAAATAACCCGGAAAGAAAAACAAAAATGCAAATAGTTCACATTCATTTCCCAGTGTTTTTTCTTTGAGTGTAGCTGCTTCTGTCCATCATTGATCAATTGAAACTGAGTTAGGTCTCTTTGTCAAAGAAATCCACTTCCATCAGAATGCATCCTCATACAGTATCGTTGTTGAAGTGTATAATGATCTCCTGGTTCTGCTCATTTCACTTAGCATCAGTTCTTGTAAGTC
Organism: Antechinus flavipes; assembly: GCF_016432865.1. NCBI lineage: Eukaryota > Metazoa > Chordata > Mammalia > Dasyuromorphia > Dasyuridae > Antechinus > Antechinus flavipes. Next base: position 529,117,098 of record NC_067398.1, read on the forward strand.
TCGCCAGTCCTCTCTGTATTCATCCTGCTGATCATTTCTTACAGAATATTAATATTCCATAACATTCACATACCACAATTTACTCGACCATTTTTCAATTGATGGGCTTCCATTCATTTTCCAGCTTCTAGCCACTACAAACAGGGCTGCCACAAACTTGTTGGCACATACAGGTCCCTTTCCTTTCTTTAGTATCTCTTTGGGGTATAAGCCCAGTAGAAACATTGTTGGATCAAAGGGTATGCATAGTTTGATAACTTTTTGAGCATAGTTCCAAATTGCTCTCCAGAATGGCTGGATGTGTTCACAACTCCAACAACAATGTATCAGTGTCCCTGTTTTCCCACTTCCCTTCCAACATTCCTCATTATCTTTTCCTGTCATTCTAGCCAATCTGGCAAGTGTGTAGGGTATCTCAGAGTTGTCTTAATGTGCATTTCTCTGATTAATAATGATTTGGAGCATGTTTTCATATGGTTAGAAATAGTTTTAATTTCTTCATCTGAGAATTGTCTGTTCATATCCTTTGACCATTTATCAATTGGAGAATGGCTTGATTTCTTATAAATTAGAGTCAATTCTCTATATGTTTTGGAAATGAGGCTTTTATCAGAACGTTTGACTGTAAAAATGTTTTCCCAGTTTATTGTTTCCCTTCTAATCTTATCTGCATTAGCTGTGTTTGTACAAAAACTTTTCAATTTGATATAATCAAAATTTTCTATTTTGTGGTCAATAGTGATCTCTAGTTATTCTTTGGTCATAAATTCCTTCCTCTTCTACAGGTCTGAGAGGTAAACTATCCTATGCTCTTCCAATTTATTTATAATCTCATTCTTTATGCCTAGGTCATGAACCCATTTTGACCTTATCTTGGTGTACGGTGTTAAGTGTGGGTCAATGCCTAATTTCTGCCTTACTAATTTCCAATTTTCCCAGGAATTTTTGTCAAATAATGCATTTTTATCCACAAAACTGGGGTCTTTGGGTTTGTCAAACACTAGATTATTAAAGTTATTGGCTGTTTTGTCTTTTGAACTTAACCTATTCCATTGATCAACTAGTTTATTTCTTAGCCAATACCAGATGGTTTTAGTAACTGCTGCTTTATAATATAATTTTAGATCTGGTACACCTAGGCCACCTTCATTTGATTTTTTTTTCATTAATTCCCTTGAAATTCTTGACCTTTTGTTTTTCCATATGAACTTTGTTGTTATTTTTTCTAATTCATTGAAGTAGTTTTTTGGGAGTCTGATTGGTATAGCGCTAAATAAGTAGATTAATTTAGGTAGTATTGTCATCTTTATTATATTAATCCAATCCAAGAGCATTTAATATTTTTCCAGTTGGTTAGATCAGACTTAATTTGTGTGGAAAGTGTTTTGTAGTTTTGCTCATAAAGTTTCTGATTTTCCCTTGGCAGATAGATTCCTAAACATTTTATACAATCAGTAGTTACTTTAAATGGAATTTCTCTTTGTAACTCTAACTGTTGGGTTTTGTTAGTGATATATAAGAATGCTGATGACTTAGGTGGGTTTATTTTGTATCCTGCAACTTTGCTGAAGGTGTGGATTGTTTCTAATAACTTTTTAGTAGAGTCTTTGGTGTTCTCTAAGTACACCATCATATCATCAGCAAAGCGTGATAATTTGGTTTCTTCATTGCCTATTCTTATTCCTTTAATCTCTTTCTCAACTCTTATTGCCAAAGCTAGCATTTCTAATACAATATTAAATAGTAACAGTGATAGTGGGCAACCTTGTTTCACTCCTGATCTTATTGGGAATGGTTGCAGTTTGTCCCCGTTACATATGATACTTACTGCTGGTTTTAAATAGATGCTACTGATTATTTTAAGGAAAAGTCCATTCATTCCTATACTTTCAAGAGTTTTTAATAGGAATGGATGTTGGATTTTATCAAATGTTTTTTCTGCATCTATTGAGATGATGGTTTTTGTTAATTTAGTTATTAATATGGCCAATTATACTGATAGTTTTCCTAATGTTGAACCAGCCCTGCATTCCTGGTATAAATCCTACTTGATCGTGGTGTATTATCCTGGGGATGATTTTCTGTAGTGTTTTTGCTAATATCTTATTTAAGATTTTAGCATCAATATTCATTAGGGAGATTGGTCTATAATTTTCTTTCTCTGTTTTCAACCTACCTGGTTTAGGTATCAGTACCATGTCTGTGTCATAAAAGGAATCTTGTAGGACTCCTTCATTCCCTATTTTTTCAAATAGTTTATGAATTGGGGCTAATTATTCTTTGAATGTTTGGTAGAATTCACATATAAATCCATCTGGTCCCGGGGATTTTTTTTTTAGGGAATTAATTAATAGCTTGTTCTATTTCTTTTTCTGAAATGGGACTGTTTAAGCAATTTACTTCCTCCTCTAATAATCTGGGAAGCCTATATTTTTGGAGGTAGTCATCCATTTCGCTTAGGTTATCAAATTTATTGGCATAAAGTTGGGCAAAGCAACCCCTTATTATTTCTTTAATTTCCTCTTCATTGGTGGAAAGTTATCCCTTTTCATTTTTAAGACTACTAATTTGATTTTCCACTCTCCTTTTTCTAATCATATTTACCAAAGGTTTATCAATTTTATTGTTTTTTTTTTCATAAAACTAACTCTTAGTTTTATTTATCAGTTCAATAGTTTTTTTTTTTTACTTTCAATATTATAAATTTCTCCTTTAAATTTTAGAATTCCAAGTTTAGTAATTGATTGGGGGGGGTTAATTTGGTCTTTTTCTAGCTTTTTAAGTTGCAGGCCCAATTCATTGATCTTCTCTTTCTCTATTTTATTCAAGTAAGCCTCTAAGAATATAAAATTTTCTCTTATTACTACTTTGGCTGCATCCCATAAATTTTGGTATGATGTCTCACTGTTGTCATTATCTTGAGTGAAATTATTGTGTCTATAATTTGCTGTTTCACCCAATCATTCTTTAAGATGAGATTATTTAGTTTCCCATTACTTTTTGGTCTATTTACACCTAACGTTTTGTTGAATGTAGTTTCTATTGCATTGTGATATGAAAAAAAAAAAACATTTACTATTTCTGCCTTCCTGCATTTAATTTTGAGGTCTTTATCTACTAATATATGGTCAATTTTTGTGTGAGAACTGCTGAGAAGATAATATACTCCTTTCTGTCATCATTCAGTTTTCTCCAGAGATGTATCATACCTAATTTTTCTAATATTCTATTTACCTCTTTAATTTCTTTCTTATTTGTTTTGTGATTTGTTTTATCTACATCTGAGAGTGCAAGATTGAGATCTCCTGCTATTATAGTTTTGCTGTCTATTTCTTCTAGCAACTCTCTTAACTTCTCCTTTAAGAAGTTAGATGGTATACCATTTGGTGCATATATGTTTAGTGTTGATATTGCTTCATTGTCTATGCTACCTTTTAGCAAGATATAGTTTCCTTCCTTATCTCTTTTGATTAGATAAATTTTTGCATTTGCTTGATCTGAGATAAGGATGGCTACCCCTGCTTTTTTTGACTTCACCTGAAGCATAATAGATTCTGCTCCAGCCTTTTACCTTTACTCTGTTTGTATCTCCCTGCTTTAAATGTGTTTCCTGTAAACAACAAACCTTTAGGGCTCTGACTTTTGATTCAGTCTGCTATCCACCTCTGCTTTATGGGAGATTTCATCCCATTTACATTTATGGTTAAAACTACTAATTCTGTATTTCCTGCCATTTTGTTATCCCCAGATTATGTTTTTCTTTTACTTGCCCCTTCTAATCCTCTTTCCCAGTTTTAAACTTATGTGCCCTACTTATATCATGCCATTCACCCTCTTTAGGATCCCTTCCTTCCACCCTTTGAATCTCTTCCCCTTTCTTGTACCCTTCCCTTATTACTCTTTTTCTTTTCCCTTTTCCTCTCCCCCTTCTTAATGAGGCAAGAGAGGATTTTCTGTAAAACAAGTATGTCAATTATTTTCTCTCTGAGCCAACTCTGATGAGAGTAAGATTCACACAATGTTCCTCCCCCTCTCTGAGTTCCCTCAGATATGATAAGTTTCCTTTGCCTCTTTGTGGGATGTAGTTTCTCTCTTTTTATCTCCCCTTTCCCCCTTTTCTGACATTATCCCTTTTCCATTTCTACTTCTCTTTTTTTATGTTATATCAGTAAAATCAAATTCTACATGTAGTCTTTTTGTATATCACAACAGAAATACAATTCTCAAGAGTTCCTTTTATCCTTTCTGAATCTCTTGAGTCCTATGGTTGGGGATCAAATTTTTTGTTTAGTTCTGGTTTTTTCTTTAGAAACAAATGGAATTCATTTGTTTCATTAAATGTCCATCTTCTTCCCTGGAAGAAAATTCTCAGCTTAGCTGAGTAGTTTATTCTTGTCTGCATTCCAAGTTCTTTTGCCTTTTGGAATATCAGATTCTAGGCCCTTCAGTCCTTTAATGTGGAGGCAGCCAGATCTTGGGTGATCCTTATTGTGGCACCTCGGTATTTAAGTTGTTTTTTCCTGGCTGCTTGTAAAATTTTTCCTTTAGTCTGAAAATTCTGAAGTTTGGCCACAATATTCCTTGGAATCTTTATTTTAGGGTCTTTTTCAGAAGGTGTTCGATGAATTCTTTCAACGCCTATTTTACCTTCCAGTTCTAATATTTCTGGGCAGTTCCCTTTGATGATTTCCTGTAAAATAGTATCTAGGCTCTTTTTTTCATCATAATTTTTGGGTAGTCCAGTGATCCTCAGGTTATCTCTCCAAATCTATTTTCCAGGTCTGTTGTTTTTCCAAGTAAATATTTGACTTTTTTTTCCAATCTTTCATTTTTTTGGTTTTGCTTGACTGATTCTTGATGTCTCAATGAATCAGTCATTTTTATTTGCTCAGTTCTGATTTTTAGTGAGTTATTTTCTTCATTAGCTTTTTTTTTTTAACTTCTTTTTATATATGTCCAATTGAGTTGTTTTGCTCTATGGAATTATTTTTCCATTTCACTAATTTTTTTTTTTTTTTTTTTTTTTTTTTTTTAGTGAATCATTTTCTTTTTCCAATTGACAAATTCTTTTTCCCTACACTTCTTGGGAGTTTTTAACTTTTCCAATTCACATTTCAGGAAGTTGTTGTCTTTTTCCACTTTATCAAATTTTTCTTTTAGTGAGTTATATGCCTTTTCTGTACTCTCTTGCATAGCTTCTCTTTCCTTTCCCCATTTTTCTTCTAGTTCTCTTTTAAGGTTTTTAATAGTCTCTTCTAAGAGAGCTTTTTGTATTGGGGACCAACAATTGTCTGGAGACTGTCTGCTATTAGTCTGTTCAGGGTTGAAAATCTGTTCTCTTTCTGTATAGAAAGTATCAATCGTCCTTTTGATTTTTTTACTCATTTTGTTAAATCCTGTAGGGATCTGCCTTCAGGGCCAGGAGGTTACCAGTTTCCTATGCAGAGCAATGAAAGGTGTATGGATGGGTAGCTGTCCTGCTAGCCAGCTACGAAAAGCAGGAGATACTGGAGTGTTCTGGGAAAGAGTTCCTGGAAGTAACTCAGGCCTGCAGGGCTGAGCTGGGAAAGTTCCCTGTAAAGAACCCCAGCTGTGTGAGATAACGACTGCCCTGGGGCTAGATGCTGAGTAGTGAGAGTTTTCCTACCCCAAGCTGAAGCCTGCCCTGGGGCTGTGGGTATTAGCAGTTGAGCAGTGAATGGATTTGCAGGGACCTGGAAGTGCCTGCCCAGGAAGCACAGTCTGCTGGGGAAGTTCTATTGCCCCAGGCTGAGCCCCCCACTGTGCCAATTACAGGCTGCCTGGGCTGTGCCCCCTTGCTGTGCAGATTTATAAGTCCCCCCCACACACACAAAAGCCCCAAACTGCAGGATGTGGCTGCAAGGCTGTGTTACAGTCTGCCTGAGTCACTTTTGGGTTTGAGTGGTTACAGCCAGATCTCGTTAAGTTCTGGCGTTTTTTTAGAGTACCTCTGTTTTAGGCTTTAATTTCTCTGCCACTTTACTGCTTTGTAGTCAAGGCAGAGCAGTTAGCCTATAGCAGAGTCATCTCTATAACTTCTCTAGCCACAGATATCACCCCCGCCCCTAGTCTGCTTAGGATGCTAGTCTCTTGCTGCCTGTGCTAGTCTGTTCCTGGCCCCTCAGGACAAACCTTTCCTGGCGATCTTCCAGATTGACTTGGCTGGTAAGTTGTTGTGCTTCTAATCTTCATGAATTTAAGCAGTGAAGAGCTATTTTTGAGGCTGAATTAAATAGTTGGTTATGAGGAGAATGAGAGGAGCCTAGACAGTCACTTGTACCTTCTCCACTATCTTGGCTCCGCCTCCCAAACAGCCATAAAATTCTGTCTTTTAGAAAAGGCTACTTAGCTACTTGTTTGCTGGAAGGGAGATTGCTGTTGGATTGATTGTGAGTTCTCTTATAACACCTTTTTTTTGTGACAATATGGAATTTTAAATCATACCTATCATAGACTGGAAAAAAACCAAACCATACTACCTCTGATGTATACATACCATTGAACCTAAGTCTAATTACACAAACCCAGACCATATTTATAAAATGTTACCTCTGTGTTCCCAATGGCAAGAGGTGATAAAACAAATGCTTAAGTCCCATTGTAGAAAGAGGAAAAATTTACATAGGTCAGCATTAGCTGAGATGAAGAGAGAAGAAAAGGTGGCCAAACCAGATGCCTTCGGTGTTTCAGCATTAATGCCAACATTTTAAATTTTTCTTATTGAGTTTACTTTTCAATCCTTTTTCCTTTGCTTTAGGTTCTTCAATTCTCATACCATAATTTTTCCTTCTATTTTCTATTCACAACAATATTAAATAATCCAATTTAATGAAAATAAAATAATAAAACAAAACTTTATTTAACCTACCCTCTCTTTTGCATTTGAATGGCATTATCTAATTTTTTGTTAGTCCCTTTGTTTTCTTGGTTTTAATACAGATTTTGTACACTGTGTTGGCAATTCCTAGAGAAAAGAAAGGTTATCAACTGCCCATCAATTTTGTGACAATGAGTAACTCTCTATGAGCATATGGACTGTTTTTGTAGAGAGTAAGAACCTACAACTTTTTCTATTTCTATTAAGACCAGAATCATATATATTGACCTTAAACTTCAGCAGAATGGATTCAGATTGGATCTTAGGGTCCTGAAATGATTTCCCAAAAGATATTGAAATCTTTTTCCTGAAGATCTATCAGAATGAGGTGGAACTGTAATTGTTGCAGATCTTCATAAGAAAAAGGATAGACATGGTCGTCTTGTTCATTCATCTCCATCACTTCTTTCTGTCACCCATTCTCTTCTCTTTATCCATTTTACTTTTATCTTTGTCTTTATTATCTATTCAATAGCAGAGGCAGCTAGGTGATATAATGGATAAAATATTGGACCTGGATACAAGAAGATTTGAGTTCAAATTCTATCTCAAATACTAGCTCTGTGGCGTAAGGGAAAGATTCTTAACTTCTAAATACCTCAGTTTCTTCAGCTATAAAATGAGAATAGTAATCCTTTCCAGAATTGTTGAAGGGAGAAAATGAAGTACTATTTGCAAAGAACTTTGCATAGTGCTTGGATCACAGTAGCCTGGGTGCTTCTTTCTAATTACCATACTTACCTCAAATATCTTCTCCCCAGCATATTCTCCGCATAGCTGCTTCAATAATTTTCCACTTCTGACTTACTCTTCAAACTTTGTCCACCACATCTTATGATTAAAGACTTTCTCTCTCTATCCCTATATTTATCTTATTTTTTAATATGTTGTTTTCTCTCAAAGTGTGAACTCATGAGAGCAAGGACTTTGCTTATGTTTGGATTCACAATACTTAATACAGTGCCTGGAACATAGTAAGTAATAAAGACTTATTGAAATGAATGAAACTTCTTTTCTAGAATAATTCCTCTGCTGGAGAATAAACCTTCCATACATGACTCCAACTTACCTTCCCAGATATTTCATAATATTCCCTTTGTACATTGCACATTCCAGCCAAAGTAACGTATTAACTTTTCTTCAACTTGGCATCCCATCTCTGGTCTGCCTTTGAGTATAATGCCTCCTATGCTTGGGAAACTATCCTCTCTTCCCTTCCTCTCCTTCAATTTTCAAAATCCCTGGCTTTTTTTGAAGGTCTATTCGGGAGGCACCCCACTCATGTAGGATGCTTCTCCTACTCCTATTTTTGCTTTGTATTGATAATCCCAAACTAGAAGTTACTTGAAAAAAACCCACTTATCCTATCTATAATTTCATTTTTTGTCTACTAATAAATGTCATAAAATCATATTAGGTAGAGATACAAATGGCCTTTCATTGTGATCCTTTAGTAATCATAAAGGGATAGTTGCTAAGCATATTTAGTTAGCAAGTGCTACAGTATTTCTCATTGTAAATATTTTCTGAATAACACTTTAATTATTCAATTCTATTTTTCCACTATTTTATATACATAATTCTCAATAAAATCTAAGCTTTTTCATACAGTATCCAACACTATTTTATTTTCCCCCATCATTCTTCTACTAAGTATGTCAATCACAAAATTCTTTCAAGGTACAAACTGTATGGAACAAAAGTTATGAAATAGGGAGTGGGTGGAGAATGAGAATATAATTCTGCCAAATTTTGGAGTTAGGAGACTCTTCAGTCACTAGAACATTTCTTTCCAGAGAAGGTATGAACAAAGAGGTGGGCACAGTTTCCAAAATGAGTTGAAAACACTAATGACAACTCAAAAGCAAGGTGAGACACCCTTCCATTTAGAAATTGAAATAATTTGCCCCTTGTTTCTCTCCCTTCAATCCCCAAATGAGTTACATGCTCTTGGAAAACCTGGCATGCAAAATTAGATTAGCAAATAGAGATGTCTTCACATTTATCTGAATATCTGCAAATATATATATGTATGTATGTATTTCTATATACAAGAAAACTTGGCTAGAAAAGGCAGTGGTTTAAATTATATATGCATATATATGCTCATGGGGGGGAGGATTGTATTTTATATTATTATTCAACTAGTAGAGGGTGGGGGGCACAGAGTGTGAATCTGTAACATAGCAAAGATTAAGGAGACAGGGGCAGCTAGGTGGTGCAGTGGATAGAGCACCAGCCCTGAAGTCAGGAGGACTTGAGTTTAAATCTGGCCTCAGACATGAAACACTTCCTGACTGTGGGACTCTGGGGCAAGTCACTTAACCCCAATTACCTCAGCAGCCAAATAAAAGTTTATGGAGGCAGAATTCTTAGTTTCCAATTTTCAATCTATCATTAAAATTTTAAAAAGAATATAATTATCCTCTCCTTCCTTATTTCATCCTATCCCCCCAAACAGGCACATGTATCTCTTCTTCTACTGAAATCTTATTCCAATGTCCCTTTTTGACATTAAGGTGAATTGAAATTTCCAAAGGTCAAAAAAACACAAACTCCAGTTAGTTTTAGTAATCTGGGAAATGCTTAAATTATAGGCTGAGCAATGGCTAGCATGTATGATGTAACCCTCCCTCCTTCTCCCTCTCCCCCAACGTTTCGAAAGTTTGTGTGTAATGAATATTTCACAGTTACAAAATCACACAAAGACTGTCTCTGAGAGGAGAAAAAGATTTTGAACCACATGAACTAGGAGGAGTGTGACCACACTGAAGTCATGGTTCCTGAACTACATTGGCTCAAATAATGTTGGCTACTGTTATCTTAGGATACTAAGGAATAACACAGTAAAAAAAGAAAAGAACAGGCATAACTTTTTATAGAGTAAAAAGGGGTACAAATTCCTCCATTTCTGAAGATAGGTACGGCGACATAAGAATCGCTTTTTAAAAATAAATCCCTTAAATGAGTCCCTTCTCTCATTGTCTATTCAGCACTCGCCCTTTAATCAACAGTAACTGGAAACAACAGAAATGTCCTCATCATTCAGCACTATGAAACAATACCCTCCACCATTATGTCTGCATTATGGTGAAAGACAGAGAGAAAAAGAAAAAAGCAACAACATCAAAACAATGGAGACAAAGAAGCTTGAATGACTTTCTATTTGGGCAGGAACATACTCTTCTCTAATTCTGGATTATCGAACTCATTTTAAGACTAAACAGTTCAGGCTTATGGAGCTTTTCCTTTTAGTCATTTAAAATTTGTCGATCTCTCTTCAATCAAATCCAGCTCAGAACTTAAACAAAAACTGATGGGTTTCTTTGGCAGGACCACAAGTAAAGAATCATACAGACCCTGTTCTTCATAGCTCCCTACAGGCAGGATGCCTGGCATTACCTAATCTCCAGTTTTGTTTCTAAGCTGCCAGATTCTATTTTATATCTTTTTGTACCTTGAATAATGCCTGAGGTGTTTGGCTTCCTTTAGAGAATGTTGGCTGCTTGAAGATTCCATTGGGCTATCTCCCACTTTTATATGTGGTCCCTTTAGAGTTCAAGCCCCACACCCTCTCATTACTTACATTCAGAATCTGCAAGCCAAGACATACATCATTGGACATTAATGGCCACATTTCAAAGCACCTTGATCTGAACAGTCACATTGTTTTGTGCATCATTGGATTTTACAAATCAAGAACTGGGTAGGTCACAGAAGTATCTTGTTTGGTGGGTGGGCTGGGAACCAATCCTTAATGCCCATTTAGGTACCTATAAAAGATTGATTCTGGCCCATCCCAATAAAGTAAGTAGAAAATTGAAAAACATTCAATTTACCGATTGTTTGGCTATTTAACATGAAATGTATTTGCCTAGTTTACCTTTCTTAAAACAAACAAAAAAATTAATTGATCAGTGTTTTTGGCTATGTTCAGATACAGCTTTAATCTGTAACTGCAGCTATGGTATATCCCTGTTCTGCTGATTATTCCAAGAAGAAGAAATAGGAAAAGGCTAATGTCTACAATGGTCATATTTTCCAGACCAATAATTAGAGAACAGTTTACCAAGGGAGATAAATGTTTTTTTTTTCTTTTCTTTTTCTTTTCTTTTTCTTTTCTTTCTTTTCTTTTCTTTCTTTCTTTCTTTCTTTCTTTCTTTCTTTCTTTCTTTCTTTCTTTCTTTCTTTCTTTTTTTTTTTTAACAAATCCTTATTAAAAGTACATTTAGAATCATAGACAGCTGGATTTGGATTCAGGAAGGTCAGAATTTGAATCATTCTTCAGTCACTTATTAGCAGCCACTTTGCCAAATCTAATTTTTAAGGAATTATTTTGTTTCAAGAAGTTTTGTACCTTTTTATTTTAACCATTTGCCCTATTTTGATTTTTAAAGAGATATTTTCTTCAGGATTTTTCTACTTTAAAAAAAGCTATTAATTCTCTTTTTACAATTGCCTTGCACTACTCTCATTTCTTTTCCTATTTTTTCCTTTTTGTATATTATATGATTTTTAATTTTTTTAACTCTTTGTGAAATTTATTGTAGGAATTCCTCTTGGACTTTTCATCCAATCTGCGTACTTTCTTTGAAACTTTGCTTATAAATATTGTCTTATGAATTTGTATATTGAGTTTCCCTGTCATCATAGAAGATATTCTTTTTTATTATTATACTTACATTTTTCTTTTTTAAAATTATTTATTTAAAACTTAAATGCAAAATAGTACAAGAAAAAATATTACTAAATGCACATCCAAACATAAGGATTTAAAATACAAAGCAATAAATTTCCATTTCAAGAAAGTCTATGTAATAAGTATTACATATTGTTTTTAGAGATGTACATCTATTCCTTTCTTCTCTGTAGGTTTTCTTTTGTTCTCTTTTGTGTACTTTTTTACTTTATTCCTTTTTATTTCCTCCCTCCATCCTCTACCCAAAGAAGGTTACAATTATGCACGGATATATTTACACATACACACATATACATACACATACATAGATATCCATAATCACATACATGTGTTCATATATACATTCATATACATCTATGTAAGACCACAGAACAGGCTTGTTTGTCCTCTGTTTCTTTAAAAGTGGATAATATCTTTCTTCATAAGTTCAAGTCATTTCTAAATTTTCTAAATGCACCAACCCATCAGTTCCTACATCATAGCAATCTTCCAATCTTATATTATCTAGTTATTTTAAATAGTCTAAAAGCAAATTGATTAAAATGAAGGAGAGAATGTCCTTTCCCTATTTTTCTTTCTTTCTTTCTTTCTTTTTTATTAAATCTATTTTAGGTTTACCTTTGTCTTAGATCATGATATAATGACAGGTATAATTCCTCTTGATTTTTTTTTAACTTAATAAATTCTACTCCTATTTTTATTATTATATTTGTGTATATTTCTTATTTCCTATCCTTTCTGACTCTTCTACTTTTTGTCTACCTGCTACTTTGTCCTGCTATTACTTAACCTACCCCCTCCTCCAAGGACCCCTTCCTTATCTTCTCTCCCCACCTTTTCTTTATGTCATTTAGTGTAGCTATTACTAGGTAATGGGCAATTTTAACTTTAGCTCTCTCATATTTGAATTCTTTTTTTTTTCTTGTTGGTCATAATATTTTTTCTTTCAAATGGGGATTTCAAAATTTGACTGTGATATTCCTGTGGTTTTGTTGTTGTTGTTGTTATAAAATCTCTTTTAGGTAGTGATTGGTGGATTTTTTCTATTTTCCCATTTTTACATTGATTACTTTCCTCTTTTTTTCTAACACTTCAGGATGAATTTCTTTAATTTTCTTTAATTATTTCTTGCATTATTTGTTCTTGCAAAAATTTTTTTTCTGATTCTAGTTTTCAGGTAATCTATTTCTATATTTTCTCTCTTTGATTTATTCTCCAAATCAGTTGTTGTTCTTATCAGATGTTTCATATTCTATTTTACTTTTTCATCTTTTTATATATATGCATATATATAAAATTTTCTTTATATATATTTCATTTCCTCTTTATATATATTATATCTATATTATAATATATTTATAATAATAAACATTATATATAATATATAATGTATATTTTATACATTATATATTATATATGTTATATTTTGTTTCTTAATCTCTGATGAATTCACTGGTTTTCTCTTGTTCGATTTCAATTTTCAAAGAGTATTTTTCTTTGCAATGATTCTGGATCTCCTTTTCCAATTGGTTAACTTTTTATGATCTTTTTTATTGTATTAAGTTTATTTATTTTTAATATATTTTGTTTTATGAATCATATTGGGAGAGAAAAATCAGAAAAAGGGGAAACCATGGTAAAGATTAAAAAACAGAAAAAAGAAGGGAACGTAGCATGTGTTAATTTACATTAAGTCGCCTTAGTTCTTTTTCTGTTTGCAGATGATATTTTCTATCCAAAGTCTATTGAGTTGGCTCTGAATCACTGAATTCCTGAGAAGAACCAAGTCTTTCATAGTTTATCATTGCATATTCTTGCTGTTATTATGGACAATGAATTCCTAGTTCTGTTTGTTTCACTCAGCATCAGTTTATGTAAATCCAGGATTTTCTAAAATTAGCTTGTTCATCAATTTTTAACAAGAATAATATTCCATTACCTTCATGTACCACAATTTGTTTAGTCATTCCCCAATTGATGGGCATCCACTCATTTTCCAATTCTTTGCTACCACAAAAAGAGCTGCTAAAAGATTTTTGCACTTGTGGAACTGTTTCCCTCCTTTATAATTTCCGTGTACTGTATAGATACAGTAATGGCACTGCTGGGTCAAAGGGTATGCACAGTGTAATAAGTCTTTGGTCATAGTTCCAGATTGCTCTCCAGAATGGTTGGATCATTCCACAACTCCACCAACAATGCATTAGTATTATAAGTTTCTCACATCTCCTCCAACATTTATCATTATCTTTTCCTGTTATCTTAGCCAAGAAGTGTGGCTGAGAAGTGTGAGGTGGTACCTCAGAAATGTTTTAATTTGCATTTCTCTAATCAACAGTGAGCATTTTTTTCACATAATTATAAATGGCTTTAATTGCATCATCTGAAAATTGCCTGTTCATATCCTTTGACCATTTATCAATTGGAGAATGACATATTCCTACAAATTTGACACAGTTCTTTATATATTTATATCCTTTATCAAAAATACTGGCTGTAAAGATTTTTTTTCCCACCTTTGCATTTCCTTTTTAATCTTGTTTCTGTTGGTTTCATTTGTGCAAAACTTTTTTAATTTAATGGAATGAAAGTTGTCCATTTTGCCTATCATAATGTTCTCTAATTCTTCTTTGGTCATGAATTCTTCCCTTCTCCAAAGATCTGATAGATAAATTCTCCCTTATTCTCCTAATTTGTTTATGGTATCATTCTTTATGCTCAAATCATATATCCATTTTCATCTTATCTTGATACGGGATATGAGATGTAGGTTTCTGACATATTATTTTCCAGTTTTCCCAGCTAACTATGTCAAACAGTAAGCTCTTACTCCATAAGCTGGAGATCACTATATTACTATAGGCTTTGATTATTGTGTCATAGGTATCTAATCCATTCCCCTTATCCACCACTGAATTTCTTAGCCAATACCAAATGGTTTTGATTACTGCTGCTTTATAACATAGTTTTAGGTTTGGTACTGCTAAGTCACCCTCCTTTGTATTTTTCTCCCATTAATTCCCTTGATATTCTTGGCTTTTTGTTCCTCCAGATGAATTTTGTTATTATTTTTTTCTAATTCTTTAATGATATGGCACTGAACAGGTAGAACTACTTAGTCAGAATTGTCATTTTTATTATATTTGCTTGGTTTAGCCATGAACAATTCATATTTTCCCAATTGTTTAGATATGATTTTATTTATATGTGAAATGTTTTGTAATTGTGCTCATATATTTCTTGGATTTGTCTTGGCAGGTAGACCTCTAAGTACTTTATTTTATCTACAATAATTTTAAATGTTCTCTTTCTATCTCTTGCTGATAGACTTTGTCAGTAATATGTAGAAATGCTGATGATTTATGTGGGTTTATTTTATATCCTGCAACTTTGCTAAAGGTATGAATTGTTTCCAGCAGATTTGGATGATTTTCTAGGATTCTCTAAGTATATCATCATATCATCTGCAAATGATGATAATTTTATGTCCTCACTGCCTATTCTAAGTCTTTTAAAGTCTTTTTCTTTTCTTATTGCTAAAGCCAACATTTCTAGTACAATGTTGAATAATAGTGGTGATAATAGGCATCCTTGTTTCACCCCAGTCCTATTGGGAATTAGTCCAGCTTCTCTATTACAAATAATAGTTTTAGATCTGCTTATTATTTTAATGAAAGGTCCCTTTATCCCTGTGTTCTCTACTGTTTTTAATAGGAATGGGTGCTGTATTTTGTCAAAAAATTTTCTGCATCTATTGACATTATCATATGATTTCTGTTGGTTTCGTTATTGATATGGTTGATTATGGTAACAGTTTTCCTGATATTGAAATAGCCCTGCATTCCTGGCATGAATTCCAGTTGATCTTAGTGTATTATCCTGCTGATAAGTTGCCGTAATCTCTTTGCTAATATTTTAATTAAAATGTTTGCAGCAATGTTCATTAGGGAAATTGGTCTGTAAATTTCTTTCTCTGTTTTGGCTCTTCCTGGATTAGGTATCAGCGCCATATTTGTGTCATAGAAGGAATTTGGCAGTACTCCTTTACCTATTTTCCAATAAGTATTTACATAGTATTGGAATTAATTGTTCTTTAAATTTTTGGTAGAATTCACTTGTATTCCATCTGGTCCTGGAGATTTTTTCTAAGGGAGTTCATTAATGATTTGTTTAATTTCTTTTTCTAAAATGGGACTATTTAAGTATTTTATTACTTCTTCTGTTAACCTGGCCAATTTATATTTTTGTAAATAGTCATCCATGTCAGTTAGACTGTCAGACTTGCTGTACAGAGTTGGGCAAAATAGATCCTAATTATTGCCTTAATTTCCTTTTTCTTGGTGGTAAGTTCACCCTTTTCATTTTTGATGCTAATGATTTGGTTTATTTTTCTTTTCTTTTCGTGATCAAATTAACCAAAATTTTATCTATTTTGTTAGTTTTTTTCATAAAACCAATTCTTTGTTTTTTTTTTATTAGTTCAATGGTTTTCTTAGTCTCTATTAATTTTTCCTTTGAGTTTCAAGATTTTTAATTTGGTATTTAATTGGGGGGTTAAATGTGTCCTTTTAATAACTTTTTTAGTTGCAGGCCTAATTCATTAATCTCATCTTTCTCTATTTTATTAATGTAGCTATTTAGATATATAAAACTTCCCCTAAGAACTGCTTTGGCTGCGTCCCATGGGTTTGGTATTTTATGTAATTATTGTCATTTTTTGGATGAAATTATGCATTATTTCTGGGATTTGTTATTTGACCCACTCATTCTTAAGAACTAGATTATTTAATTTCCAATTGATTTTTAGTCTATCTTTTCCTGGCTCTTTATTTAATTTTTTATAGCATTGTTGTCTGAAAAGAAAGCATTTACTATTTCTGCTTTTTTATATTTGATCATGAGGTTTCTATGTCCTAATACCTGATCAATTTTTGTGTAGGTGCTATTTATTCCCAAGGAAAAAAAAGTGTATTCTTTTCTGTTCCTATTCAATTTTCTTCAGAGGTCTATTATATCTAGGTTCCCTAGGATCCTATTAACCTCCCTAGTTTTTTTCTTGTTTATTTTGTAGCAAGATATATCTGATTATGAGAGGGGAAGGTTTTGCTGTTTATTTCTTCCTGTAACTGAGTTAAAATCTTCTTCAGGAATTTGCCTTCTCTACTAGTTGCTGCATATACATGTAGTATCTTAACTACTTCATTATTTACATTATGTTTTATCAAGATTTACTTTCCCTTCTTATGTCTTTTAATAAGATCTATTTTTACTTTTGATTTATCTGAGATCAGTATTACTTGTTTTTGTTTGTTTAGTTGTTTGTTTTTGTTTGTTTGTTTGTTTGTTTTTTACTTTAGCTGAAGCATAATAAATTCTATTCTAGGAATTACCTTTACCTGTATGTGTCTCTCTGTGTCAAATGTATTTCTTGTAAACAACATATTGTAGGATTCTGTTTTGTAATCCATTCTGCTATTTGCTTCCATTTTATGGGAGAGTTCATTTCATTTACATTAACAGTTATGATTACCAGCTCTATATTTCCTTCCATCATATTTTCTCCCTTATATATACTTTTATTCTCTCTTCTACCTTTTCCTTGGACCTATTTTTTTTACCTACCCCACCTACTACCTTATCTTCTATCAACCCTTCTCCCCTTCTCATAAATTTTGCCTAGTGTTTCTGCTCTCCTTTCTATCCTGCCTCTTCCTTTTCTTTCCCTCTTTCTCCTCCTACTTCTTTTTAGGGTTAAATAAATTTCTGTACCCAGCTGAATGATTAAATTATTCACTCTTAAAGCCCAAACTGACAAGATCAAATTTCAGTCAATGCTCATTCCCCTCCCTTCTTTCTTTCGATTATAATAGAGCTTTTGTACCTCTTCATGTGAACTTATTGTCCCATTTTACCTCCCATTTTCCCTTTTTCCAGTACAGACCTTTTACCATTGAGGTCTTTTTAATATCTTTTTCTTTGATGTCTTCACATCAGAGTTTATTCACAACCTCATCCCCAGTCAATGTGATGACCCAATCTGTCTGTCCCAGTGACATATACAGTTCTCAAGAGTTATAGATATTGTTTTCCCATCTAGGTATGTAAACAGTTTAACCTTTAAATATATATATATTCTTGATATATATATATATATTTTTTTCCCCTGAATTATGTGTGTGTGTGTATACATATATATATATATATATATATATATATTATATATATATATATATATATATATATATATATATATATATAGTTTGCTTGCACCCTGTGTTTGCAGGTTGAATTTTCTGTTTAGTTCTGTTTAGTTTTGTTTTGTTTTTAATAGAAATGATTGAAAGACTTTTACTTCATTGAAGCTTTAAATCCTCCCCTGAAAGATGATGCTGAATCTTCTTGGATAGTCAATTCTTAATTGTAACCCCAGGTACTTTGCCTTCCAGAATATAGTATTCTAGGACCTCCAATCCTTTATTTTAGAAACTGCTACATCCTGTGTAATTCTGACTTGTTCCTTTATATTTGAATTGTTTTTATATGGCAGCTTGAAGTACTTTTCTTTGAGATAATAGTTTTGTGGTTTCACAATAATGTCCATTGGGGTTTTCCTTATGGAATCTCTTTCCAGAGGTGATTGATGGATTTTTTTCAGTGAATGTCTCCCCACTCTGTTTCTAGAACATCAGGGAAGTTTTCCTTAATGTTTTCTTTAGAATGCTATTCAGGATCTTTTTTTTTTTTTTTTTTTTGTCTTGGCCTTCAGGTAGGCACATAATTTTTAAATTGTCACTTCTAGATCTATTTTCCAGGTTGGTTGTTTTGCCAATGAGATAGCTCACATTTTCTTCCAATTTTGTTGTCTTTTTAGTTTGACTGAATCTTGCTGTCTCAAAAAGTTGTTAGCTTTCATTTGCTTTGTTTTAATTTTTAATGTATAATTTCCTTCAGTTTTCTTTTGTATCTCTTTCTGTTTGGTTTATTCTACTGCTTAAGTAGTTGTTCTTTTCATATGTTTTTTTCCCCCCTTCCTTCTCTAAACTATTGACTCTCTCATGCATACCTCTCATTTCTTTTATCATTTTTTTCCTTCTAAGTCTTTTATGAGCATTTCCAAGAAGCCTCTTTAGGCCTGAGACCAATTTATCTTACTCTTTGAGATTTCTTCTGTGGACATTATGTCCTCCTCTGAGTTTGTGTTTTGATCTGTCCTATCATCATAGCTGCTTTTTGTGGTCAAGGTTCTTTTCTGTTTCTTGCTCATTTTCTTTCCTTTCTTTTGGTCTTTTTTCTTCTTTTTTTTTTACTTTTAAATTTGAGGTCTGATCCTGAGGTGAAGGGGCAGCTCTTCCAACTTCCTATGCAGCTCTGACCTTTGGCTTTCAGCACAAGAGCCCCTTGTGTTTATAGGGGGTAGTTTTGCTTTCTCTGTTCAGGAAATATCCTGGTTTCCCAGAGTTTTCCTTCTGAGCTGGTATTGGAAGCTGCCCCACTGATTTGCTCCTTTAGTGAGTCAGGACTGAGGGTCTTAGTTGATCATTTATGATGATTAAAACCCTTTCACTGGCTTTCCCAGAATATATCTGAACCAGACTGAACACTTTTATCACCCCAGTGAAACTGACCTTTCTTGAAGTTTTTTCAGTCTGTTTAGAGATGGAATCCATCAAACTCTATTCACAGGCTTGGATTTATGTGGTTTTCAAGAGAAACTGGTAGAGCTCCAGCAGCTTTCTAACTTTACTCTGACATCTTGGTTTCCATAGTCTTGTTTTTCTTGGATTGTCCTTATTTTTAAAAATTCCTTAATTTCTCTCATTTGGTTTTTAAAGTCTTCTTTGAATCTTCTGTGAGTTCTTTTGGGGCCAGATGACATTTGACATTACTATTTGGGATAGAAGAGACTTTTTGTTGTTTTTTGCTTCAGTATCTTCCTCTGAAAATGAACCCTAGCTTCTCTATTTCTTTAAGAACTTTCTGTGGTTGAGTTCTTCCTGTCTGATCTTTTTGTTTGTTTAAATAGAAGTTTATTATTGTAATCACCTCTAGTCCTTGGCATATAAGGGGTAGTGACTCTGGCCCTGATAATCCTTCAGTTTGCTCCCTGACATGGAATCAAAATCCAGAACTCTGCCTTCATATTAGCACCCTCAGCCAGCAACATCCCTGTCCCACTTCTGCATTCAGTTGGCTTCAGATTTCTATAGCCATTTGAATGTGGTTTCAAATTGCTCTCCAGAATAGGTCGATCACTTCACAACTCTAGCAACAGTGCATTAGTGTTCTAATTTTTCCACATCTCCTTCAACATTTGTCATTCATCTTTTCTGTCATATCATCTATCTTATAGGTATGAGGTGGTACTTCAGATTTGTTTTAATTTGCATTCCTCTAATCAATAATTATTTAGAACATTTTATATGGATAGAGATAGCTTTATTTCTTCATCTGAAAACTGCCTGTTTTTATCCTTCAATCATGTATCAATTGAAAAATGACTGGAATTTTCATAAATTTGATTCAGATATCTCTATATAATTCAGAAATGAAGACTTTATTAGGTAGATATTAAATTTTTCCCAGTTTTTTTCCTACTAATCTGAATTGATTTTGTTTATACAAACCCTTTTTAATTTAACATGACCAAAACTAATCATTTTATATCCTATAATGTTCTCTATTTCTTGTTTGGTCATAAATTCTTCCCTTATCCATAGATTTGGTATGTTCCACAAATATACGCTTTTTGTATAAATCATATATCCCTTTTGATAGTGTGTTCTATAATATCCTTCTGAGCATGTGTTAAATCTTCTTATCACCACTGAGTATTGAGTACTTTGAATATTATTGCTGCTTCTGTCTTGAAGGTTCACAGCTATGAAAAAGTGCTCACTTTACTTCGCTATCTTGTCTTTGTCTGTAGACACAATAGCTAAGTGATCATAGACAACTCATCTAACCTCTATGAGTCTCCATTTCCTCATCTGTAAATGAGAATAATAACACCACCTCTTTCACAAAGTTTTGAGAATAAATGAAATAACATTCAATGTGGTGAGCTTTTTCTTCTCAAAATACAGCCAGGTGATCAAAGTTCAGATCTTTTATTATCTCCAATATAGCCCGGTTAGCTTAGAGGCCTATCTCTCTGCTTGGTTCCAAGAGTTCTTGCCGCTTTGTCCTTTGCTTCTGCCTCTGCTTTCTTCAGCCTCCAGACCCAGCACCACTCTTCATGTCATTCCAGTGAAATCTCGACTTGTAGCTTCTTCACTCTGAAGAACTTCCTCGACTGGCCCATTGAAGCTCTATTTATGCTCAAGAGAGGGATTGTGGGTTTTCTCCCATAGTGCTCTCTGGCCCAAAGAGCTTCAAGGGAGGTGTGAACTCATTGAACTCCAATGAGTAAAGGTGTGAACACAAGCCTTGTATTAATTAGTTCTACTTAGTACCTTGTTTCAGGTTCTGCCCAAAACATCTTCTTGTAAGATTAGATCAACTCTAATTAGTTAGCAGTTAGTAAGGATTCCAACAATTCAACTACTTCATAAATCTTCATTTGTTGTATAAATGCTTTTATTATTATTGTTATAACTTAAACATGGAAGAACCCTCAAAGGTCATTAAAATAATCTAAATAAAAATTTCTGCTCTACAATTATACATTTATACATACATACATACATTTATATATATATATATGTATATATACACACATATGTTTATATATATATATATACATGCATATGCAAACATATACATATATACAATTATAATTGCTTATTCAGCTTCTATTTAAAGATCTCTAGAATTGGTAAACCTACTCTCTCCAAAAGCAAGTCATTCTACTTTTAAACAGTTCTAATTTTTAAGAAGCATGTCTTTACATCCAATTGAATCTATACCCTTGTTTTTTCCACATTTTGTTCCTCACCTTTTGGAAAGAAACAAAACAATTAAATGGTAATGATAGCTGGCTATGTATCAAACACCATGATAAAAGCATTACAAACATTATCTCATTTGATCCACACAACTTTGGGAAGTAGGTACTATTATCCCAATTCAATAGGTAAGGAAAGTGAGGGAAATAGAAATTCAGTAGATTGCGTAGAGTTATAAAACTAGAAAGTGTTTGAGGCTGTGCTTGAATTCAGTTCTTAATTCAGTTCTCCTCAGTTGGTAATTTTCTAAATGACAATATTTGCAATAATTGAAGGCAGTTTGGTTTCCTTTGAGACTTCTCTTCCTCTTGAATTGGATATATATATATATATATATATTTTAATGTTATACTGTATGGACATGGTACTGATACCTAAACCAGGTAGGTTGAAAACAGAGAAAGAAAATTATAGACCAATCTCCCTAATGAATATTGATGCTAAAATCTTTTTTTTTTTTTGAACATGGCATGTGCTGATTTATTTACAATCTCCATAGTTTTTTTTTTTATTTTTATTTAATAATTACTTTATATTGACAGAATCCATGCCAGGGTAATTTTTTTTTTTACAACATTCTCCTTTGCACTCGTTTGTGTTCCAATTTTTTTCCCTTCCCTCCCTCCACCCCCTCCCCTAGATGGCAAGCAGTCCTTTATATATTGGATATGTTGCAGTATATCCTAGATACAATATATGTTTGCAGAACCAAACAGTTCTCTTGTTGCATAGGGAGAATTGGATTCAGAAGGTATAAATAACCCGGGAAGAAAAACAAAAATGCAGATAGTTCACATTCGTTTCCCAGTGTTCTTTCTTTGGGTGTAGCTGCTTTTTTCCGTCATTTATCATTTGAAACTCAGTTAGGTCTCTTTGTCAAAGAAATCCACTTCCATCAAAATATGTCCTCATACAATATCGTTGTCGAAGTGTATAATGATCTCCTGGTTCTGCTCATTTCACTTAGCATCAGTTCATGTAAGTCTCACCAGTCCTCTCTGTATTCATCCTGCTGGTCATTTCTTACAGAACAATAATATTCCATAACATTCATATACCACAATTTACCTAGCCATTCTCCAATTGATGGGCATCCATTCATTTTCCAGTTTCTAGCCACTACAAATAGGGCTGATGCTAAAATCTTAAATAAGATATTAGCAAAAACACTACAGAAAATCATCCCCAAGATAGTACACCACGATCAAGTAGGATTTATACCAGCAATGCAGGGCTGGTTCAATATTAGGAAAACTATCAGTATAATTGGCCATATTAATAATCAAATTAACAAAAACCATATGATCATCTCAATAGATGCAGAAAAAGCATTTGATAAAATCCAACATCCATTCTTATTAAAAACTCTTGAGAGTATAGGAATGAATGGACTTTTCCTTAAAATAATCAGTAGCATCTATTTAAAACCAGCAGTAAACATCATATGTAACGGGGACAAACTGCAACCATTCCCAATAAGATCAGGAGTGAAACAAGGTTGCCCAATATCACTGTTACTATTTAATATTGTATTAGAAATGCTAGCTTTGGCAATAAGAGTTGAGAAAGAGATTAAAGGAATAAGAATAGGCAATGAGGAAACCAAATTATCACTCTTTGCTGATGATATGATGGTGTACTTAGAGAACCCCAGAGACTCTACTAAAAAGTTATTAGAAACAATCCATACCTTCAGCAAAGTTGCAGGATACAAAATAAACCCACCTAAGTCATTAGCATTCTTATATATCACTAACAAAACCCAATAGTTAGAATTACAAAAAAAAATTCCATTTAAAGTAACTACTGATTGTATAAAATATGTAAGAATCTATCTGCTAAGGGAAAATCAGAAACTTTATGAGCAAAACTACAAACACTTTCCACACAAATTAAGTTTGATCTAACCAACTGGAAAAATATTAAATGCTCTTGGATTGGGTGAGCAAATATAATAAAGATGATAATACTATTTAAACTAATCTATTTATTTAGTGCTATACCAATCAGATTTCCAAAAAACTACTTTGATGACCTAGAAAAAATAACAACAAAGTTCATATGGAAAAACAAAAGGTCAAGAATTTCAAGGGAATTAATTTTAAAAAATCAAATGAAGGTAGCCTAGCTACACCAGATCTAAAATTATATTATAAAGCAGCAGTTACTAAAACCATCTGGTATTGGCTAAGAAATAGACTAGTTGACCAATGGAATAGGTTAGGTTCAAAGGACAAAACAGCCAATAACTTTAATAATAATAGTATTTGACAAACCCAAAGACCCCAGTTTTTGGGATAAGAATGCATTATTTGACAAAAATTGCTGAGAAAATTGGAAATTAGTGTGGCAGAAACTAGGCATTGACCCACACTTAACATCGTACACCAAGATAAGGTCAAAATGGGTTCATGACCTAGGCATAAAGAATGAGATTATAAATAAATTGGAAGAGCATAGGATAATTTACCTTTCAGACCTGTGGAAGAGGGAGGAATTTATGACCAAAAAAGAACTAGAGATCACTATTGACCACAAAATAGAAAATTTTGATTATATAAAATTGAAAAGTTTTTGTACAAACAAAACAAATGCAGACAAGATTAGAAGGGAAACAATAAACTAGGAAAATATTTTAATAGTCAAATGTTCTGATAAAGGCCTCATTTCCAAAATTTATAGAGAATTGACTCTAATTTATAAGAAATCAAACCATTCTCCAATTGATAAATGGTCAAAGGACATGAACAGACAATTCTCAGACGAAGAAACTGAAACTAAATTATTTATAGTCATATGAAAATATGCTCCAAATCATTATTAATCAGAGAAATGCAAATTAAGACAACTCTGAGATACCATTACACACCTGTCAGATTGGCTAGAATGACAGGGAAAGATAATGCGGAATGTTTCAGGGGATGTGGGAAAACAGGGACAGTGATACATTGTTGTTGGAATTGTGAACACATCCAGCCATTCTGGAGAGCAATTTGGAACTATGCTCAAAAAGTTATCAAACTGTGCATACCCTTTGATCCACAAAGTTTCGACTGGGCTTATACCCCAAAGAGATACTTAAGAAGGGAAAGGGACCTGTATGTGCCAAAATGTTTGTGGCAGCCCTGTTTGTAGTGGCTAGAAGCTGGAAAATGAATGGATGCTCATCAATTGGAGAATGGTTGAGTAAATTGTGGTATATGAACGTTATGGAATATTATTGTTCTATAAGGAATGACCAGCAAGATGAATACAGAGAGTTCTGGTGGGACTTACATGAACTGATGCTAAGTGAAATGAGCAGAACCAGGAGATCATTATATACCTCAACAACGATACTATTTGAGGATGTATTCTGATGGAAGTGGATCTCTTCGATAAAGAGAGCTAATTCAGTTCCAATTGATCAATGATGGACAGAAGAAGCTACACCCAAAGAAAGAACACTGGGAAATGAATATAAACTGCTTGCATTTTTGTTTTTTTTCCCGGGTTATTTATACCTTCTGAATCCAATTCTCCCTGTGCAACAAGAACACTGTTCAGTTCTGCACACATATATTGTATCTAGGATATACTGTGACATAGTTAACATGTATAGGACTGCTTGCCATCTGGGGGAGAGGATGGAGGGAGGGAGGGGAAAAATCAGAACAGAAGTGTGTCCAAAGGATAATGTTATAAAAATATTACCTTGGCATGGGTTCTGTCAATAAAAAGTTATTTTTTAAAAAATGTTATACTGTGTGTGTGTATGTATATATGCAATTCTTCTAGAAGGATTTCTGATGATTGTGTAATGCTGGAGAAACTGAGGCAAGATAGCAATTAGAGAGTATTTAATAATTTATTCAATGGGAGAGATTTACTGGGACCAAATGGATCCATGATTTGGTCACAGGGCTGAATGAGACTATTGTCTCCAAGAAGCCAACAAACAATGAGAGTTCTCAATGACCTCTATACACATGTGGCTCAAACTGGGATGGGGGTGGGGGGTAGACTGAGGCAGGGTGGAGTCAGGGTGCTAAGAGTGGAATGGGACTCTGAAAAATCTGGTTTTGACAGGGTGAGGGGAGGCATGGGAGGAGGAACCCCAGAGATGGGGAGAAGCATTCTGATATTCTAAAACATAAGATCTTTTATCCTTATCAAATGTTCTGATAAAGAGGGAGGGGAGGTTTTGCAGGACTAAGCTTTGAACTGAAGCATAGAAACTGAGTCAGGACTGGGTCAGGATAATTATGGAAACTGGGAACTGTGGTATAACAATTAAGACTCATTTGATGTTTACTTTCATGTTCATATACTCCTCCCACAGCTTAATAGAGACAAAATAGCAAATTCTATTTCCCTTTTCCTCTCCTTTATACACTAATGTGTCCATTTCTCCTGCCTTTCTCCTTTCGTTCAAAACTTGATGATAGAACCTATACAACTCCAAGACCTCTAATTTCTTCTATACTCTTTGAGGATATTCTAATTCTTACAGGACACTTTGTATTTTTCTTCCTCTATCAGAACATCAGCATACATCATCATATAGCTCTTTACAGTTATTCAAACAAATTTATCTTTCTATGCTTTATGGGCATTTGTCATTGTAATTCAAAGTTCCTACCCATCTCTTGCTAGTTTTGACTTTAATTTACTGGTTCTTGAACTGCCTCTTTATAAATGTTTGCAAGAATATTTATTTTTTTTAACAAGGGAAGTCTTGATTTTGATTATGACATTTTTGGGGAGTTTTCTTTCTGATTTTAAGAAGTGATTGGTTCATTATTTTTGTATATTTATTTTGTCCTTTTCCCCCAATGGTTTTATTTATTTAGTAGTAATACTTATAACTCTTGAAATATAGTATATAGACATATTTAATCATGTTTTTCAGATAATTTGTTGATTTCTAAATTATATTTTTCCAGATCAGTTTTTTAATATCAATTATAATTTCTCCTATTAATTCATAATTATACTCTTCATGTAATTCATCCCATTTTAAATTGACAATATTTTCCTTAACAAGATTAACAATATCTTCACCAGATAATGCGATCTTCCCCCTTTGTAAGGTGTTCAGCACATCAATAAATCAACCAACAAGCATTTACTAAGTGCTTATTAGGTACCAGGCACTGTGCTAAGAACTGCAAATGAAAATAAAAGGTAAAAAAAATTGCCTTCCTTCAAGGAATTTACATTCTAATAGACTAGACAGAATGTAAACAAATTAGCACAAACAAAAAGAAAACACCTTTAGAGGGAAAGGATGCTCCATAAATTTATAGAGGTCTTTTTGTTATATAAAGAAACTCTTGATAAAATATTTCAATATTCTATCAGAGCACAAGAAGTTATTAAATGATTACTATGTTCTAGACATTGTACTAAGCAATAGAATATGATACAAGCATTACACATCACTTAATGCATTATGGTCTCTTTTGGGGAAATGACTTAATTTACCATAGAAGCATCACTGACCTGAAAATTTTCTCATTTGGGAGAAATACTGTATTAAAGGGAACCACAGGTTCTATCCTCTAACCCTAACAGTAAAGTATTTTTAAGTTAAGAAATGGTGCTTGACTAAAGACATCTTCATATAATAAAATAAAAAAAATCATACCCCAATATGTTATTGATGTACTTTGGGCTGCTTTGCCAGCAGTGATGGTAGATGTATACTGAGCTACAAGCACTCCCTCGGATTGGGTAATTAATTGGTAGTCAATGTTCAGCTTAGGAAAAGAAGATCTTTCCATATGTAATTAACTTTCCCATATAGCAACAAACCTTTCAGTGCTGAGGTCATTCTTACCCTTGCTTTAATCCCAACTCTAGCTACTGTGTAAAAGAAATAGATTTACTAATAGCAAACATCTACTTTCAAACATGCAAAGTGTTCATGTTCTCAGAGTGCATCATTAGCTACTCAGCTGAGCCTTCAGAAACAGTCTTTCCTTCTTTACATATTTAGCCAAATAGAGATTTCATCACTGTAATGAGACATTATGATATGACATCAACACATCCCCCAAGTTCTTAATACAACACATGCAGCACAGTCAAATAGCAACTTGGCAGAGAACGTTGACTCTTCGATTCCTTCTTCACTTTTGAACATTTAATTTCTCAGCCTTAACATGACATCAAGATCATTTCTGTGGTAAATATTAGCTCCTTTAAGCAACTCACTCCTTTTCAAGGAGACTTTCAGAGTCCAGCTAATCCAGCCACACAGGAGAGACTGCTAAGTAATTACTTTACGTGGGAAATGTTGAGCGACACAGTGATACTAAGAAAGTTAATGACTCACGATAGAGAGGTTATATACATTAGTGGAGATTTGGCAAACAAGAGCAAGCTGTTAAGCTCATTTGGAACATTGCTAGAATGCTTGGTAAGCATTCTCATACAGCATGTAGAAACTTAACTGCCCATTCCTTGTGTGTGTGTGTGTGTGTGTGTGTGTGCATACATGCTCTTGGTCTAATAAATATAATAACCTTTCTTCCTTAAAATCCAGGACTTTTTCTCTTTATTGCATGCAACTTTAAAAATATAATTTTTTTTTTCTCCCAAAGCCCATCACTGCATGCCTCTTAAAACATTTCTTCTACCTATCATTCTTGGTGCTAAAAAATGCTCATAATTTTTTCTCACATCTGTTTCTACATATGTTTAATAATGAATGAATAATGGAGGATAAATCAGTCAATCATCTCTGTGTTCCCTACTGTCTGGATACTTGGTATCCTATAGACAAGACATCTGGGATGATTGACTGAATTGATCATGCTTCCTATATCTGTACTCTCTTTCAAAGAAAGAGCTTAAGTTTTGTTTTGGGTTTTTTTTTTCCAATTTATCCTGATTGATCAAATGTTTATAGAGGTAATAGGATGTTGCTTGATCCCTTAGAACTATGCTTCAAGGAAAACATTATACTGTACATTCCATATAGACACTTCCCATTAAGTACCTTCTAAGTGATTTTTATATTTTACTTAAAATACTTGCATATTATTCACTCATTGTTCTGTTTAGTACCTTAAAGAACATCTGCAATTAATAGCTGTGAATACTATCTTTACTTATGCAAAATGCAAACCAATCATTCCCTTTAGTTCTTTCCTGGACCTTCACCCCTATACTAACTTTATTCTCAAAACTTCCCTATTTTGATCTTTTGGTGGACCAGATAAATGCTACCCTATTTTCTACACTATCCATTATTTCCTTGTCCCAAATTCTGGATAATTCACAATCTTTTTGCTTCTTTTTACAGGCTTCTAAATGGAAATGGAAGATATCTTGAAACTGCTGAGTGAATCCAATACAAATTTATGTTATTTGATATCAATTGGGTCCTCAATGCAGTTAAGGAAACATTCTATTTTACTCTCTAGCAGCTGTTTCAAACCTCATTTCTTTTCAAAGTTTCCACAGCAACTCCATCTACCACTATTTTAGCCAATGAACGTTTTTATACATCACCAAAAAAAAAAAAATAAATAAATAAAGCTCATTTGCTGAGAACTTTGCCTTTATCTCTCTTCCTAATCTCGTATCATTCAGACATGTTCTTTCACTATTTCTCTTTCCTCATCTCAGACTTTTAAAAAAGTGGACTATCATTCTCTTTCTCTTTTTCTGTCCCATTATCTCTCTGTCTCTGTCCCTCACTGTCTTTCTTACATACACACACACTTCTCTCATATTCAAGATCTCCTTACCAACAAAGTAGTTCTTTGCCTACTCCCTAAAAACAGTCCATGTCTCATCCAATCTCCTAAAACTATCATGCACTCTTACCATCCTCCCCAGCTATTCTTCTTTTTCTCTCCTTCCTTTCATGCTTAATCTCCTTGAGAACACCATCTACACTTTTTTCTTAATCCTAAATCTTCTGCAAGTTGGCTCCTAAAGTCATGAATTTGTTCGTTCTCTCTCTCTCTCTCTCTCTCTCTCTCTCTCTCTCTCTCTCTCTCTCTCTCTCATTCTCTCTCTCTTCCTCTCCCTCTCCCTTTCTCTCTCTCTCTCTTCCTCTCCCTCTCCCTCTCTCTTTTTCTTTCCTTCTTCCTCTCCCTCTTCCTCTCCTTCTCTCTCCCTCTCCTCTCTCTACCTCTTCCTCTCTCCCTGTTTCCCTATATCCCTGTCTCCATCTCTGTCTCTCTCTCTCTCTCTCTCTCTCTCTCTCTCTCTCTCTCTCTCTCTCTCCTTCTTTCCCCTTTCTCTGTCTCCTTCTCTCTTCTCACTACCAGTACTTTCTTCACTGCCAAATCAAATGGCCTTTCCCAAATCCTCATACTCTGACTTCTCTGTAGTCTTTAACACTGTCCATAACCTTAAGACAACTCTGAGATACCACTACACACCTGTCAGATTGGCTAGAATGACAGGGAAAGATAATGGGGAATGTTGGAGGGGATGTAGGAAAACAGGGACACTGATACATTGTTGGTGGAATTATGAATACATCCAGCCATTCTGGAGAGCAATTTGGAACTATGCTCAAAAGGTTATCAAACTGTGCATACCCTTTGATCCAGTAGTGTTACTACTGGGCTTATACCCCAAAGAGATACTAAAGAAGGGAAAGGGACCTGTATGTGCCAAAATATTTGTGGCAGTCCTGTTTGTAGTGGCTAGAAACTGGAAAATGAATGGATGCCCATCAATTGGAGAATGGCTGGGTAAATTGTGGTATATGAATGTTATGGAATATTATTGTTCTGTAAGAAATGACCAGCAGGATGACTACAAAGAGGACTGGCGAGACTTACATGAACTGATGCTAAGTGAAATGAGCAGAACCAGGAGATCATTATATACTTCAACAATAATGTATGAGGATGTATTCTGATGGAGGAGGATTTCTTCGACAAAGAGATCTAACTCAGTTTCAATTGATCATGGATGGACAGAAACAACTACACCCAAAGAAAGAACACTGGGAAATGAAGGTAAACTGTTTGCATCTTTATTTTTCTTCCCAGGTTATTTTTTACCTTCTGAATCCAATTCTTCCTGTGCAACAAGAGAACTGTTCGGTTCTGCACACATATATTGAGGATATACGGTGAAATATTCAACATGTATAGATAGGACTACTTGCCACCTGGGGGAGAGGGTGAAGCGAGGGAGAGGAAAAGTTGAAATAGAAGTGAGTGCAAGGGATAATGTTATTAAAAAAAAATTACCCAGGCATGGGTCCTGTCAATAAAAAGTTATTAAAACAAACAAACAAACAAAAAACCCACTGTCCATAACCTTTCCCTTCTGCATACTTTTTCCTGTTTAGGTTTTCATGACACTGATCTCCTGGTTCTCTTTCCACTATAATTTTTAAGCATCCCTGTGCAGTTCTTCATACATGTTAGTCTCTTTAACTTGGGTGTCATCCAAGCCTGTCTCCTGGGCCTCTTTTTCTTTTTGTTCTATACTATCTCATTTGATATTTTCATCAATTCCAATGACTTTAATGATCATTTCTATGCAGATGATTCCATAATCCACAAATAAATAAATAAATCCATATAGCCATATATAAATCTCTCTATTTATGTAAGTTGTGTACTTCCAACTATTTTCTGACATCTCAATACACACTAGACAGAACTCATCTTTTCCCCAACATGCTTCCCTTTATAAACTTCTTGATTCCTGTTGACACTTCCTTCCAATCATCCAAATTCAATATTAGTGTTGTCATCCATTTTTTGCTCTCAGTTGCCTCATGCATTGATCCATTTGCCCAATATGGGAATTTTTATTTCCTAAAAAATAGGGGACTATGCATTTCCTTCTCTTCAATCATATATATCCAATTCTAGAAAAAAGGCCTTATCACCTCTCTGCAAGACTATCAAAATAGTTTTCTAACTGATCTCCTTGTCTCTTCTCACTCCAATCTACAATTCACTAAGTTGCCAACAAGATTTTTTCTAAAATGTAAGTCTGATCATATAAACTTTTGTTCAATAAGCTCTATCATCACATTTGGGATCACCTCAGTGAGTTCCCTGTCACCTACAGGATTAAAGTCTTCTGACTGACATTTAAAAGACTCTATATGATGTTCCTTTTCTACCTTTTTTTCCTTCTTATATCTTAATATCCTCTATACCTTTTGAAACTGAGCTAAACTGGTCTACTTGTCATTCCTCCAATAAAAAAAAAAACACACCACTTTCTGCCTCAAAAATTTTGAGTTGGTCATCTTCTGTGCTTGGAATTCTTTTTTACCTCAATCTTTTAGTTCCCAGGTTTTCTTCAATGCATAGCTAATAGTTTTCTTTTTGCAGGAATCTTTTACTGGACTGCTCCACCCCCATTTCAGTTGCTAATGCTTTACTTTTCAGATTACTTTCATCTCCTAGATATGTCTTCTATATACCTAATAATTTACATGATGTCAACTATATTAGAATGGAATAGAATTATTCTTTGAGGTTTGATAATTTTTTTTTATTTTCTCTTTTGTCTCCAGAATTTAGAATAGTACCTTGCAAATGGTAAATGCTTTTAAAAAGTTAGTGAAGCCTCTCTTCTCTTAGTGATGGAGATGGACTATTGGGCTGGCTCTAAAGTCAGGAAGATCTGGATTAAAATCTAACTCTAGATATTTGCTATCTATGTAGTTCTGAACAAGTCACTTAACTTCTCCTTGCTCTAATTTTCTCAACTATAAAATAATGATAATAATGATAAGACCCAATTGCCAGTGTTGTGAAAAAAATGAAATATTTGTAGCACACTTAGCAGAGTGCTTAACATATAATATGAGCTATATGGATGCTAGTTTGTTATTATTACTATTGAAAATTTCATTATTTTTTATGACCAAAAATATCATTCCTTGATTGAAATAGGATGGTAATAAGTAGTAAGTTTTTTCAATCAAAGGATCTTGGAATTTTAGTGGACTTTCAGTTCAGTATCTTTTAGTAGTATATAACTATAAGAGAAGCATCATATCCAAAATAAGAGAGATGATATTTTCACTCTGCTCTGCCATTTTTCAGGTTTTATCAGCAAAGTGGCATTTAGCAATGAGAAAGAGATATTAATAAACTGGAATGTTTCCAAAGTAGATTGGCCAGGTAAGGTTTAAAAAAAAAAGAAGACCAATTAAAGAACTGTGGCTATATAGTATAGGGGGGGGAAAGGTGTAGTGGATATAGAACAATATAAATTTTTTGAGATCAGGTACTTTTTTTGGTTTGTTTTTGTATTCTTAATGCCTAAAACATTGACTCATACATAGTACTTGTTTAATGAATACTTTTTCAATTGAACTGAACATTATCCCTTAAAAGAGGCATTAGACTTGTGTTTAACTCCAGAAGGAAGAACTAGGATGAAATGAGTAGAAATTAGATAGGGAAAGATTTAAGCAGGATATATGGAAACACCTCCTAAGGATTTAAAAGCAATCCAGAAGCAAAATGGGAGACTTCCAGGTGTGGTGAATTATTTATCATGAATTATCTTTTAGCAAAAGTTGGATGTTCACTTATCAGAGACATTGTAGAGTGAATTTCTAAAGAAGAAATTATATATATATATTCCTTGGAGTCCTTTGAACACATAGCTTGTGAGATTATGAGACTTTAAGTTAAACTTTGCTTCATTAACTTCTTTAAATTTAACAAAACTACATTTCCATCTTGATAGTATTTTCTAAAACCTATGCTTACTGAAAAAAATCTGGACAACCTAATGTTAACTACATATCATGATGAGACATCAGAGTAGTATGATTTCCGTCAAATACAGAGGATGGTGGTAAGCATTATTTAATTGAATTAATTCTGGAAGTTGTCATTTTCAATCTTATCAGTATTTTAATGAGGGACCCATATTATAACTCTGACTTCAGCTGTACCTCTAGTAACTTCTTGCTATTTTCTCTTTTAAAAAAATTAAATTTTCTGTTTATTTTTTTAAAAGGATAAAAATAAGAAAGACAGAAAAGGAAAACAAAACAGAACAGAAAATTGGCATGTGCCTAGCAGAACATCAGGGAGAATTCAAAATGTACAACAATAAATTTCCAGTTCAAAAAAGAATATATAATAGTAGAAGAACTTATATTTATGAGTGCCCATCTTTTCTTTGCTTCCTTGTAGGTTGTTCTTTTGTTCTATGCTACACAACTTTTTTTACTTTATTATTTTTCCTCCTCCCATTCCTCCTCCCTCACCTCCTCCAAACAGGCTATAACTAAGGACAGACATATTTAATAGATATTCAGATGCACACATGTACACACATACTCTCCCCATATATATAGATATATAATGTAATATACATTCACACCCATCCACAGACACACATACACACATACATATATCTATATAAACATATACATAGAGCAACATGCATACATATCTGCATATATTCAGGCACACACACACACACAAATACACACAGTATCTCTGCTAACTTTTCCATTTTAATTCTGCTCCTTAACTTGTCTTGTTATTACTTAACATCTACCCACCTTATGGATCACTTTTTCTTTTCCCCTCACCCTTTGCATCCCCTTCTGCCATTCCCTCCTCCCCTTATTTCTTTATAGATTTTGAAGAGTGCTATACTCTTTGTGGTGTATATGTAGTGTTGCCTATTTAACTCATTCCCATTGTGAGGGAATTTTCAGTACCAGCAGACGTCCTCCCCCCTTCTAAAGTTTTTTGTGTTTTCTTCTTCTGAACCTCATCTGTATGCATCTTTCTTTGGAGCTATTCAATTATTGATGTCAATCTTAAACACAAGGTATACATATCTAATTTAAAAAAAAAACAAAATTAATTTATTCATTTTAAATTCCTTGAAATTAATTTTGGATATTGACTCTTAAATGTTAAATTTTCTATTGAGTTCAGGCTTGATTAAAATAAAGTCCTGAAAATCTGCAAGTTTTCTGAATGTTCATTTTTTTACATTCAATATTATGGATAATTTCGCTAGATATGATATTTTTGACCACAGATCTAGTTTTTTTGGCAAGGCAATTGTAGTTATGTGATTTTTCAAGGATCATACAACTAGTAAATATTAAGTTTCTGAGGCTGGATTTGAACACATGTCCTCCTGATTTGAAGGCCAGTGCTCTATTGTGCCATCTAGCTGCTTTTGCAGACCTAGTTCTTTTAAGTGTTAGTAGATATGATTCCAGGATTTGTGATCTTTTATTGTGGCTACTGACAAACCCTGTACAATTTTCATTACAGCTTCAACATATTTGATTTTTTTTCCCCTCATTTGTTGAAAAATTTTCTTTTTGATCTAGGGGCTGAAATTTGGCAATAATATTTCTATGTTTTTTCCACAAAGGATCTTTTTGATGTGGCTATCAATGGACTCTTTCCATTTCTACTTTCACCTCATATTCTATCACTCCAGGACAATTTTCTTGGATTATTTCTTACATTATTTTGTCGAGGTTCTTTTTTTGTTCACAGCTTTCAGGTGATAAAACTATTTTTTTCCTTCTTAATCTGTTTTTCTTATATTTTTCTTATGCTTCACATATTGGTTTTTTTTTTCATTCTTTATATTCCATTTTGTTATTTCTTGGTCTCTTCCCCTTGCCAAATTCTAATTTTCAAAGTGTTATTTTTGTCTTTAAGAGTCTGTATTTCCTTTTCTAGTTGGATAATTTTTTAAAATATAATTTTGTTTTTCTTGGATGGTTTTTATTTTTAGTTTTTCTCAGTGTATCTCATTTAATTTTTAAATTCCCTTCTGAATTCTTCCTAAATTTTCTCTGAGCAGAGATTCATTTAACATTATTCTTGCGGTAGAAGAAAATTTTTTTTTCATTGTCCTCCTCTGAAGATGAATCTGGTCTTTCCTATTCCCATAGTAAGTTTCTATGATTTGGATCTTTCTTCTTTACTGGTTAATTTTTTTTATTGAGAAGTATTAGTTTATATCTTTAATTGTGGGCTGGAGGGAATGGTGCCTCCGCCTTCACTTCTGCTCTCTCCTCTGACCTGGAACCCCAAACTAAGAGCTTCCCCATCCTACAAGTACCCACAACCAATAGTGTCCCTGCCCCACTCTTTGGATGTCCAGGCTCTTTCCTGTCCAGGGCTACATCTCATACAGCACAGCTGGGCCTGGTGTTCCTAATCCTCTGTTTTCAAAGACTCAGATCCCAATTCCACACACAGTCCAGGAGGTGAAAGTCTCTGTGGTTCCTATTGAAGCTCCAGCCAAGCCCAGCTACTCCTGGGATCTGCACTAGCTGTTTCTGTGGAGATGAACAATAGGTGTTAGCAATTCACACAGATTAATACCTGGCCTGGGGGCTTTCTTTGGATCTTCTTGGATTGCCCTAGGAGGACCTCAGTTCTACTCCAAGTCTTTTTTATTTTTACCAGTCTATGTTTGCTAGGAGAAGCAAATTTGTTCTGTTTGTGGGGGAAATCTGAAGAGCTTGAAATTTATTAATTTATTCCACCATCTTCTCAGAATCCTCCCCCTCTTTTCTTTCTGTATTCTCCATTTATTTACATCATCAATATACATAGATTTAATTATTTCTTTAAACTGATATTTCCCCAATTTTTATATTAAATCTTGTTTTTCTCCCAAGTTTCATTCCTATATCATAAACTGTTTGTTTGGAAAACTTGAACTAAATATCTAATAAGCATCTCAACCTGAACAAAACAAAATTCGTTTGCTTTCCCCTCAAAACTCACCCTTCTTCCAAACCAAACTTCCATATCAGATCCAAATCAATATTTCATTCTCCCATGGTAAAAACGTCAAAGTTATATTATGGTTCCCCCTTCCTTTCATTGCATATCTAATTCTTACTATCATTCATTCCACATGTTCAATCAGTTGCTAAATTTTATAATTTCTACTTCTAAAATATCCCTTACATTGGTCCCCTTTTTTCACTGACGCAGTCACAACCCTAAATCAAATATTCATTATGTTTTATCTGAACTATTGTAAAAGCCTAAAAGCCTAATTGGTTTCTCTACCTCACTATTTTTCCCATTGCAATTCCTCCTCCATATAATTGACAAAAATGTTTTTTTAAAGTACAGACTTCATAATTTTACTTTCCAGTGAATTCCAGTGACTCCCTATAATCTTAAGCATCAAATACAAAATTATATATTTATCATTTAAAGCCCTTTGTAACCAGTATCATTTTAGTCTCACATATTTCTTTTTTATGTTATTTTATCATTTTTACTTAAAGTTTTGAGTTCCAAATTCCATCCCTTTTTTCTTTCCTACCTCCCTGAGATGGCAAACAATCAAATATAGGGTATATATGTGCCATTATATAAAACATTTTCATATTAGTCATTTTATACCAGAAGCCTTAAATAAAAGAAAAAAATATATATGCTTCATCCTGTACTAAAAAAAAAATCTCAATTCTTTTTCAGGAGATAAATAGTATGTTTCATCATTAGTCCTTTGGGATTCTCTTGGATCATTATACTGCTGAGAATATCTAAGTCATGCACATTTCTTCATTGAACAATATTGCTGTTATTGTGTATAACATTCTCCTGATTCTGTTCACTTCACTATGCATCAATTCATATAAGTTTTTTCTAGGTAAAACCAGTGTTATTAAATTTTATTCCCATTTGTGCATAGTACAGTTAAGACTTAAAACAAGATCTTTATAAATATTTTGCAGTTGGGTGTTTTTGACTTTAATGGTTCTCCTACTTGCCTCAGCCCCTTGAAGGTATCTCTCAATACTATCTACATAAAGTCCATTTCGAAGTAGTCACAGACTGGGTTAATCCCCAATACTCAGAGATGGTACCCCAGAAATCATTTATCACAGGTTTAAAGAACTTCATGTGACCCCAATAGTCATTCTTCATGAGAACCCATTGATGATTTTTTAAAATTTTCAGTAGTCAGCCAGAGACATAGTTCAAAGTAAAAATTAATGAACTAGCATTGTTAAAAACGTTACCCTGGAATATTTTTTCCCATAAAAGTGGAACACTGCTCCACAGATTCAGGAAAATCTGAATTCAAATCTGATCTCAGGCCCTTGCTCACAATTCTGGGCAAGCCACTTAATTTCTGTTTGCTCCAGTATCCTCATTTATTAAATGGGAAATCTCTCTCTCAGGATTGTTGTGAGGATAAAATGAGAAAATAATTATAAAAGCATTTAGTACTAGCACATAGTAAGCACTCTATGAATGTGATGATGATGATGATGATGATGATGATGATGATGATGATGATACGCCCATCAGGGATGTCCCCCACTGGTTTGTAGTCTTCTCTGATATCACAATTTCCACATGATCTTACTCCACTGAATGTTGCTTGCAAAGTTTCATAGACACCACCAAATATTTCTTTGCTGGCTGCTAAAGTGTGTCATTTCTGTGCAGAGTCCTATATAGCAGTTGAAAAAGTAATACTGTTCAGATGTCACATGGCTGGATGTTGCAGATTACATATTATGTGGTTATATCAATATTCCCTATTGGATGTTGTGCTATTTAGTGTTACTTAACTTATGTCTCAGTTAAAATACTCTACTATTTCTTCCTCTGCAGAAGACTAAGGGCTGCTGTGCCCTTTTAAATTAAAGTTTGTAGGCTTTCCTTTGCTATCATTATTCTAGAAAGTCTTTACAAGACTAGCAAAAATTCTTCTTTTCATGTTCTCTTACCTAGTTCCCTCCAAAGTCTTAGCTAAAGACCTTCCCATTTATCAAGCTGAAATTCTCAGTTTGAGCTACCAAAGTCTTTAGAAAAGTAAATGGGATCCTCTGGACTATCCAATCTCTTATTTTTAATCTTTTTTTTATAAACTAGATTTCTGAGGTACTAGGCTTATAACTCTCCCTCATGGTGAATACTCCACATACCTCTCAATTTTAATCTCTGAAGACTAAACTAGGGACCAGGAAAGTGTTGTTTGTCCAATAACTACCACAATGCCCTGGAATTCAAAATTCCCCAATTTTCTCAGCTCAAGCTTCATAAATCTTCCCAGGTAGTTGAGAATCCAAGAAAAGGACACAGAAACAAAGTAAGTCATAATGAAAAGGTTATAGTTTCTTTGATCATGTAATCAGCAAATAGTTTTGTCTTCTTTATACCTATAACTATTTATTTAATTTCTTTCTTTTTATTGTTATTTATAGCATTTCTAGAACCATATCAAACAACAGTACAAAGAATAGGCATTTTTAGTTTAGGCTTCTATATATAGGGGAAACTTCAAATGTATTTCCAATGTATTTTTAGCATAGCTATTTAAATATAGCATTAAATAACATATACTGTGTTACAATATGTTATTTAATGCTATGTATTTTAATATATTTATATGTATTATGTATATTACATATATATTCTATGTGTGTGTATGTAGTCTGTCTTTGCCTATGTTTTGAAAGGGTTTTAGATTTTTGTTCTTTGATTCTTGGCTTCCATAGTCTATATGTATTCATTAATTTCTGATTCCTCATGGAATTAAGGCTCCTTTTAAATGTAAATTGTATTTTATTTTTCCAGTTACATATAAAGACAATATTCAACATTCATTTTTTGTTATAGCTTTTTATATAGAAAACATATGCATGAGTAATTTTTCAACACTGACCCTTGCAAAAACTTCTGTTCTAACTTTTCCCCTCCTTCCCTCTATCCCCTCCCCTAGATGGCAGTCAGTCTCATACATGTTAAATATGTTAAAGTATATGTTAAACACAATATATGTATACATATTTATACAGTTCTCTTGCTGCACAAGAAAAATCAGATTTAGAAAGAAGGTAAAAATAGCCTGGGAAGAAAAACAAAAATTCAAGCAAACAATAACAGAAAATATGTAAATGCTCTGTTGTAATCCACACTCATTTACAACGCTAGCAAAATTTATCAAGCTGAAATTCTCTATATGAGCTGGCAAGGTCTTTAGAACAATAAATGAAGTCCTCTAGACTATCCAATCTCTTACTCTTAATTTTTTTTTAAATATATATAAACTAATGTTCTTTTGCTGGGTGTAGCTAATTCTGTTCATTACTAATCAGCTGGAACTGATTTGGATCCTCTCATTCTTGAAGATAGCCACTTCCATCAGCATTGATCCTCATATAGTATTGTTGTTGAAGTCTATAAGGATTTCCTGGTTCTGTTCATTTCATTTAGCATCAGTACATGTAAGTCTCTCCAAGCCTCTCTGTATTCATCCTGCTGGTCATATCTTACAGAATAATAATGGATTTAAGACTCCTTAAGGCACATATTTTGAGTTCTCTCTTCTAAATAATTTTCATAATATTGTATTTAAATATTGCCATCTACTCTTATTTTTTTCTGGGCTTTATTTAGAAATATCAATTCCTACAAAAGATAAAGAGGATAATAATATTGACTTGTTAAAAATCCTCTCTTCTTCATTGTATGGTTCATTATTAACTATTGCCATCCCTATGATTTTTTAAACTATTTGTCATGAAATTATTTTCTTGGTCTATGCCCCCCTACTCATCTTGATATAATTCACTGCCACTCCACCCCAAACAAAGTTCTTGTTTCTCTTCACTTAAAGTAGAAATTCATGGAATCAGAAATACTCTCTAAGAGTTAGTGGTCTTCCTAAGCTGTAAATACTTGAAGATTATTTCCATCACAAGGCCTCCAACTCTATCTTCATGGGAATATGCTTTGTGGGACCCTTTTCCTCAACTGACTTCCCTCACTTCTTTCTCCTTGTAAAAAATCTTTCCTTTTGCTACTTCATCCATTATTTCATAATCTTTTTTCTTTCCCAATAGGTAATGGGAGTTATTTTCCTTTATTGTTTACCACTGAATTTAATATTACACTACACAAAACATCCCTCTCTGTCTTCTTTCACTTCTTTCCTCTTTTCTCCTCTTACTTACTTTCCTTTTAGAATATATCCATTCTTAAATTCAGTCTCCACAAATAATATTGATTTACATATAGATAATATGTTTTCCAGTCCATGCTGTTTCAGACTTATTCTTCCATCATCAGTTCTTTCATCATGTTCTGTTTTCACTAGGGTTACTATGTATATTTTTAGAAATGAATCATTCAGTCAATAATTCAGTTTTTTTAAGGACAATTCTATGCTAGGAATTGTACTAAGTTCTAAGGCTATAAAAAGGCACAAAAGACAATTTATGTCCTCAAGGAGCCCATCATCATTCTCTTCAACCTTTCTTCAGTCTTTAAAACAGGTTGAAGAGAATGATGATTGAGGAGTAGCAAATAAGAGATCATCAGTAATTACAACTCTGAGGTCTCACTTCATATTTTTTCAGAAATAAAAAAATACTAGAAGGGATCAGGAAAAATAGGTCATCTAATGAAATTCTGATAGAGGCAAGAACTGATCCACCTATTCAGGAGACAATTTAGAATTATATCTAAAGGACTATAAAGCTTCATATACCCTTTGTCCCAAAACACCACAAAATTTGTAACTCAAAGATATCAAAGAAAAATGAAAAGGAATTAAATGTATAGAAATATTTATAGCAACTTTTTGTGGTGGAAAAGAATAAGAAATTGCAGATATGGGTGCCCATTAATTGGGGAATGGCTGGACAAGTTATGCTATATGATTATAATGGAGTCTTGCTCTGCTGTAAGAACTAACTAGGAGATACTTTCAGAAAAAAATATGGAAAGATTTATGCAAAGTGAGGGGAGCATAATCAGTTGTATATAGTAACATTGTAGATAGTAATATTTTAATGATTATTAAATATGAAAAACTTAGGTACTCTGAAAAATATACTGATCCAAGAAAAGTTCAAAGGATTTCAGGTAAGAAAAGTTATCCATCTCCAGAAAAAAAGAATTGATAAACTTTGAGTGCAAATTGAAATATGTTTTTCTCACTTTATTTTTCTTCTTTTTTGGTGTGATAATGGCTAAATATGGAAATGCATTTTGCATACTTTCACAGGTATGATTGATATCATGGTGTTTGCCTTCTCAGTGCATAGTCTCAGGAGAGTGGAGAATTTGAAACTCAAAATTTTTAAAATGTTAAAATAAATAATATTTGATGGAATAATGTGGTCAGAAACTGAATTGAAAAGAGTTTGGAAGAGAATAAGAGAGAAAGTAAAGGCAAGAGTGTTGTTAGCCTTTTCCAAAAGTTTATCCAAAAAAGGCATAAAAGAGAAAGGACAACAGCTAGAGGGGAAGGAAAGTGCAAGTGATCATCATTTAAGATTGGGCAAAGCATGGGCATGTATTTAGGTAGTAAAGAAGAAATCAGTAATAGATTGAAGATAAGTAACAGAGACAATTTATCAACAGAGATAGAATGGAATAGGAGGGTATGTGGGTATAGAAGAGTTACTATTGGACTACTTCATTAGAGACAGGAGTGAAGGAGGAGAAAATGGAAGAAGAGACTGAATAATGTGGGATGATAGGGAAAAGACTAAGGATTTCTTTAAATGGCCTCATTTTTTTCCTGAAATACATAAGGTAAGACTCTTAGCTGAGATGATGTAGAAAAATGAAGCCATAGAGTATTTGAAAAGGAATAAAAAAATTTGGAAGGGCAGATCACAAAGGATTTCCTTACAGTAGTGCCCAAAGTTATATATCTCATTTATAGTGTACCCAAGTGATTTTTCTCACCTTCATTCACTAGTATATATGTAATAGTTAAAGGCAAGTGAATGGTAGGATTGACCTAAGACTATGAGTTAATAGACCTTAATTGGTGAAATGATAAAATAGGTAGTGATTCAAAAGAGGAGAGTTTTATTCAGTTGAACAGATTCACTAAAGAATCAAGGTAGGAAAGAAAGAAAAGACTCACTATTGCATAGGAGATTACCTAGAAAAGAATTGAGGAGTCAAAGGATTGGAGGTCATAGTATAGATGAAGAGTAGAATTTTTTAAGGGAAGGGAAAAGGAGGTGAAAAGCCAGTAGAATATGATTGTATAAGGGAATTTTGGAATTCCTGAATATGATGGTGGGTCTGGTGATAAGTGATAGTCTGGTCATAGGTGATGGCAAAATCAAAGAGATTACTACAATCTTCCTTTCTGGCTGAGATGGGGTAGAGGGATATATTGTGAGAAATGAGTAAATGGTTATCATGTTTGAAAAAAGAGCCAATATATGTGCTGAAGTCTCCTAGTATGAGGTCCCAAGTTGAGAGGAGAGAAAGATTTGAGGCAAATATTGAAGGCATTGGGGGACTGACCTGGAGATGTGAAGCAAACAGCTATCAGTATTTGTATTGGATGATAGATATGAATATCATAAATCTTAAAAGAAAGGTTACTGAGTAATGGAGATTAGAAGACAGCCTGGAAGTGGCAATGGGGAGTAAGAAGTATTGTCACCCCGCTACAAATACCACAACCAGTATGCTGAGAGCAATAGGTAAAGGTGCTTTTAGTACTGGAAAACTTGGTCAGAGAGGCTGTGTTATCAGGAGATAACAAATTTCAGGAATCCATAGGAGGCAGAAGAAATGGGAGAAGAGAATATTTAGGAAAAAGGAAAGTTTGTTACCTATGGAACAAGCATTCCACAAGGCACAGTTTAAAAAATGGGTAAATTCTAAGGGTTGCAGTGTTAAAAGGGATTGGAACAAGAATCAGGAGGTAGGCATGGGAAATGGAGTTCAGATGATGATCTACAGAATTTCAGAATCATTGAGCTATGAAGGGTACGACCGAGTGTGAGAATGTTCATAAATAAATGAAGTGACAAAGAAGGTTGGAAGCAAGTGCTGTGTGATATGAAAGCATATGGTCATATTAAGTGGGAAGTCCCACTTAATTCTTTCCTTTTTGTCATTTGTGCAGAAAAGGGTACATACAGCAGTAAAAAAAGAGATTTCTTTTCCTATAAACTTTTCTCTTCCTTCAATGAGTGACAAGTGAAGTAAGAAATAGAAGATCTGAGTAAAGTTGCATTGGAGTATTTTCCCATTATCATTGGTAGATGAGGGTGGAATTTGGAGGTAGAAGTTAGGAAGATAGTAAAAACTCAGACCTCCCTCTTTGCTGCCTTTCCTGAGAGAATGCTCTATGGCCAGCAAGAGGTGTCATTTATATTTTTACATATTTTCCCCTTGACATTATAGGTCTTTTGTTTTTTCTAAGTTAATTTTCTAATTTTATCTAGTTCTAAGAAAATATGCTCTTGGTAATTTGATTGGTAGAACATGATATGCATAAATTAATTTAGAAAAAATAATTATTCATATTATATTGTCACTGACAGTCATGATAGATTGTATTTCTCAATTATTTAAACCTTCCTTTCTTTCTCTAAATAATATTTTTAGTTTAACGTATATAAATCTTGCCTGTCTTATTGAGTTAATTCCTAGATTATTCTTTTTGTAATTGCCTTAAAGAGAATCATTATTATTACTGCTTCTTCCTAGAAGTTGTTAGTTCTTGATAGCATTGATTATATTTTTTATATATATATTTTGTATCCTGCAACTTTTGTGAAGTTAGAAAAAATCTCAATTAGTTTTTTTACTGATAGTCTGGGGATTTTAGGCACACTAATATTCCATCTATGAATCGGGATGATTTTGTCTCTCCTAGCAATCATATTTTTTTCTATTGTCATGCTGCTATAGCTAGCATTTTCATACAAATGTTTAAAAATCCTCTATTTCATTGAAAAAAAACCATTTTTATGAAGTTTCTCTGAAGTATTATGCTCAGTTTTGCTGGGTACATGATTCTTGGTTGTAATTCTTGCTCAATTGCTTTCTGGAATATCATATTCCAAGTCCTCTGGTCCTTTTATGTAGAAACTACTAAACCTCATGTTATCCTGATTGTGGCTCCACTCCCCTTGAATTGTTTCTTTCTGGATGCTTGCAATATTTTCTCCTTGAGCTTGGAGATCCAGAATTTGGCTATATTATTCTTAGGAGTTTTCATTTTGGGATCTCTTTCAGGAGGTGATTGGTGGATTCTTTTAATTTCTATTTTATGCTCTGGTTCTATAATAGCTGGACAATTTTTCTTTATAATTTCTTGAAAGATGATGTTCAGCCTCTTTTTTATAGAAAGACTTTCAGATTTCCAATAATTTTAAAATTCTCTCTCCTGGATCTATTTTCCAAGTCAGTAGCTTTTCCAATGAAATATTTCACATATTTTCTATTTTTTTTTATTTTTTATTTTTGGTTTTGCTTTATTGTATCTTGATTTCTCATAAAATCATTAGTTCCCATTTGTTTGATTCTATTTTTAAGGATTTCTTTTCCTCAGTGAGTTTTAGTACCTCTTTTCCCAATTGGGCAATTTCACTTTTTTAAAGCATTCTCCTCATTAAATTTTTGTTTTTCCTTTTGCACCACTCTCAATTCTCTAGCTAATCCTCC
This sequence comes from Antechinus flavipes, assembly GCF_016432865.1. Lineage (NCBI taxonomy): Eukaryota > Metazoa > Chordata > Mammalia > Dasyuromorphia > Dasyuridae > Antechinus > Antechinus flavipes. The sequence continues at coordinate 529,162,041 of NC_067398.1, forward strand.
TCTTCCCCCCCCCCCCTTTCTGTTATCAAGATTCCTTTTGAGCTCTTCCATGGGCTGAGTCCAATTTTTATTTTTCTTGGAGTCTTTGGGTATAGGATCTTTGACTTTATTATCTTCTGAGTGTATGTTTTGATCTTCCTTGTTACCATAATAACTTTCAATGGTCAGATACTTTATTTGTTTTCTGCTCATTTTTCTATCCTATTTCTTTGCTTTTAACTCTTTGTTATAGTAGGACTCTTTCCAGAGTCGAGGGTACACTGTTCCAAGCTTCAGAGGTTTTGTGCAGCTGTTTTCAGAGATCCTTCTAGGAATCTGATTACAAGCACTATTTTCTGCCCTAGAGCTATGTCCCTACCCCTCAGTTGCTGTTAGATTTAGTGTGCTGAATCAACAGAGTTCTGCTCTGCCAATTCTTGCCCTGGAATTGAGCCACTGTTGAGCTGGCATGACTTGCACTGGGACTGCACTTGGACTGTGCACCAGAATCCCAGCCTGTGGTCATAAACCCTTTCCACTGACCTTCCAAATCCTCCTTGGTGTTTCCAGCGCCAAGAGTCCAGAAGCCTCTAGCACTACTGATGATTCAGAGGTCTTATCTCACTGAAACTGGATCCAAGGGGGGGAACAGGATTTGGGCAAAGGTGGGTCACAGTTGGGGCTGGTGCCACAGCTGCACTGGTGCAGCCTGTGCTGGGATTACATACTAGTTCTCACTCTGATTCTACAGACTTTTCTGCTGATCTTCCAAGTCTTCTTTAGTGTCTCTGAGCTGAGAGGTCTGGAAGCACTGATTCAGAAGTCTGGCTAGAGTCAAATGTGGGTCCAGGGCTGGGTCCAGGGCTGCCCCAGGGTAGCTTGTACCAAGGTACCAATTACACATTGGATACCCACTCTGGTGTCACAGACCTTTCCTGCTGAGATTCTAAACTCTTTCACTGGAAAATGTTCATCTGTCTTTTGGATCATTCTGATGCTCTAAAATTTACTTAAATTCATTATTTAAAGGAATTTGAAGCAGTTTGGGGGAGAGTTTGGGCAAGTCCCTACTTTAACTCCATCTTGGTTCCTCCTTCTATAGCTAGTATTTTAAGAACTCTTTCAAATAATAATGGGATGAAGGACATAAGTTACCTACTCTAATTGGTAGTAAGGAAAATGTTAGGATTTTTCCATTTAAAACAATTCCAGTTCTTGGTTTTAAATATGTGTTTTTATGGAAAGCAGATGCACATTGATGGGGTAATGGCTAAATGAATTGTGGTACATCTGTATAATTGAATATTATTTTGATATAAAAATTATAAACAGGAAAAATTAAGAGAAGTTTAAGAAGATTTATATGAATTAGTGCACAATAAACAAAATAGAATCTACAAGAGAAAACTATCAAAAACATAAAGGAGTATTCAAAGCATTCATTTTTGAAGTTATCTGTTCTAAAAGTAGAAAAAGAAATTAGTATTAGATACCATATTTACTTCTTCCTCAGGTATATTATTGAAAATAGTCCTTACATAGAATAAATGTTAGTGACCAAAGATTATATACCATTTTTAAAATGTGAGTTTAAAAAAGATAAGGGTAAAATGCAATTATTTTTTAAAAATTATTGTTGAAGTAAACTCAAGGAGAAACTTGGAATTGGGCAATATAATATAAAGGATGGGTGAAATTTGGTTCAGATTAGTATAAGCAAAACAAGCAATAGAAAGGAAATACTGCTTTAAAGAAGAGGTAAATATATGTTTTGTGTATGTGATTGTAATTAATGGAATAAAACTCAAACATAACAATTATAGCACTAAATATTCCTGAAAAAATTTCCAATTAAGGAAAATTGTAGAGGAGATCGCTTAAGCAAATGAAATTTAACACTTCCATGTATACGAGAATCATATTTAAGACATTTGTTGTTATTATTTTTTAATGCTTTAATCTCTATTCAGATAAAATCATTTTCTTCTCTGAATACTGACAGGATTTTTCATCATTAGTCCTTCAGCGTAGTTGTGGATTTATTATACTGCTGAGAATAGTAAAGTCATTTATAGTTGGTCATCCCAGAACATTGCTATTACTTTGTATACAGTACATTTCACTTTGCTTGAGTTCATGGAGGATTTTCCAGGTTGCTTTTTTTTTTTTTTTTTTTTTTTTTTTTTTAAGAGCTTGCTGCTGTTGTTTCCCATAGAACAATATTTCATCACAAACATATATCATACTTTGCTGAGCCATTCCCCACTTGATGGGCATCCCCTCAATTTTAATTTTTTTTGCCCTGAGAAGAGTGCTATTATAAATATTTTTGAATGTGTAAATTATTTTCCTTTTTTAAAAAATCTCTTGCCTAGTTGTGATGTTATTAGGTCAAATGATATGCATGAATTTATAGTCCTTTGAGCACAGATCTTTTGATCATTTATCAATTGAGACATGGCTATTATTTTTTATATATTTAACTCAGTTCCCTCTATGTTTGAGAAATGAAACTTATCAAAGAAACTTGCTTCAAAATGCTTTTTGCAATTATTATTGCTAACTTTATATTCCCCCATTAATTTTTTCTCTCCTTTTTCCCTGTCCCTCATCAAAAGTGTTTTGCTACTGATCACTATCTCCTCCAATATGCCCTTTCTTTTATCATCCTCCCCCCTTCCATTATCCCATTCCCCTCCTATTGTCCTATAAGGTAAGATAGATTTCCATACCCATATTGAGTGTGAATGTTATTTCCTCTTTGAATCAATTCTGATAAGAGTAAGGTTCATTCACACATTCTCTCTTCCCTCTTTTCCCTTCCATTGTAAAAACTTTTTTCTTGTCTTTTTTTTTATGGCAGATAATTTACACCATCCCCCTTCTCCTGTTTTCTTTCTCCCAGTACATTCTTCTCTTACTCTTTAATTTCATCATTTTTAAAGACATTATTCCTTCATATTCAACTCATACCTGTGCCCCCTGTCTATATATTATCCTTTGAGTTGTCATAATAAGGAGAAAGTCTCATGAGTTACAATTATTATCCCAATTTAGGAATATAAATAGATAAACCTTATTACATTCCCTATGATTTCCCTTTTCTGGTTACCTTTTTATCCTTCTCCTAAATCCTGGATTTGAAAATAAAATGTTCTATTCAGTTTTGGTCTTTTCATCATGAATGCTTGAAAGTCCTAAATTTTATTGAATAACCACCTTTTCCTCTGAAAGATTATACTCAGTTTTACTGAGTAGATGATTTTTGATTGCAATCCCAGCTCCATTGCTCTCTGGAGTATCAGATTCCAAGCCCTCTGATCCTTTACTGTAGAAGTTGCTAAATCTTGTGTGATCCTGACTGTGGCTCCATTCTGCTTGAATTGTTTCTTTCTGAATGCGTGCAATATTTTCTCCTTGACTTCAGAATTCTGGAATTTGGATATAATGTTTCTGGGAGTTTTCATTTTGGGATCTGTTTCAAGAGGTGATCAGTGGATTCTTTCAATTTCTATTTTACCCTTTGGTTTTAGATTACCAGGACAGTTTTCTTCAATAATTTCTTGAAAGATGATGTCCAGGCTCTTTTTTTGATCATGATTCTCAGGTAGACCAATAATTTTAAATTATCTCTTCTAGATATATTTTCTAGGTCAATTGTTTTTCACTTTTTTCTTTTTTCTTTTTGGTTTTGCTTTATTGTATCTTGATTTCTCATAAATTCATTAGCTTTCATTTCCTCAACTGTAATTTTTAAACAATAATTTTCCTCAGTGAACTTTTGAACCTCCTTTTCCAGATCAATTTTGCTTTTTAAAACATTCTTCTCCTCATTAGCTTTTTGTGTTTCCTTTTGCATTATTCTCAATTCTTTCCTAATTTTACCTCTATCTCTCTGAATTGGTTTTTAAAATCCCTTTTAAGCTCTTCATGGCATGAGTCCAACTCTTATTTTTCTTGGAGTTTATGGGTGTAGGAACTTTGACTTTATTATCATCTTCTGTTTTTATCTGCATTGTCATTATGGTAACTTTCTATGGTCAGAAAGTTTTTTGTTGTTATCTGCTCATTTTCCCAGCCTATTACTTGGCTTTTATCTCTTTGCTAAAAGTAGGGCTCTGTTTCCAAGTTAGAGGGTGCACTGTCCCAAGCTATTTTCAAGATCCTTCTAAGGACCTGACCACAAACTCTCTTTTTTGCCCTGAAACTATTAAGAGTTTCCCCACCCCACTGTAGCAGTAAGTGTGGTAAAGCCACAGAGTCCTGGTTAGGTGGCGCTGGGGCTGGGTTGGTACAGCCTGTACTGGGATTGCATGCTGGACTCCCACCCTGTTGCCACAGATCTTTTCTGCTGACCTTCCAAGTCCTCTTTGGTGTTTCTGGCCTGAGGTCTGGAAACCACCAGTACTGCTACAGATTCAGAGGTCCTGCTTTGCTGAAGCTGGAGTAAGAGTTGGGCCCAAGATTGGGCCCTGGGCTTGTGCTGGGAACAGCTCATGCTGGAATTGCATACTGTTTCCCTTTTCTGCTCACTTCAGCTGAGAGGTCTAGAAACTGCCAATAATGACTAATTCTGAGGTCTCTAGACTTGTTCCTACTTTAATGGCATGGGGTAGAGGCTGGGACTATGGCTGGGCCTGGGACCAGGGCCAAAGTGGGTCTGCACTGGTACTTACTGTATTGGGACTACACAATGGCCTCCTACCTTTGTTTCATAGATCCTTTTCTGCTTTACTTTCTGAGCTGTCTTTAGCTGAAAAATTTTACTCTGTCTTTTTGCACATGCTGATGCTCTAAAATTTGTTTGGCATCATTATTTAAAGAAATTTATAGTCGTTTGGGGAAGAAGTTGGGCAAGTTTCTCCTCCACCTTGGCTTCATCTCGCCTATTTAAGACATTTCCATGCATAGCAAAATAAATCTGTTCCATGTCACATGGGTCTAAAAATTATGGATTGAGATTATTATTTCAAAGAAAGAAAAGATAAAAAGTAAAAAAAAAAAAAGTCAAAAGGAGTCATTGACATCATTATATCCCTATTATCTAGAGATTGAACATTTTCAAAGCACCTGACAAATATTTCATTTGATAGTCATAACAAAATTGTGATGTAGGTACTGGTATTATTCTCATTTAACAGAGGAGAAAACAGATTGAAAAGATTAAATGATCTGTCCAAAGTCATATAGTTAGTAAGATTTAAACTTAAGTTTTTCTTGACGCAATTAAACTTTCCACTCTACCACTGGAAAGAACAAAAATATTAGAAAAACTAGATGAATTGGTAACATTTATGAATAGTAACAAAACAATAGGACATACTGACATCTTTCTTTAAAACCTGGATAAATCCAACAGTGCGCGCGTGCGCGTGTGTGTGTGTGTGTGTATGTGTGTGTATGTATGTGTGTGTGTATGTGTGTATATATATATATATATATACACACATACACACACACACACACACACACACACACACATATATATATATATATATATATATATATATATAACTGAATTGTTGGATAAATCAGATCTGACTGACTAACAAGGACTAGTAGCATTGCACAGTAACTTTGTGAAAATTCATCATATAGTGACAGGAATTCTCAACCCAGAGTTCCTAAACTTCAAGAAAAAAATTGATAGCTATTTCAATAGAATCAATCTCCTATGTAATATTGTGTAATTTAATTTATTCATTAAAATATTCTAAGAAGTAATCTATAGGCTTCATCCAACTTTGAAAAGAGTCAATCACACACACAAACTTCTATGTACACACACACATATACACACATACATTCATAGACAAGATTAAAGATCCTTTTACTGTGACCAACAGGAATCATGAGCAAATATAAAATAGCTGATGTAGCAAATACCACCTTAATAGACTGCAATATAATAAAATTTGTGTGACATCAAGGAAATCTGAGGACAAGATACAAATTGAAATAGAAGCACTATGAATAATTATGAATAAATGAGTAGTTCAAAGAGAATCAAAGAAACAATATTTATTGTAATGTCAATGACAACCTATGAACAGTATATCACTGGATATACCTAAATTAGTCTTCATAGAAAAATTCTGAAAATTTAATTGAATAAAATTCAAAATGAGAGGATCAAGAAATTAAGCAAGTAATTATGACCAGAATTTCTTTCCTTAATAGCTGTAAAACAAATGCAAAAAAGAATGTTAAATAATACAGGAGAATCAGAAAAGTATGAAAATAAAAAAGAATAAAGATCTGATAAATAAGACAAAAAAGTGGGTTTTAAAAGCTAACAAAATAAATCAACTATTAGTTAAATATATTCATGATAAAGAATTAGATATAACTGCCAAACTAAAAAAGAAATCAACAAATAAAAGGGAAATAAAAAAGGAATTGTTCAAATCTACTATAAACAATCATTCTTTAATGAAATAAGGTTTCTAATGAAATAAATTAGCATCTACAGGAATATGTCATACCCAAACTAAAAAAAAATCTTAAAAATTGAAATCTTGAATAATAATCTCAGAAAATATTATTTGAACTGGTTACACATGAATTGTCAACGTGCAAAAGTCCTACACTAGATGAAATTGCAATTTAATTTGATCAAACATTCAAAGAGTAATTAATGGCAGTGTTCTAAAATAATTCTCAAAAATGGAGATGGAACCAACCTACTTTTCTATGTAACAAGAGAAATATAAAATAGAGAAAGACAACTAAAGAATAAGCTTATTAATAAATAAAAGCCTCTTAAAGAGCCTTCAGAAAGATATGGAATACACTGATGATTTACAAATAAAATTAATCATAAAAACAAATTTAAGAAAGATTATAATGATTTTCAATAAATATAGAAAAATCATTTAACAGGATATACAATTTATGTTAAAGGTACATTGCTAGTATTTATGTAAAAAAAAAAACAACATAGGTTTGAAGGGTCTTAAATTCATGTTCACTGAAATTTTATCAATACCTATTACACAACATCTTCATTTCTGAATATATTACTTCCACAACACATTCATAATAAGCCCTCTCTCTCTCTCTCTCTCTTTTTCTCTCTCTCTCTAAGGCAATCGGGTTTAAATGATTTGCCCAGGATCACACAGCTATGAGTATTAAGTGTCTTAAGTGTCTGAGGCTGGATTTAAGGGCCAATGCTCTATCCACTGTACCATCTAGCTACCCCAATAAGCCATATCTTAAAAGAAAAAAGTACATAAAAAAAACTAAGGTGAAATTGAATTATCACATGGATCAAATTTAACAATTTAAGCAATTTAGGTACTTGTTGCTGTCCATTTCTACAAAGAATAAAAGGTGCAAGTTTTTTTTTTTTCATCTATTCTCTGATGCTAAGCTTAATCATTACAATTGCACTGTCTTCAGTTTTCCTTTGTAAACATTTGGTAGTCAACACCTGAATGAAGGATCAAATAGCCAAAAGACAGGGAAAGATAAGAATAGAGAATACAGAAGAATAAGAGCAGCAGATGGCCACCATGAATTACAAGTGTGATAGCTGCATAATTAATTAGCTATTGGATGCATTCAAAACTATTCATTATTACTAATCAATGATATTCATTCATAAAGTTAATGTATGTAAAATACATGCCCTTTTGGCTGTTAATAACAGCTGATAGTAAGAATATCTAACACTCACATGGTACTTTAAGGTTCTCAAAATAATTTACATATGTTATTTCTTTGCTAACTCCACAATTTTTATTTACCTTTGAGTTGGGTAAATTTCTGCTTCTTCAAACTTAAGCTGTGGCATCATTTTTATAATATCATGAAGTTAGGAAGCCTCTAATTAGAAGTAACAACCAATCATTAGACTTGATTAACTAGATCAAAGACATTTACTAAGATGACACATAAGGAAATAGGATAAACCATAATAAACCAGGGGTACACAATCCCATAAATTCCCTCAAATTTAGAGTACAATGATAATATTTAGTAAATTACTTCACAACCTCTCGTACTCCAGGCATTGGAATTTCTTTCTTCCTTATTAGAGTCTTTATTTAGTTCCTCAGGTGCAATTTCTTTTCAATGAAAGCAATTGGTTAGCAAACATCTTAAATACATTTTTCCTACCATTACATATATAGATAGTTTTCAACATTCATTCTTATAAGTTTTTGAACTCCAATATTTTTCTCACTCCTCATTCCTGTCTGCAAGACAGCAAGCAATATGATATAGGTTATACATGTACAATATATCAAATGTATTTTCACATTTGTCATGTTGCAAAAGAAAAATCAGAACAAAAGAGAAAACTAAGAGAAAGAAACAGCAAAAAACAAAACAATGTGTTTTGATTCATATTTAGATTCCATAGTTGTTTCTCTGGATGTAGATAACATTTTCTTCTATAGTCAAGATCATTGCTGGGGAAAGCTAAGTTTACCAACCATCATATAACATTGGTAATATGTTCTCTGCTAATTCTTCTCATCTCATTCATCATCAGTTCATGTAAATCTTTCTTGATTTTTCTGAAATCTACCTGCTTGTCATTTTTATAGTACAGTAGATGATGGGCATTCCCTCATTTTCCAGTTCTTTACTATCACAAAAAGAGATGATATAAATATTTTTGTACATGTGGATCCTGTTCTCTTTTTTATAATCTCTTTGGGATACACAACTAGTATTAGTATTGCTGGATCAAAGGGAAAGCACAGTTTTATAATCCTTTGGGCAGATCGATCAATTTTGAGTTACAATTTTTCCTTTTCTCTCTTCCATTCCCCCTCCCTAAGATAATAAGCAATCTGATATAGGTTTTACATGTGCAATCATTTTCAAGGTTTTCATGTTTGTCATGTTGTAAAAGAAAAATCAGAAAGAAAAAAGGTAAAAATAGTATTCTTTGATCCATATTTAGTCTCCATAGTTATCTCTGTGGATGTCATTTTCCATCCCAAGTGTATTGGAATTGTCTTGGATCATTTCATTGCTGAGAAACGCTGATTCTATAATAATTGATCATCATACAATTTTTCTGTTACCATGCAGAACGTTCTCCAGAATGATCAATTCACAACTTCATTAGCAATGTATTAGTGGCCCAGCTTTAGTTAAGTTAAATTTAGACAAAGTCCCAAACCAATAAGGAAGTATCATAGAATAAAGAAATAGGTGCCAACTGGCAACTTTGTCATTTACTACTCAGTTCTGGGTCACTAATTTAGGAAAATCTAAGGAGAATCCTTGAAGCATTATGGGTCAAAAAGTGGCCTGTCTATAGAGCAAAAAAAAAAAAAAAGTTCAGACTCAAGTAACAATTGTGTGATTCACATCCCAAAAACCCGTAAGATCTCTCTAAATTGAAGCCTTGTCTGACCCCTGAAGAATAGCTATCAGGGAAAGAATCCTAGACTAAAGGAAACTTATGTTTTGTAGGCAAAGTTGAACTCTCAGAATTTTCCAGTAGGCTGAAAGAGGCTAAGTCTAGCCAGAGTGTACTTTTGCTAAGGTTGAAACCCAGGTCAGGAATTTGAAGAACGTAGATGAAAAATTTAGTAATCAGACCTTTCCCGAGATCAAACTACTTCAGGACCACTATAACTTATAAGTTCTCAGACTGAAATATCCCTAAGAAATTAGAATAATAAATTATTCAATACCCCTATAAAAGTAACAAAAGAACCAGCCTAGACATTGATTCCAGAAATGCTTGGTTCTAATGTAAAGTTTAAAGTCAGAGAAAAGGCTAGAAGAATGATCAAAGAAAAAAATTTGTATTGCAATAGGGACATTCAAGACATAAAACCAGAAGAAGAAAATGATTCAAAAACAAAGAATGAACACAAATTCATCTAGAATTTCTGAAAGACAACAATTAAGAGTGGTTTTAAGTCAACATATTTTTATAAATTAAATGGGAATGTTAAAGAAAAAAAATGGAAAAGAAATGAGAGATATGTAACAAAGTATTCAAGAGGGAATTAATGGGACAAAACCTTGCCCAAACATCAAAATTAGTAGAAATTTGATGGAATCAAATAGAAACTAATGATTCTACAAGACAAAAGAAATTATCATAAAAAACTTCAAAGAAAGTTGTTTTAATTTACATTCATCTTATTAGTATTGACTATGAGCATTCTTTCAAGTGGGTGTTAATAATTTGTCTTTCTTCTTCTGAGAACTGCTTATTTCCCCCATTTTACAGTTAAGGAAACTGAGTCTCAATGATCCATTATTCCACAGATGGTATGAAGTGGAATTGGGATTTGACTTCTTAAGTATTCCTTACTCCAAACTTAGAACTCTACTCACTTTGCATTACATTGACTTCTTTATTTGAATGAGTAAGTATAATCAACATCCAGAATCTGCTAGGTTTACACAAAGGTGGATGAGGAAGAAAAAAAGAATGAGTTAAGACATTGGAAAAAGAGGTCATGACATTGTACAATGAAAGGAATACTTTTTTTTCTGTCAGAAATGGTAACATTGTACTTCAGCCTTACTCCTGTATTATATCCCACCTTTAAACAGCTCATATCTTGCTAAGTTTTTTTGTGAATGCTTTAGATTTTTATTTTATTTCACATATCTATTCCTACATCACCTCTGATTGGCTGACAACACCTAAGTATAATCTTGCAACTGACTTTTCAGTATGACAGATGGGCAAAAAGATGATAATATTTCAGATGGTTACTTCATTTTGAGTCTGATTTGTTTATGGTTTGTGTTGACAAAAAGAAGGAGGGAAACTATTCTGGAAAATAGGGAGGTGTTTGTTGTGTTTTCTAAAATGCCTAAAAGGCATGAGATTTTCTTCAACTTCAACAGTGAAATACTAACACTGCCTGAGGGATATCAACAGCAGCAGACTGGTACCATGTAATGCAAATCAAACTTTGAGAATGACAAAGAAAAGACAGAAAATTGATGCTTACTATTTTTTAAAAGCCCAAAGTCATATTAAAAAAGATGACTTCTGATAAGGCAAGAGGAAATAATTATTTAATAGAAAGAACATAAACATATTTACCTACAAACAAAAACAGTTTCAGTCTTTTACTAATCTGAATTTTGAATTTAACTGACAGCCTCTTTTGGTGAATATTCCCCCTTTTTGGCTGGTGTCTGGGAACTAGAAATGAGGCATATTTACATTGATATACTTGTAAAATGGATCTCCTCTGCTAAATAATTGGCACAAAAGGAATAAGCATGGCTCTGTTGAATGCCTGAATACTCAGTTAACAAGACTAAAACTGCCAAATGTCCTAAATGTGAGCTTGAGATAGAGATAGAAGTCTTGTAGCTCACTAAGCACTTTCTTTTGTGTCTAGATGACTCAAGTGATAGTTACTTGAGGATCCTCAGGAACAGATAAAGTTGTTATTAGTTTAAAAATTAATAGAACTAGTAGGAAGATGAGAATTAATTTGGAGAGAGACACTTCCAAAGTCTAACAGTTCTCAAAAAACATTTGTTACCCAAAATATTTTCTTAATAGAACTTGGTAAATATTTGTTGTGGATGCTGTTGTTAATTATTTGGACCACAACAATTTAGTCCTCTTGACATTTTTAGTAATCCAAATGTCTTCATTAAGTCTTAGGTCCTTGCAAAAAACATTCAATCAGTCAATAAACATTTGTTGTCAACTGGCACTGTTATAGGTGACAGGAATACCAAGAGAAATATGATATATTGCTTGCCCTCAGGGAATTTTCTTTTGATATTCAAGAAGCAAACTCACTTCCAGTCATTTACACCACTCTTCTTGCATTTATTCCATACTTCAGTCAAATTGGAATAATCAACTCTCTTCAAGTACATCTCTTGATATCAAAACTCTATGCTTAGCTCACAGTATCTATTTCGTATGTTCTGAATTTCCTTCTCCCTTAAACCCATGTCTTCATTGAATTTCTTTCTCCCTTAAAAGCATGTCTTCACTCATAGGAAGCCTATTTTTTTCAAAATGTCAAAACTTTCCTGTAATCTTCTATAATCCCAATAGCCAAAAGTATTCTCTCCTTTTTAAAATCCCATTGACATTTGTTGTTGTGTTGTTCAGTTATTTTAATTGTGTCTGACTTTTTGCGGATAACATTTGAAATCATCTTGGCAAAGATATTGGAGTGCCTGTCATTTTCTTCTCTAGATTATTTTACAAATAAGGTACTGAGGCAGAGAGGATTAAGTGACTTGACTAGGGTCATAAGGCTAGTAAATGTCTGAGGCAGGATTTGAACTTGTAATTAGTCTTCCTGATTACAAGCCTATACTCTATGTATTGTGCCACCTAGCTATTCTGTTTGTAGACATTGGTACCTTTTAAAAAATGCAAACTTCCAAATTCTATTCTAAATTTATATGTGAAGATCTTATCTCCTTTGATGAATAGTAAGTTGTGTTAGCAGTTCATATTTATCTTTGCTATATTCTTCTCTTTGCCCGGATGCAATTGTATCTAGCATAATGTCTTATCCATAATAAGCATTAAATAATTGTTTAATTGCATTTATTAATTATTCTGAATACATAATCATAACAGTAAATGTGACTGAGATGAACTCTCATAAAATGAAAGTGAATAGCAGAGTTGCTCAAAAATTAGAATCATGATATGTCATTTTCAAGAAACACATTTGAAGCAGAAAGACACACACAGGGTAAAGGTAAGGGAGTGGACCAGAATTTATTGTGTTTCAGAACAAGTAAGAAAAGGAGGAGTAGTAATGCTGATCTCAAAGAAAGCAAAAATAAAAATACATCTCATTAAAAGAAATAAGGAAGAAAATTTCATCTTGCCAAAAGGTATTATAGACAACGAAGCAATATCAATATTAAGCATATATGCAGCAAGTGGTATAGCATCCAAAATCTTAAATGAGAAGTAAAGAGAATTACAGGAAGAAATAGACAGCAGAACTTAATAAAGCTAACAAAAAATAAACAAGAATGAAACTAAAGAGGTAAATAGAATATAAGAACAGTTAAATATGACAGACTTTTGGAGACAACTGAATGGGAACAGAAAGGAATATACTTATTCTCAATAGCACATGGCACCTTCATAAAAATGGACCATATCATAGGGCATAAAAACCTATTAATTAAATTAAATATAGAAAGAAAGAAATATTGAACGTATTCTTTTCAGAGCATAATACAATCAAAATCACATCCTAGAAATGAATGCCAAAAACATAGACTAAAAATGAATTTGAAACTAAATAACTAGCTTAAAAAAAATCCTAGAAACAATCAATAGTTTTAATTAAAAAATAATAATAAGGGGACAACTTACCAAAATTTATGAGATACAGGCAAACTAATACTTGGGAAAATTTTATTTCTCTAAATTCTTATATCAATAAAATGGAAAAAAAAATAGATCATGAAATTTAAAATGCTTGGAAAAAGAACAAATCAAAAATCCCTAATTGAGTATCAAATTGAAAACTCTGACAATCTCCATGAAATGGATGACTATTTGTGAAAATATAAATTACATGGACTAACATATTAAGAAATAGAAATCCTAAATAACCTTATTTTGGAAAAAAAAAAAAAAACTTGAACAATCCATTAATGAACTCAAAAGGATAAAATCCCCAGATGGGTTCACAAGTGAAATATACCAAACACTTAAAAAACAATCAATTCTGATTTGGAAAAATAAACAAAAAAGAGCCCTACTGAGCTTCTTTTATGAAGCAAATGTGGTGCTGATATTAAACCAGAAAGACCTAAAATAGAGAAAGAAAATTTTCAATTTCCATAAAGAATATTGCTGCAAAAATCTTAAAATAAAATGCTAACAAAGATTACAGCAACTTAACAGGATAATATACTATGACCAAGCATTATTTACAGCAGGAATATAGGGCTGGTCCAGTATCAGGATAATAGCATAATATCAGCAAAATTGATCATACCAATAACCAAACTAATAGAAGACATATCATCTCAATAAAAGCAGAAAAACATTTTTTAAATATTTTATTTTATTTTATAATAACTTTATATTGACAGAATCCATGCCAGGGTAATTTTTTTAACAACATTATCCCTTGCACTCACTTCTATTCCGATTTTTCCTCTCCCTCCCTCCACCCCCTCCCCTAGATGGCAAGCAGTTCTATATATGTTAAATATGTTGCAGTATATCCTAGATACAATATGTGTGTGCAGAACCGAGCAGTTCTCTTGTTGCACAGGGAGAATTGGATTCAGAAGGTAAAAACAACTCGGAAAGAAAAACAAAAATGCAAATAGTTCACATTCGTTTTCCAGTGTTCTTTCTTTGGGTGTAGCTGCTTCTGTCCATCATTTATCAATTGAAATTCAGTCTTTGTCAAAGAAATCCACTTCCATCAGAATACATCCTCATACAATATCGTTGTCGAAGTGTAAAGTGATCTCCTGGTTCTGCTCATTTCACTTAGCATCAGTTCATGTAAATCTCTCCAAGCCTCTCTGTATTCATCCTGCTTTCTTACAAAACAATAATATTCCATAACATTCATATACCACAATTTACCCAGCCATTCTCCAATTGATGGGCATCCATTCAATTTCCAGTTTCTAGCCACTACAAACAGGGCTGCCACAAACATTTTAGCACATACAGGTCCTTTTCCTTTCTTTAGTATTTCTTTGGTATATAAGCCCAATAGAAATACTGCTGGATCAAAGGGTATGCACAATTTGGTAACTTTTTGGGCATAATTCCAGATTGCTCTCCAGAATGGTTGGATTCGTTCACAGTTCCACCAACAATGCATCAGTGTCCCAGTTTTCCCGCATCCCCTCCAACATTCATCATTATTTTCTCCTGTCATCTTAGCCAATCTGACAGGTGTGTAGTGGTATCTCAGTTGTCTTAATTTGCATTTCTCTGATCAATAATGATTTGGAACACTCTTTCATATGAGTGGTAATAGTTTCAATTTCATTATCAGACAATTGTCTGTTCATATCCTTTGACCATTTATCAATTGGAGAATGGCTTGATTTCTTATAAATTTGAGTCAGTTCTCTATATATTTTGGAAATGAGGCCTTTATCAGAACCTTTAACTGTGAAGATGTTTTCCCAGTTTGTTGCTTCCCTTCTAATCTTGTTTGCATTAGTTTTGTTTGTACAAAGGCTTTTTAATTTGATATAATCAAAATTTTCTATTTTGTGATTGGTAATAGTCTCTAGTTCATCTTTGGTCACAAATTTCTTTCTCCTCCACAAGTCTGAGAGATAAACTATCCTATATTCCTCCAATTTATTTATAATCTCGTTCTTTATGTCTAAGTCATGGACCCATTTTGATCTTATCTTGGTATATGGTATTAAGTGTGGGTCCATGCTTAATTTCTGCCATACTAATTTCCAGTTATCACAGCAGTTTTTATCGAATAATGAATTCTTATCCCAAAAGTTAGGATCTTTGGGTTTGTCAAACACTAGATAGCTATAGTTGACTATTCTGTCTTGTGAACCTAACCTTTTCCACTGATTAGTAATCTATTACTAATAGATTCCACTAATCTATTTCTTAGCCAATACCAAATGGTTTTGGTGACTGCTGCTTTATAATATAATTTTAGATCAGGTACAGCTAAGCCACCTTCATTTGATTTTTTTTTTCATTAATTCCCTTGAGAGTCTCGACTTTTTATTGTTCCATATGAATTTTGTTGTTATTTTTTCTAGATCATTAAAATATTTTCTTGTAACTCTGATTGGTATAGCACTAAATAAATAGATTAGTTTAGGAAGTATTGTCATCTTTATTATATTCGCTCGGCCTATCCAAGAGCACTTAATATTTTTCCAATTATTTAAGTCTGACTTTATTTGTGTGGAAACTTTTTTGTAATTTTGTTCATATAATTCCTGACTTTCCTTTGGTAGATAGATTCCCAAATATTTTATGGTATCAACAATTATTCTGAATGGAATTTCTCTTTGTATCTCTTGCTGTTGGGTTTTGTTGGTGATGTATAAAAATGCTGAGGATTTATGGGGATTTATTTTGTAATCAGCTACTTTGCTAAAATTGTGAATTATTTCTAATAGCTTTTTAGTAGAATCTCTGGGGTTCTCTAGGTATACCATCATATCATCTGCAAAGAGTGATAGTTTGGTTTCCTCATTCCCTACTCTAATTCCTTTCATCTCTTTCTCAACTCTTATTGCAGAGGCTAGTGTTTCTAATACAATATTGAATAATAATGGTGATAGAGGGCAACCTTGCTTCACTCCAGATCTTACTGGGAGGAATTCCAGTTTTTCCTCATTGCATATGATGTTTACTGATGGTTTTAAATATATGCTCCTGACTATTTTAAGGAAAAGTCCATTTATTCCTAAGCTCTCAAGTGTTTTTATTAGGAATGGATGTTGAATTTTATCAAATGCTTTTTCTGCATCTATTGAGATGATCATATTTTTTTTTGGTTGGTTATTGATATAGTCAATTATGCTAATAGTTTTCCTAATATTGAACCAGCCCTGCATTCCTGGTATAAATCCTACTTGGTAATAGTTTATTATCCTGGGGATGATTTTCTGTAATCTTTTTGCTAATATTTTATTTAAGATTTTAGCATCAATATTCATTAGGGAGATTGGTCTATAGTTTCTTTCTCTGTTTTCAACCTACCTGGTTTAGGTATCAGTACCATGTCTGTGTCATAAAAGGAGTTTGGTAGGACTCCTTCAATCCCTATTTTTTCAAATAGTTTATTTAGCATTGGAGTTAATTGTTCTTTAAATGTTTGGTAGAATTCACATGTAAATCCATCTGGTCCTGGGGATTTTTTCTTAGGGAGTTGGTTGATAGTTTGTTCTATTTCTTTTTCTGAGATGGGACTGTTTAGGATATTTACTTCTTCCTCTGTTAGTTTGGGCAAGCTATATTTTTGGAGGTATTCTTCTATTTCATTTAGTTGTCAAATTTATTGGCATAAAGTTGGGCAAAGTAACTCCTAATTATTGCTCTAATTTCCTCTTCGTTAGTGGCGAGTTCTCCCTTTTCATTTTTAAGACTAACAATTTGATTTTCCTCTTTCCTTTTTTAATCAGATTTACTAAGAGTTTGTCTATTTTATTGGTTTTTTCATAGAACCAACTCTTAGTTTTATTAATTAATTCAATAGTTTTTTTTTTTTACTTTCAATTTTATTGATCTCTCCTTTTATTTTTAGAATTTCAAGTTTAGTATTTGACTGGGGAGTTTTAATTTGTTCCTTTTCTAGCATTTTTAGTTGCAAGCCCAATTCATTGAGCTTCTCTTTCTCTATTTTATGCAAATAGGCCTCTAGAGATATGAAATTTCCCCTTATTACCGCTCTGGCTGTATCTCATACATTTTGTTATGATGCCTCATTATTATTGTTTTCTTGGGTGAAATTATTAATTATGTCTATGATTTGCTGTTTCACCCAATCATTCTTTAGTATAAGATTATTTAGTTTCCAATTATTTTTTGGTCTACTTTCCCCTGGCTTTTTGTTGAATGTAATTTTATTGCATCATGGTCTAAAAAGGATATATCTACTATTTCTGCCTTACTGCATTTGAATTTGAGGTTTTTATGTCCTAATATATGGTCAATTTTTGTATAGGTTCCATGAACTGCCGAAAAGAAAGTGTACTCCTTTCTGTCTCCATTATATTTTCTCCAGAGATCTATCATATCTAACTTTTCTAGTATTCTATTTACCTCTTTGACTTCTTTCTTATTCATTTTGTGGTTTGATTTATCTAATTCTGAGAGTGCAAGGTTGAGATCTCCCACTATTATAGTTTTGCTGTCTATTTCTTCTTGCAGCTCTCTTAATTTTTCTTTTAAGAATTTAGATGCTACACCACTTGGCACATATATGTTTAATAGTGATATTGCTTCATTGTCCATGCTACCCTTTAGCAAGATATAGTGCCTTTCCTTATCTCTTTTAATTAGATCAATTTTTGCTTTAGCTTGATCTGAGATCAGGATGGCTACCCCTGCTTTTTTGACTTCACCTGAAGCATAGTAGATTTTGCTCCAACCTTTTACCTTTAACCTGCATGTATCTCCCCGCTTCAGGTGTGTTTCCTGTAAACAACATATTGTAGGATTCTGGCTTTTAATCCATTCTGCTAACCGCTTCCTCTTTATGGGGGAGTTTACCCCGTTCACATTTATGGTTAAAATGACCAATACTGTATTACTTGCCATCTTGTTAACCCCTGTTTATGCTTTTCTCCCTTCTTTCCCCCTTATCCCCCTTCCCAGTATTAAGCTTGTGAGCACCACTTGCTTCTCACACCCCTCCCTTTTTAGTATCTCCCCCCACCCTGCCTTAGATTTCCTCCCCCTATCTTACCCCTTTCCCTCCCCGTTTCTGTATGCCCTTCCACTTAGCTTATTCCCTCCCTTTTCACTTTTCCCTTCTCACTTCTCAATGAGGTGGGAGAAGTTTCACCATAAATTAAATGTCTAAATTTTTTCTCTTAAAGCCAATTCTGAAGGCAGTAAGATACCCACTATATTCATCCTCCTCCATTCTTCCTCTCAGATATAATAGGTTTCCTTTGCCTCTTCATGAAATTAGTACTCCCACTTTACCCCTTTTCTGGTACAATGTCCTTTCCAAATCTACTTTATCGAACAAGGTATACATGTATTCTTTATACCTCTTTATATCAGAAACATGGTTCCCAAGATTAATCTTTACCTTTTTAGATTTCTCTTGAGTTCTATATTTGTAGATCAAACTTTTTGTTAAGTTCTGGCTTTTTCATCAAAAATAGGTGAAATTCTTCCCTGGAAAAAGATGGTCATTCTAGCTGGGTAACTTATTTTTGGTTGCATACCAAATTCCTTAGCCTTTCGGAATATCATATTCCAGGCCCTTTGATCCTTTAATGTGGATGCTGCCAGATCCTGGGTGATCCTTATTGTGGCTCCTTGATACTTGAATTGGGTTTTTCTAGCTGCTTGCAATATTTTTTCCTTCGTCTGAGGGTCCTGGCATTTGGCCACTATATTCCTTGGTGTTTTGATTTTAGGATCTCTTTCAGTGGGTGATCGATGAATTCTTTCAATGTCTATTTTATCCTCTGTTCCTGTGACTTCTGGGCAATTCTCTTTGATAATTTCCTGGAAAATAGTGTCCAGGCTCTTTTTTTCATCATACTTTTCTGGAAGTCCGATGATTCTCAGGTTGTCTCTCCTGGATCTGTTTTCCAGGTCTGTTGTCTTCCCCAGAAGGTATTTCACATTCTTTTCCATTGTTTGATTTTTTTGGATTTGCTTGACTGATTCTTCTTGTCTCCTCGAGTCATTCAATTCCAATTGTTCGACCCTGATTTTCAGTGAGGTATTTTCTTCACTCACTTTTTTAAGATCTTTTTCTAATTGTCCAATTGAGATCTTTTGTTCTGTGGAATTTTTTTCCATTTCGCCAATTTTGTTTTTTAGAGAGCTGTTTTCTGTTTCCAGTTCACCAATCCTATTTTTCAAGGATTTTATTTCTTTATCCAGTCTCTCTTTAACTGAGTGGGATGACTTCTCCAGACTCTCTTGCCAAGCCTCCCTCTCCTTTTCCCATTTTTCTTCTAGCTCCCTTGTGAGAACCTTTTTAATTACTTCTATGAGGTTCATCTGTGCTGAGGAACAGATGATCTCCTCCTTTGGGGATTCACCTGGGGACTGTCTGTCTTTAGTCTCCTCAGGATTTGGAGTCTGCTCTCTTTCTGTATAGAAGCTGTCAAGGGTTAAAGTCCTCTTCAGTTTTTTGCTCATTATGTCAAAGAATCAAAGACAAACTAGCAAAAAGAGAAAAAGAAATCACCCCTAATTTGAGTCTGCTTTTTGGGGGGAGGGGCTGGGTGGTGTTATCAAGCTTCCTCTACAGACTGCAGGGGCAGCAGCGAGGCACTAGCCCTACTATGCTGCACCTGCGCTCTGAGATCCCAGAGCATGCTGAGTCACTGGGGGGGGGGGGGGGGGGGGGAGAGGGAGGGTAGCCAGGTCCTGAGAGCCTCCAGCTATTTGGGGTTGTATTCTTCGCCCCAGTGTTTTTAGCTTCTCTGCTGGGCTGCTGGATTGCTGCCAAAGCAAAGTATCCAAACCTGTAGCAAAGCTCTCTCCACAGAGACAGCT
This sequence comes from Antechinus flavipes, assembly GCF_016432865.1. Lineage (NCBI taxonomy): Eukaryota > Metazoa > Chordata > Mammalia > Dasyuromorphia > Dasyuridae > Antechinus > Antechinus flavipes. Next base: position 529,182,178 of record NC_067398.1, read on the forward strand.
GCAATCACGCCCCACCCCCTCTCCAGTCTGCTCGGCTGTGAGCCGCCTTCCGTGCTCTCAGTTGCCTGCCCGCACCCTGCGCCCGATCCAAAACCATCCCAGCCCTCGCATAAAAACAGACCTTTCTTGGTGAATCTCAAGGATGGCTTCTCTTGGTAACCATTTGTGGGTTTTTTTCAGTCAAGCATCAATTCAGAGGCTTGTAATGAAATGGATAGTGAGAGAAAAACGCGGAGCTACACAGCTGTGTGCCTCCTCTCTGCCATCTTGACCGGAAGTCCAGAAAAAACATTTAAGAAAAGGCAACATGCATGCCTTAAAAAAAAAAAAAAAAAAAAAAAAAAAACTCTAGAGAGTAGAAGAATAAATGGAGTTTTCCTTAAAATGAAAAGTAGCATTCCAGGGGTGGAACCAAGATGGTTGAGTCAAGTCAGAAAACAGGGAAGAGGTGACATAATGGGGACAACTAGTTCACATAAAGAGGTGCAAAAAACCTATTACAATCTAGGGAAAAAAGGGAGGGGGATGAGCACTGGCTAAAACTTGATCTCATCAGTTTTGTCTTTAAAAGGAAATAATTTAACCACTCAGTTGGGTATAGAAATTTATCTAACCCTATAAAGAAGTAGGAGGAGAAAGAGGAAAAGAAAAGGGAAGGATAGGATAGATAGGAGGGTAGAAACACTATGGAAAAAGGCAAGAGAAGACAGGAAGGGTTGATAGAAGATAAGGTAGTGGGTGGAGTGGATTAAAAAAAAAAAACATTACTAAGAGAAAGTGGTAGGGGTGATAAGAGATAAGATATTGGGTGGGGTAGGTAAAAAAAAAAACACTAGTAAGAAAAGGAGGGAGGGATGATAAGAAATAAGGTAGTGGTTGGGATAGGTTAAAAAAAACACATACTACTAAGGACAGGGTGGAAAAAGAGAACAAAAGTATATACAGGGAAGAAAATAGGATGGAGGGAAATACAGGGCTGATAATCATAACTAGTAATGTGAATGGGATGAACTCTCCCATAAAGCTGAAGCAAATAGCAGAGTGGATTAAAAAACAGAATACTAAAATTTATTGTTTACAAGAACCACATTTGACACAGAGAGACACATACAGAGTAAAGGTAAAAGGCTGGAACAGAATTTATTATGCTTCAGCTGAAGTAAAAACATAACTGAGGTAGGAATTCTGATGTCAGATAAAGCAAATTTAAAAATAGATGTTTTTAAAAGAGATAAGGAGGGAAAGTACGTCTTGATAAAGTTTACTGTAAATAATGAGGGAGTAAAGATAAATGAATATGCATCAAGTAGTAGTACAGGCAAATTCCTAGAGAACATTTTAAGGCAGTTACAGGAAGAAATAGATAGCAAAACTATTTTGGTGGAGGACCTCAACCTTCCCTTTTTAGAATCAGACACATCTAACCACAAAATAAACAAGAAATTAGAAAACATAGATATGATAGACCTCTGGAGAAAATTGAATAGGTACTGAAAGGAATACATTTTTAAAAGACAGTACATGGCAGCTACACAAGAATTGATCATGTATTAGGGCATAAAACCTTACAATCACATGCAGAAAGGAAGAAATTGTAAATGCTTTTTAGACTATATATATATATATATATATATATATATATATATATATATATAGTCAGAAAAAGAGAGACTAAAAACCAATTGGAAATTAAATAATCTAATTCTAAAGAATGAGGAGGTCACAAAACAAATCCCAGAAACTATCCATAATTTCATTCACGGGAATGACAATAATGAGACAACATACCAAAACCTATGGGATATAGACAAAGAAGTCCTTAGAAGTTTTGTTTCTCTAAATAGTTACATAAATAAAATAAAGAAAGAGGAGATCAATGAATTAGGCATGCAACTAAAAAAAAAATTAAAAAAGAACAAATTAAAACCCCCAATTAACTATTGAATTAGAAATTTTGAAACTCAAAAGAGAGATGAATAAAATAGAAACTAAGAAAACTATTGAACTAATAAACAAAACTAAGAGTTGGTTTTATGGGGGAAAAAACTAACAAAATAGATAAAACTGGCTAATTTAATCAGAAAAAGGAAAGAAGAAAAAAATCACCAGCATCAAAAATGAAAGGGATGAACTTAACACCAATGGAAAAAAAAATTAAAGTGATAATTAGGAGCTACTTTGCCCAACTCTGTGGCAGCAAGTCTGACAACCTAGCTGAAATGTATGAATATTTGTAAAAATATAAATTAGTCAGGTTAATAGAAGAGGAAATAAAATATTAAATAGTCCCATTTTAGAAAAAGAAATTGAACAAATCATTTATAAATTCCCTAAGAAAATATTTCCAGGACCAGATTGATTCCAAGTGAATTCTAGCAAACATTTAAAAAACAATTAATTCCAACACTATGTAAATTAGTATGGAAAAATAAAGAAGGAGTACTGCCAAATTCCTTCTATGATACAATGATACCTAAACCAGGAAGAGCCAAAATAGAGAAAGAAAATTACAGACCAATCTCAACTCCTCAGGTCAAAAAGAGAGAAAATACACTGCTTTTAATTTGGGAAAAATTAAAGATTTGAAAAAGGGTTCTTTATGGGGCTACATCATCTTATGTGAAGATGTTACTAGATAATTTGTCTTATGAAATCCTAACCCCGAATGACTGGAAATCCATAACGAAAACTTGTCTAGAACCGGGACAAAATTTATTGTAGCTTTCAGAGTTTCATGAATTATGTAGGATTCAAGCCCAATGCAATAGGCAAACAAGAGCTGTTGTACAAATCACTTTTGACCAACTAGCTGGTGAAGGTCAGTATGCAGAGAGTTCAGAACAGATTTATAATCCCATAACAGTGTATGAGCAAATTTCTAAGGCTGCAATAAAAGCTTGGAATTCTCTCCCTGGACAGAAAGATGGAAATAATGCTTTCACAAAAATAGAGCAAGGTCCCAATGAACCTTTTGCAGATTTTGTGGGATGTTTACAAACAGCTGTAATAAGAACCATTGGAGATAATGCAGCAACAGAAATAATGACTAGACATTTGGCTAAGGAAAATGCCAATGAGGTTTGCAAAAGAATTATATGGGGGCTAGACAAAGATACTCCTTTGGAGGAGATCATAAGACACTGTGCCACAGTGGGCACAAATGCTTATTATACCCAAACTATGATGAATATGGGAAGCCAAGGTCCTTCTTGGCAGAGGAATTCTAGAGAAATCCGTCGATGTTTTCAATGTGGAAAAATTGGACATCTAAGAGCCCAATGTAGATACAGAGATACAATGAGAAGACAGGGTGAGAGAAAACCCAAAACCCCATGTCCAAAATGTAACCGAGGCTTTCACTGGGCCTCTAAATGTATATTGACCCAGAGGAAGGAGAGGCAAGGCCCAGCTCCAAAGTATCAATCAAAGGACAGGTGGGGCATGATAGCAGCTGAGGTTACACCCAGAGAGACTTTAGAAATTCAGGATTCTGATGTCATCAACCAACAGAAAAGCAATCAGAATTACAGTTGGGAAGAATACGGGCCTTTTAAGACAATAAGGCAATATCCAGTGCAAATGGCTCCAATGTAATTACCAGATAATGAGGAGAAATCCCAAATTTGGTAAATAGAAGGGAATTAGATAAGTTAACTGCTTGGGGAAGAGGATCTGCTTATATTTCCACAGATGAAGAAAGAATCAGATGGCTGACAATGAGACTGTTGAAAGAACTTTTTAAAATCCCAGGAATCATTGAATTTCCTAAGACAAGATGAGACTGTTTCAGTTCTTGAAAAACTAGCAAGAATCATTGGATTCCTTAAGATGAAAAATTGTTGATGAGACTTTTTGCAGTACTTCAGAACTTACAGGAATTATTAGATTCCTGGCACATGAACTAATGGACAATGGATTGCTTATGGACTATTTCTAGGACTTATGGACATGTGTAAAATTTCAGGTTGATTCTTGTTATTTGTTACATTACTACTAGCCTGTGTTATATTGCTATGTGCTTATGTAAATTATGTGTAATGCCTCCCATATTGATGGATTTATGTATACCATGTATATCTGTTACAAAGGTTTAAAAGTTATTTCAGAGATGAGTACTAGAGTCCACTTGAAATTTTTATTTGTTTGGAAAGTGCTTACAATTTGATTTAAGAAATATAAATAAAGGTTTTCTGCAGCTTATGGACTATTTCTAGGACTTATGGACATGTGTAAAATTTCAGGTTGATTCTTGTTATTTGTTACATTACTACTAGCCTGTGTTATATTGCTATGTGCTTATGTAAATTATGTGTAATGCCTCCCATATTGATGGATTTATGTATACCATGTATATCTGTTACAAAGTTCTGGCCCATGTTGATGGATTTATGTGTACCCCTTCAGAAACCCACTAATCTGATTTGGTTTCCTATTTCCTTTGGTGTTTTCATCTCCCTTCCTGAGATGTCAGGGAAGGCGTGATCACCTTTTAGGTGGAGTTCTCACCTCCTTGAGAAATCAGGGAGGTCATGACCACCCTATGTTCTAAAACAAAAGAAAGGGGGAGATGTTGGAATCCTTACAAACTGCTAACTAATTAGAGGTGATCTAATCTTACAAGAAGATGTTTGGCCAGAACCTGAAACGAGGTACTAAGTAGGACTAATTAATACAAGGCTTGTGTTTACACCTTTACTCATTGGAGTTCACAAGTATGCCAGCTTCACAAAGTAAACTTTGTACCTTTATGAGTTCACACCTCTCTTGAAGCTCTTTGGACCAGAGAGCACTATGGGAGAAAACCCATAATCCCTCTCTCTCGTATCCCACAATTCCTCCCTCTTGGATAAAAGAAACAGACAGAGGCTCTCGGTCAGATTTCACTGGAATGAAATGAAGAGTGGTGCTGGCTCTGGAGGCTGAAGAAAGCAGAGGCAGAAGTAAAGGACAAAGGGGCAAGAGCTCTTGGAACCAAGCAGAGAGATAGGCCTCTAAGCTAACCGGGCTATATTGGAGATAATAAAAGATCTGAACTTTTATCACCTGGCTGCATTTGGGAAGAAGATCACCACAGTTTCTTAAAATAATAAGCAGTATCTATGTAAAATCTATAACAAGCATTATTTGTAGTGGAGAGATTGGATACATTTCCAATAAGATCAGGGGAGAAAAAAGGATGCTCATTTTCATCATTATTATTGAACATTACACTAAAAAATATTGACTTTAGTTATAAGAAAAGAAAAAGTAATGAAAGAAATTAGAATAGGCAATGAGCAAATAACACTATCATTCTTAGCAGATGATACGATGATATACTCAGAGAATCCTAAAAAATCATCCAAAAATGTACTAGCAAGAATTTACAGCTTTAGCAAAGTTTCAGAGTATAAAATAAACACATAGAAATCATCAGCATTTCTATATATTACTGACAAAGCTCATCAGCAAGAGATAGAGAAATTCCACTTAAAATTATTGTAGAAAAAATAAAATACTTGGGCATCTACCTGCCAACTCAAAACCAGGAATTATATGAACACAATTGCAAAACACTTCTCACACAAAAAAAGTGAGATCTAAACAATTGGGAAAATGTCAATTGTTCATGGCTGAGATAGTATAATAAAAATGACAATTCTTCCAAAATTGATCTTTTTATTCCATATTACACAAATCACACTGCCAAAACATTATTTTATAGAACTAGAAAAAAATAATTTCAAAATTCATCTGGATGAACAAAATGTCAATAATATAAAAGGAATTAATGAAAAATACAGAGGATGGTGGCTTAGCAATACAAAACCTAAAACTATATTATAAAGCAGCAGTAATCAAAATTATTTTTTACTGGCTAAGAAATTCAGTAGTGGATCAGCAGAATAGGTTAGATACACATGACAAAATAATCAAGCCCTTTAGCAATCTAGTATTTGATAAATCCCTATATTCCAGCTTCTGGAGTAAGAACTCACTATTTGACAAAAAATGCTGGGAAAACTGAAAAATAATAGGCCAGAAACTTGACAAAGATCTATTTCTCACACCTCATATCAAAATAAGATCAAAATGGATACATGCTTTTGGCACAAAAGAGGATACTATCAGCAAATTAGGAGAAAAAGGGATAATTTACCTACCAGATCTTTGGAGAAAGGAGGAATTTATGACCAAAGAAGAACTAGAAAATGTTATAAAAGGCAAAATGGGCAACTTTGATTACATTAAATTAAAAAAGTTTTTAAATAAACAAAACCAACAGAAACAAGATTAAAAGGGAAGTATAAATCTAGGGAAAATCTTTATAGCCAGTATTTCTGATAAAGGTTTCATTTCTAAAATATATAAATAACTGTTTCAAATTTGTAAGAATATATGTCATTCCCCAATTGATAAATGATCAAAGGATATGAATAGGCAATTTTCAGGCAACAAAATTAAAGGCATTTATACTTATATGTAAAAATGCTCTAAATTACTGTTGAATAGAGAAATGCAATTTAAAACAACTCTGAGGTACCACCTCACACCTCTTAGATTGGTTAAGATGAAAGGATAATGATAAATGTTGCAGGGGACATGGGAAAACTGGAACACTAATGCATTGTTGATGGAGTTCTGAAATGATCCAACCATTCTGGAGAGTAATCTGGAACTACCCCCCAAAAATCTATCAAACTGTGCATACCCTTTGGCCTAGGAGTGCCCTTATTGATCTGTATCCCAAGGAAATCATAAAAGAGGGAAAAGGACCCATACATTAAAAAATGTTTGTAGCAGCTCTTTTTGTAGTAGCAAAGAATTGGAAAAGGAGTAGATGCCCATCAATTAGGAAATGGCTGAACAAATTTTGGTACATTAAAGTAATGGAATATTATTGTTCTATTAAAAATTATGAACAAGCTGATTATATAAAGGCCAGGAAAGAGTTACATGAACTGATGTTAAGGGAAACAAGTAGAACCAGGAATATATTGTACACAATAACAGCAAGAATGTGTGATCATCAACTATGAAAGACTTGGTTCTTCTCAGTAGTTCAGTGATCCAAAGCAAACCTAACAGACTTTGGACAGAAAATGCCATCTGCATCCAGAAAAAGAACTAAAGAGACTATATATAAAACAACACATGCTATGTTCACTTCTTTTTTCATTTTTTTATCTCTTCCATGGTTTTCCCCTTTTGATCTGATTTTTCTCTCCCAATATGATTCATAAAGCAATATATATTAAAATAAATAAACTTAATACAATGAAAAAAACAAAACCAGAAACAAAAATTAAAAGCACCATCAACAAATATAATATGTAATGGGAGTAAGTTAGAAGCATTCACAATAAGATAAGGAGTGAAACAAGTTTCCCCATTATCATCACTATTATTAAATATTTTCCTAGCAATAAAAGAATTTTAAAAATGCTATATGTTACTAACAAAGGCCAGCAAAAGATAGAAAGACAAATCCCCTTTAAAATAATTATAGATGATGTAAAATATTTGGGAGTCTGCTTCTAATACAAACCCAGAAATTATATGAACACAATTATAAAACAGTTTTCAGACAAAGTTAGATCTAATAATTGGAAGAATGTCAAATGTTTATAGGTAGGCCAAGTTAATATAATAAAGATGACAATTCAACTTAAATTAATTGACATGCCGTGACACACTAATAAAATTTCTAAGAAAATTACTTTATATAGCTTAAAAAATAATAACAAAATTCATCAGGAAGAACAAAAGGTAATGAATTTCAAGAGACTTCTTGGGAAAAAATGTAAAATGAGCTGTATCCAATATAAAATTATATTATTAAATAAATAAAATATTAAATAAATTAAATTATTAAATAAAACTAAATTATTAAATAAAAAATAAATATTAAATATATTATTAAATTAGAAATAGAGTAATGGACCAATGGAATAATTTAGTTTTACAAGACACAATAGTCAATGATTATACTAATCTAGTGTTTGATAAATTCAAAGATTCAAGGTTCTGGGATAACAACTCACTATTTGACAAAAATTTATGGAAAAACAAAAAATGTATGGCAGAAACTATGGATTGATCCACATCTAACACCCTATCCCAAGAGCAGGTAAAAAAGGGTTCATGATTTAGATACAAGGAGTGATACTATAAGCAAATTAGAAAACAAAGGATAGTCTACTTCTTAGATGTGGGGAGAAGGAAGCAATTTAGAGAACATTATGAAATGAAAAATGGATAATTTTGATTACATTAAATTAACAAGGTTTTGCACACACACACACACACACACACACACACACAAAAACCCAATGCAGCCAAGATTAGGAGGGAAGCAGAAAACTGGGGGGAAATTACCTCCAGTATTTCTGATAAAGGCCTCACTTCTAAATTATATGGATAATTAACCTAAATTTATAAGAATGCAAATATTCCCCAATTAATAAATGGTCAAAGATATGAATAGTTTTCAGATAAAGAAATTAAAGCCATTTCTAAAAATCAGGAAAAATACTCTGTCTTTATCAATTAGAGAAATGCAAATTAAGACAATTCTGAGGTGCTACTTTATATTTCTCAGATTAGTTAAATCTGAGTCTAAAGTCTAAGATGTTGATAAATGTTGGAGGGGATGTGGGAAAACTACTGCATTGATGGTGGCATTGTGAAATAATCCTTCCATATTAGAGAGCAATTTGGAACTATGACCAAAAAGAGATATAAAACTATGTCTACCTTTTGATCTATCAGGGGCAATACTGGGTATGTAGCCCAAAGAGATGATAAAAAAGGGAAAAGAACCCACATGTGCAAAAATGCTTCTTGTATCCCTTTTTGTAGTAACAAGGAACTGGAAATTGGATGGATGCCCATCACTGAGATAATGGATGAATAAGTTATGGTATATGAATGTGATGGAATTTTGTTCCTTAAGAAAAGTGAACAGACTGCAACCATCATCTCATACTACATACCAAGATATAGTCAAAATGGGTGCTTGATTTAGATATAATGGATGACAACATAAAGAAATTACAAGAGCAAGGAATCATCTACTTTTTAGACCCCTTCATAGCTATGGTCCAGCAATGCTACCAGTCTTTATCCTTTATACCTCATAAAAAAGGGGAAAAAAACTTACATGTGCAAAAATATTTATAGAAGCCCTTTTTGCTGTGGCAAGATATCAGAAATTGAGGAATTGCCCATCAATTGGGAATTGGCTAAACAATCTGTGGGATATGAATGTAATGGAATACTATTGTGTTCTAAATAAGCAGATTTGAGGAAAACCTGAAAATTTTTATACGAACTAATGCAAAATAAGAAGAAAAACATTGTACTTGGTATTAGCAACATTGAGTAATGATCAGCCATGATTTACTCAGCTTTTCTCAGCAACACAATGAACCAAGATAAGTACAAAGGAATAATAAAGGAAAATACTATCCATCAGAGAAAGAATTAATTGATATAGAATGCAGATTGTATTTTCATTTACTTTATTCTTTCTTATGTTCTTTTTTTCTTTTTTGATCTGTTTTTTCTTTCAGACCTGTGACTTATTAGTCACAGGAAATAGACTTTACATAATAAATAGCACATGTATAAACTATATAAGACTGTCTACCATTTTCAGAAGAGGTGAGAGAAGGCAGTAAGGGAGGGAGAAAAATTTGAAACTCAAAATCTTGTAAAAAATTAATGCTAAAAATTTTCTTGACTTATAATTGGGGGAAATAAAATATTTCAAAATATGTTATTAGGATAAGATTTGTGTCATTTTCCTTCTATTTTCTCTTTAGCACTTTTTATATTGTAAGCATTGTAATGACTATTTATACTGTGTTGAATTATTGAAAGAGAAATACATATTAGATGTGTCTAAGTGGCATAGTAGTACACTTGGTAGCTGTGCAACCCTAAGAAAGTCACAACCCTATTTGCCTCAGTTTCCTCATTTGCAAATTGAGCTGGAGAAGGAAATGGCAAACTACTCCATTATTTGTGCCAAGAAAATTATAAATGGGACAGTAGAGAGTCAGACATGACTAAAAAAAAAATCATTAAATAAAAATAGATTACAATCCAAGAATCTAGATATGAGTTTTGGTTCTGCCACTTATTAACTGCATGGGTTAGTCATTTCATTTTGTACAATATCACAGGATTATAGAATTTAGAGTTGTGAGAGAACTTGGGTTAATCAATTGAGATAATACCTGACAAATGCTTTGCATGTCTTAAAGCATTTTAAAAAAAAATAAGATGTTGTTATTCTATTGGAGGTATAGGAAATTCCTTTCTTGTTGGTTCAATCTTGAAAGATTGGATTTCTATTTTCCACAAAATCCTCATAGGAAACTAATGGATAATGTAACAATCAAAAAAAGAAATATAGAGAATGGAATTTTTCTTTCTAATTAAACTTAAATACAGTCTAAGATTGTTGGGACCAGTGCTGCTTTATGAGGCACTCAGCCCTACTGTACTGCTTTTTACAATGACAAATTATCTTTATACTAAGGTAGTGTGATAAAATGGGAGCTGGAAAAGGCAGGAACTGAATTTGAATACCATATTATTCACTATTTGACACGAGTTAACTCATCAGTAAAATGGTATCTAAAGTACAGTTGTAAAGATCAAATAAGCCAATACATGTTAAATGATTTGGAGATCTCAAAGCATCATATAAATGTCAGTTAGCATTTATTTCTCTTTTAGGGTCTGGATTACCCAAGTCTCTGGAAGACTTCCTTATTCTTCATCTACTTCCTTCTGCTTTGACATGATTTGAAATATAATCATTAATGAATTCTTTAGATTGATTCTACCCTTCATAGCTTCATAGAAATTTAATGCCTTCACCTATTTTAAGTTACCATCTGGGCTTAGTCATGCTAGTTAGTAGTCAAATGGTCCCAGGGACATCCCCTAGATCTCATGCAGAATGATCAACCCTCTTGCAATGCAGACTCTTTTGCACCTGTCTCTTTTGAGTTATTTCAATAATGTCAGACAAAGAAATGGAAGAGAACACACACACACACACACAGACACAAAACATATCAACACAATACACATAGGCATTTATACATATAACATGCATATGCATTGACATCTGTATGTATACATACACACAAATACAATATGTATAGAAATGCACATATGTGTATATACATATGCACACACAAAATATACATATATACACACACTATATATATGTTTACATACATATGTGTATATGCAGCTATATCTATCTATCATTTACCTATCTATTATCTACCTACCTATGTTTAGGTATATTTATCATGTATGTATGTTGATACATACATGTACACACATATATAGGAAAGCACATGTACATGTTATGTGTGTATAAGTACATATCGATATAAATGCACATATACTTGTATACCAATATGTTTATATATATGTATCTATATCCATATGTACATATGTGCACATAAACATGCATGTGCATGCATATATACATATGTTTAATAAAGAACTTGGTTTCCAGTCTTATCAGCATTTTCTTTCTTTCCCTCTGTTACTTCTCTAATTTAGTTTGTCAATAACTCTCTCAAAAGATAGGACTTAGAGCAGAATACAATACAGTGGTTATAGTCTGATCTATGGTTCTAAACTCCCTTCAGTCTTGTCATATACTTATATAAATTCTACTCAGATTTATATTAGTTCTCTTAGCAATGACACAATATCTATTTTCCTCAGTTTCCTTCTCTACAAAATGAGAAAAATAATAGCATCTACCTCCCAGAGTTATTGAGAGGATCAAATGAGATAATAATTATAAAATACTCAACACAGTGTTTGGTAACAGCTATTGAGCTTATTAACATCTAAAACTCTATTGTAGTTTTTAAAAATTCATTGCTGTGAAGCCTAGTTTCCTACATCTTGTGCTATCATAACAATTTTTTTAAAATTTAAATGGGAGTTTTTTTTTTCCCCATGAAAAAAATTCAAGTGCTTTAATGTGGGTGCTCCCTCTGCTGAGAGAGAGTACTGCTACTTCTGACATGATAGTAGTCGACTTTCCAGAGTAACCATGGGCAAAATAAATAAAATCATCATCTGGTAGCAAAGCCCATAGTGTTTTACATTTAAATTGCTGTTAAATATCATTTCAAAACATTTGATCAGAAATACATATAGGTGAATTCTCACCCACTCAGGAATGAGTGGTTAAGCATTCTGAGTTGTCAAGTCAACAAACATTTATTGAGCATGTATAATGTACCAAGCACTGTGTTAAGCATCTGGGTTACAAATACAAGCAAAAAGAAATAGCCACTTCATTTATGGGACTTACATTCAGGAGGGGAAGACATTGAATAAAAAGTTATGAAAACAAAGGAAGGACATTATTAAATTTGAGAGGGCATAATGGTAAATTTTAGATAACAAAGGATGGCTGGCAAAGTCATTACTCAATATACAATGATTAGAAGAAACTCAACAATGAGAAAAGGGTACTATGAGAACAGAAGGAGAATGGAACTTAGGTATGATGATGAAGCCCAGAAAATGAAGTATGGTTGTTATGGATTCTTCCTCAAAATGGAGATTTTGAACTTAAATAGCTCATCATTGGATAATAGATAAATCATTCCAGCTTTGTAGAAACTGTCAAAGGATATATTTTATTAGCATAGTTTTCAAGATACAAGGTCCATTACACCTTAATTTGACATCTGAGTAGTATTTGAAAGAAATAATTTTATAAATGTCAATTAATTTTATTTATAAGGTGTTTGGGTGTGCTACCCATATAGATTATATGTATGTCTACATGGATTTCCTAACTGTGGCTCATGAGGAAGCTTTGGTTGCTATTTTGAGATTCTTGTCCATACCTCTCTCAGGAATACTTTGATTCCTGTCTGGAGGAGAGCCAAAGAGGAGCCCCTCTTCTGTGAGAGAAGAGTATTGATAGAATTGTCTATATGATCCACCCCACCCCCATACCCATATATTGCTCATCTAGAAGAATAATTATCTTAGATTCGAGTCATTTCACTGGTTATTATCCCTTTAAGTGGAAAGAATGCCCCAAGACTATCCAAAGGCTTGATCCCTTCCTACCAAATACTAGTTATACAGAAGACCAATGAAAGTAATGAATGACAAAGAAACCCATTTGTCCAAGAATATAGCAAACCATAATCCCCTAAATTTGATAGACTATAATAAACTCACCAATACACAAAGTGAATGAACTTTCCTCCAATTAGTAAGATAACTTGAGTAAGAGAGAGAGAAAGTAAGAGAGAAAGAGAGAGAAAGAGAGAGAGAGAAAAAGAGAGAGAGAGAGAGAGAGAGAGAGAGAGAGAGAGAAGTTGTAAAATCAGGGAAATGTCAAGGATCCAGATTTTTGAGAGAGAGGGGGTGGGTGGGGTTGGTCTCTTCCTAAAGAAAGTCTGGAAATATCAATGTTCCCTTTCTCAAAACAAGAAGGAACAATTTCTCTATTTTCTCTAACTTGTATTAATTCTATTTTGCAACATCATTCAGAACTGAGTCATCCCTCCCTTCCATCAATAAGGGCAGTTTTCTACATATGTTCCAATTCTGAACCTGAGTTGTACTAGTAATAGCACAAAACTTTGATAGATTTGTTATTTTATAAATATAGATTTAATCACTGCTACTGCAGAGTACAAAACTTTGTTGTTTCTCATTCATCTGACTATTGTCCATTTCTTTCTGTAAATCATTTATAGAGTATGTTCCAAGTGTGCTATAGAATAATCTCCCTAATTCTTTTACTATTTCAAATATATAAAGACATATGTAACTCTTACTATATAACAAATATATCTCTGGGTTGTGGGAGGTTTTATTTTGGCTACATTTTGTTTTTATATTGTAAATATTTATAATTTTTCCACTTTGTCAAAGGTATCTTTTAACAAAGTGAAACTAAATTACTGTGACCTCATCTCAATGGTCTTGCATCATTCCATATCTATAAAGTCCTTTCACTTCTCTCAAAAAATAAACAAATTTATTTTTCTTCATCCTAGCTACTTCCCCAGGAAAAAGAAAAAAAAATTGTAATGAACATGCATAGCCATGCAAAACAAATTCCTTCAACACACACACACACACACACACACACACACACACACACACGTACCTATACACATATAGATATGTGTGTGCATGTATATATGCACATATGTCTCATTCTGTACTTTAAATACATCACCTATGTAATGTTTCAACATTGGTCCTCTAGAATTGTGAATGGTCATTGCATTGACCTTAGTTGTTATAGCTTTCAATGTTATTTGTTTTTACAATCTTATTGTAATTATGTGAATTTTTCTACTGGTTCTGCTTCTTGTTATTGTATAAATTGTCCTCCTTAGTTTCATTCTTTATCAATTTATAAAAGTCCTCTTTTTATTTTAAAAATATTGATGTTATAATAAAAATTGTTCTTCTGGCTGCACTTTCTCCATTGTGCATATGGTTTTTCCCATTTCTCTTGTTAAATCATTTACTCCCCATTTTTTATAGCTCAAAAATGCTCCATCACAATCATATACCACAACTTATTCAGCCATTCATCATGTGTTAGACATGCCCTTAGTTTCCAGTTCTTTATCACCACAGAAAGAGCAGCCTATTTATATTTTTGATAGTTATTGCTCTAGTTGCTATATCTTTCCACTCAAATATTTGCTGGCTGAGGTAGTTTCTAGGGGTCTCCAGCCTTCTTATTGTGTTAATTCTTTTGCATCCGTTAATCTTCTCTAAGAAATATTGATAATAAATGTGAGTTTCTTTACTTGTGTACATATATCAATTTTTGGAGTCAATAACTTGCTTAAACAAATCAGTTTAGAACTCAATCATAGACAGGCTTTTTATAACCTGAAAGGGTTTTATTTAGAAGTCAATTATCACTTATTTGTCATTTTTCACATTTGAGAAAACAGAGGTCCAGGAAAGATAAGTGACTTATTCAAGATCAAACAAGTTAGAGAGAAGGTATCAAGTTGTGATTTCAAACTAGGTCCCCTGACCTCAAATCAAAGTTGTGCAAACTTTCATACATAGTATCTGCCATAGAGTTTTTTAAAAAACATTGCTTTCGGCGCACTTTCCATTCTCAATTGTGCCCTAACTTACACTTCAGTTTAAAGCTCTCTTGATCAGTTTGGTGAGTGATCTGTCAAAAACATTTAAATAATTACGTGAATCAAAATACATTTTATTTAAAGCCTTTTGTTTTTCATATACCACAATCATTTCCCAACATAGCAACTTGCTCCATCTTGCTATTCAATATTCCTTTGTAACAAAGAAAAACAGTTTAAAAAATTAGTTGACTAAAAATGACATCTGAAAACAGAAACAAAATTTCCTCTCCTTTTATGTTCTGCCCTTCTTGGAAAGTAGAGAAATGTATATTTTGTGATTTCTTCTCCAATATTGATCATTATAGTTACTCTCAAGCTGATTTTTTTTACTGATTTTTTCTGTTTTTCATTTATATTTTTATAGTCATTGTATATTCTAATTTTCTTGGCTCTAAATTGGTTTATTCAATTCTGCCCATGTTCCTCTATATTTCCCATATCCATCATTTCCTATTGTTCAATAATTTTTCATTACATTAAAATAGCATCTTAGAACTGGTAGGAACAAGTTGGTGGAGAGGACACAGGCTTCCCTCTGAGCTCTCCTACTACCCTCACACAAAATAAGAAATTCAGCTGCTGAAAAAGTGCTAGACTGACAGAATTCATGAATATTGGGAGTGCAGCAAATTACCAGCAAAAAATAATGTTTAAGATCACCAGAAAAGATTGGTTTTGATTGGTCACAGTATGGGAGAAGGCCAGGCACACCCTGAGCAGACCCAGATGTGTTGCAGTCTCCATAGGCAGAGAATCCACAGAAAGGATTCTACCACAGTGTTGGCTATTCTGCCCCAGCTGCAAGCCAGTAGATCAACTGAGAAGTTATAAAACATCCAATATAAACACAAAAGGTAAAAATTGTACCCCAAAGTGCTGGAGTCTCATAGGACCTGGCCACACCCACCCAGCATTGGGAGGGACTCACCACAAACCTAGCACAGTTATTGATCCCACCACAGCCGAGGATCCCACTGCAGCCAGTGTCTATAGAGGAAGCTTGGAACCTCCGTGTCCTAAGCAAATTTTTTTTTTAAATGAGTAAAAAGGCAAAGTTAGCTCTAACTATAGACAGCTTCTATTGTGAAAATGAATATATTTCAAATCCTGAGGAGACTAAAAGCATATTGTCTCCAGATGAAACCCCAAAGGGGGATATAACTTGGTCCCCACCACACAACACTCTTGTAGAAGAAATTTAAAAGGATATTAAAAGAGAGCTAGAAGAAAAATGGGGTAAGGAAAGGAAAACTCTGCAAGAGGGTCTGGAAAAGGCATATAACTCATTAAAAGAAAGGTTTGAGAGAGTGGAAAAAGAAAACAACTCCCTGTAATGTGAAATGGAAAAGGTAAAGAACTCTAAGGAAAACAGAATTCGTGAATGGAAAAAAAAAATTCTTAAAAAAAAAAAAGTGAAATGGAAAAAAAAATTCCATAGAACAAAACAACTCATTTAACAACTCAATTGGACAATTACAAAAAAAGAAGTTAAAAAAAGTCAATGAAGAAAATAATTCACTAAAAATGAGAACTGAACAAATGGAAATGGATGTCTTGATGAGACAGCAAGAATCAGTGAAACAAAACCAAAGAAGAAAAAAAAAAAAAGAAAAAACAGAAAAAAATGTTAAATACCTGCTTGGGAAGACAAGAGACCTGGAAAATAGAGGAGAGATAATCTAAAGATTATTGGACTCTGAAAATCTTTATGAAAAAAAGAGCCTAGACTCTATTTTTCAGGAAATCATCAAAGAGAACTGCCCAGATATCAAAGAATCAGAAAGTAAAATAGCCATTGAAAGAATTCATCAAACACCTACTGAAAGAGACCCCAAAATTAAAACTCCAAGGAATATTGTGGCTAAATTTCAGAACTATCAGACTAAGGAAAAAATACCATGTTTCTCCGATAATAAGACCTATCCTGAAAATAAGTCTTCCCTTTACTGTGTAAGATTCCTCTAAAACAAGCCCTCCCGTGAAAATAAGCCCTATTGAGATTGCTACTGTAGTGAAGGTGATCCCCTGCGCTACACGCTACATTATGGTACCCTCTGTATGCACCGTCCCCCTCCCTTCCCCATCCTGGGTGAAACGCATACCACCTCCAAGCTGCATCCAATCAGAGCTGCAGCAGTGAGCGCGTCATCCTGTTCTTCCCCAGTGATTTGCTTGCTGGTGCCATTGAGAGCAGTGCCGCGGAGGAGAGCTGAAGCAGGACAACATAAAAACCCGGTAGGTAAGCGGGAGTGAGGGGGCATGATGGAGGATAAACGGGACATGATGGAGGATAAAAGAAGAACTCAGCCAGCACTCATCACGCTAAAGAAATGAAGAACTTCCTTGCAGAGAGAAGAATAGATCAAGTAATGATTCCTGCAGGAATGACTGCCTATCTCCAGACCCTTGATATTGCAATAAACAAGCCATTCAAGGACCATTTGCGCATGGAAGTCAATGACTACATTGAAAATAGAATGGAAAGAAATCAGCGTGGAAACTTTGTGAAGCCCTGTCTTCAAGAAGTCATGACT
This sequence comes from Antechinus flavipes, assembly GCF_016432865.1. Lineage (NCBI taxonomy): Eukaryota > Metazoa > Chordata > Mammalia > Dasyuromorphia > Dasyuridae > Antechinus > Antechinus flavipes. The sequence continues at coordinate 529,199,894 of NC_067398.1, forward strand.
TGGGTGAAGAAGTCATGGGATAAAATTATTGACAGCTGTGTAGCCAAGGCACTATGAGCAGGTTACCTGGACAAGACATGTTCATTTAAAGAGAGCTATATTGCTGGACGTGACAGATTGGGTCCACTTCTTCTGAAGGAAATAGAGGCGCAAGACATCCAGGATGGAATTCAGGGTATGGACACTTATGACAATGTTGTTGAAGAAGATGACATGATCATTATTGAATAAAGGTCCTTTTTTTTGTTCACATTTACCTGTTTATTAAAATTGCTGTCAATGTTCATTAAAATAAGCCCTCCCCTGAAAATAAGCCCTCTGGAGTTTTTTCTGACCAAAAAAATAATAAGACACTGTCTTATTATTGGGGAAACACGGTATAACAAGCAGCCAGAAAAAAAAAAAAAAACAATTCAAATACCGAGGAGCCACAATAAGGATCATTCAATTACTCAGAATCTAGCAGCTTCTATATTAAAGGATCAAAGAGCCTGGAATCTGATATTCTGAAAAGCAAGGGAACTTGGAATGCAGCCAAGAATAAACTACCCCACTAAATTGAGCATTTTCTTACAGGGAAGAAGATGAGTATTCAATGAAATAGGTGAATTCCATTTATTTCTGATGAAAACAACAGAGCTAAACAAAAATTTTGACCTCCAAATATAGAACTCAAAAGAAGCATAAAAAGATAAAAAGAACTCTTCAGAATTGTATTTCTGTTACAGGCATACATAGAGGGTGCATGGATAATTTGATTTTATTGTTATAATATAAAAAAGAACTAGAGGTGGAAAGGGGCTTGTACCAGAGAAAGAGAAAAGTGGTGATGAAAAGAGGAAAATTACATCTCACGAAGAGGCAAAGGAAACCTATTGTGACTGAGGGAAAGAAGGGAGAGGAATGAACATTGTGTGAATCTTATTCTCATCCAATTTAGCTCAAAGAGAAAATACTAGATATATTTGTTTTACAGAGAAACCTCTCTCACCTTATTGAAAAGTAGAAGGAGAAAAGAGAAAAGAGAAGGGGTAAACTAAACAGAAGGGAATACAGAAAGAGTAGGGAAAAGATTTAAAGAAGGGGAAGGGACTCTAAGAGGGAGGGATTTAAAAGGGAAGGGCTGCTTGAGGCAAGTGGTGCTCATAAGTTTAATACTGGGAAGGGGGATAAGGGGGAAAGGAAAGAGAAAAGTATAATCTGGGGGGTGATAAGTTGGCAAGAAATACAGAATTAGTAATTTTAACCATAATTGTGAATGGGGCAAACTCTTCCATAAAGTGGAGGCAGATAGCAGACTGAATTAAAAGCCAAAATTCTGCAATATATTGTTTACAGGAAACACATTTAAAGCAGGTTGATACATACAGAGTAAAGGAAAAAAGGGTGGAGCAGAATCTATTATGCTTCAGGTGAGGTAAAAAAAAAAAAAAAAAAGCAGGGGTAGGCATCCTGATCTCAAATCAAGCAAAAGCAAAAATTGATCTAATTAAAAGAGATAAGGAAAGAAACTATACCTTGCTAAAGGGTACCACAGATAATGAAGCAATATCAATATTAAACATATACACACCAAATGGTATAGCATCTAAATCCCAAAAGGAGAAATTACAAGAACTGCAAGAAGAAATAGGCAGCAAAACTATAATAGTGGAAGATCTCAACCTTGCACACTCAGAACTAGATAAATCAAACCTGGGGCAAGTCACTTAACCCCAATTGCCTCAGAAAAAAAAAAGAAAGAAAGAAAGAAAGAAAGAAAGAAAGAAAGAAAGAAAGAAAGAAAGAAAGAAAGAAAGAAAGAAAGAAAGAAAGAAAGAAAGAAAGAAAGAAAGAAAGAAAAAAGAAAAAGAATGAATGGGGAAGCTAACCACAGATACAATAAATAATTTCATCCAAGAGAATAACAATAATGAGACAACATGCCAAAATTTGTGGGATGCAGCCAAAGCAGTAATAAGGAGAAATTTTATATTTTTAGAGGGTTACTTACATAAAATAGAGAAAGAGAAGATCAACAAATTGGGCAAAAACTAAAAAAGCTAGAAAAAGAGCAAATTAAAAAGTCCCAATGAAATACTAAACTTAAAATTATAAAAGTAAAGAGAGAGATTAATAAAATTGAAAGAAAAAAACTATTGAATGAATAAATAAAACTAAGAGTTGGTTTTATGAAAAAAATGAAGTAGATAAATCTTTGGTAAATTTGATAAAAAAGGAAAGAGGAAAATCAAATTATTAGTTTTAAAAATGAAAAGGGAGAACTTTCCACTAATGAAGAGGAAATTAGAGCAATAATTAGGAATTACTTTGCCCAACTTTATGCCAATAGATTTGATAACCTAAGTGATATGGATGAGTAGCTACAGGATTATAGGTTGCCCAGATTAACAGAGGAGGAAATAAATTGCTTAAATAGGCCCATCCTAGAAAAAGAAATATAAACAAGCTATTAATCAACTCCCTAAGAAAAATTCCCCAGGACCAGATGGATTTACATGTGAATTCTACCAGACATTTAAAGAAGACTCAATATTATGGAAATTATTTGAAATAATAGGGAATTAAGGAGTCCTACCAAATTCCTTTTGTGACACAGACATGGTACTGATACCTAAACCAGGTAGGACAAAAACAAGAAGGAAAATTATAGACCAATATCCCTAATGAATATTAATGCAAAAATCTTAAATAAAATATTGGCAAAGAGATTGCAGAAAATCATCTCCAGGATAATACACTATGACTAAGTAGGATTTATACCAGGAATTCATGGCTGGTTAAATATTAAGAAAATTATGAGCAAAATTGACTATATCAATAACCAAATTAACAAAAACCATATGATCATCTTAATAGATGCATAAAAAGCATTTGATAAAATCCCAAACCCATTCTTATGAAAAAAAATTAGAGAGTATAAGAATAAATGGAATTTCCCTTAAAATAGTCAGTAGCATCTATTCAAAACCATGAGTAAGCCTTATATATTATGGGGATAAACTGGAACCATTCCCAATAAGGTCAGGTGTGAAACGAGGTTGCCCACTATCACCATTACTATTCAATACTGTATTAGAAATTCTAGCAATAAGAGATGAAACAAAGATTAAATGAATTACAGTAGGTAATGAGGAAAGCAAATTATTACTCTTTGCAGATGATATGATGTTACACTTAGAGAACTCCAGAGAATCTACTAAAAAGCTTTTTAGCTTTTTAGCTTTAACAAACTTTAGCAATGTTAGCAAAGTTGCAGAATACAAAATAAATCCACCTAAATATCAACATTTTTATACATCACTAACAAAATCCAACAGTAAGAGATACAAAGAGAAATTCCATTTAAAATAACCATTGATAGGATAAAATATTTGGAAATCTATCTCTGAGGAACTGTATGAGCAAAACTACAAAACACTTTCCACACAAATAAAGTCAGATCTAAATAATTGGAAAAATATTAAGTGCTCTTGGATAGTTTGAGCAAATATAATAAAAAATGACAATACTACCTAAACTAATCTATGTATTTAGTGCTATACCAATCAGACTCCCAAAAAACTATTTTAAGGACTAGAAAAAAATTAAAAAATTCATCTGGAAGAACAAAAGGTCAAGAATTTCAAGGGAACTAATGAAAAAAATTAAATGAAGGTGGCCTAGGTGTACCAAATTTAAAACTATATTATAAAGCAGCAGTCATCAAAAACATTTGGTACTAGCTAAAAAATAGACTAGTTAATCAGTGGAATAGATTCACAGGACAAAATAGTAACTATAGCAATCTAGTGTTTGACATACTCGAAGCTCCCAGCTTTTGGAATAAGGTGCTGACAAAAATTGCTGGGAAAATTGGAAATTAATATGGCAGAAACTAAGAATTGACCTACACTTAACATCATACACCAAGATAAGGTCAAAATGGGTTCATGAGCTAGACATAAAGAATGAGATTACAAATAAATTAGAAGAACATAGGATAGTTTACCTCTCAGACCTGTGAAGGAGGACAGAATTTGTGACCAAAGAAGAACTAGAGATCATTATTGATCACAAAATAGAAAATTTCAGTAATATTATTAAGTTAAAAAGTTTTTGTACAAACAAAACTAATGCAGACAAGATTAAAAGGGAAGCAATAAACTGGGGAAAAAAATTTACATTCAAAGGTTCCAATAAAGGCCTCATTTCCAAAATATATAGAGAATTGACTCAAATTTATAAGAAATCAAGCCATTCTCCAATTGATAGTCAAAGAATATGAACAGACAATTTTCAAATGAAGAAATTGAAGTTATTTCTGGTCAAATGAAAAGGTGCTACAAATCATTATTGATCAGAGAAAAGCAAATTAAGACAAATCTGAGATACCATTACACACCTGTCAGATTGGCTAGGATGACAGGAAAAGATAATGATGAATTTTGGAGGGGATATGGGAAAACTGGGACACTGACATATTGTTGGTGAAATTGTGAATGAATCCAATTATTCTGGAGAGCAATTTGGAACTATGCACAAAAAGTTAACAAATTGTGCATACCCCTTGATCCAACAATATTACTACTGGGCTTATAGATCAAGAAGTTCTTAAAGAAGGGAATGGGGCTTGTGTGTGCAAAAATATTTGTGGCAGCCTTTTTTTGTAGTGACTAAAAACTGGAATTGAATGGATACCCATTAATTGGAGATTGGATAAATAAATTGTGAATAAATTGTGGTATATGAATGTTATGGAATATTATTGTTTTGTAAGAAATAACCAGCAGGATGATTTCAGGAAGGCCTGGAGAGACAACAAGATTATATGATGATTAACTCTGATGAATGTGGCTCTTTTCAATAATGATATGATTCAACCAGTTCCAATTGTGCAGTAATTTTTACACATCAGAAAATTGAGACCTAGAGAGATTGAGATCTGTTCAATGCTAAATCAGTTAACAAGCCTTAAAGCCAGCATTAAATTCAGGTTACCTGGTCCAGTACTTTTTATACCACATTATGCTATCTCTATAATGCCATATTCTGTTGAACTATTTCCCTATAAATAACACATTTTATTTCTTTTTTGTTGTTTTTTTTTTATTTTAGAAAAAAAAAAGGGCTACTGTACTTCAATAAATATAGGATTTTTTCTGGTTTTGTCTTAATTGGAGTATAGATTCAAAAATTTCTAAGGTAAAGCACAAAACCAATCCAATGACTTTACTTGCATTATTACAGATTTGTAGAATATGGAAATAATTTTTAGATCCTCTAATGGTGTACCAATGTATCTTTATCTTCACAGTTTATCCAACATTGACAATTTCTTTACCAAGTTAACATGTTTGGGATGAAACCTCAGAATGGTTTATATTTCTCTATTAATCAACGATTTGGTATATTTGGTCATATGGTTCACAATAACTTGGTTTAATTTTTTTTTTAATGCCATTCTATTCATTAACCACTTATCTATTTGGGAACTACTCTTGGATATATAATGTGGAAACACTCTTTGTCCAAGGCATTGCTTTAATTCCATATCTATCTTGCATATCAGTCTTTTATCAGATATTTAATGAGACATTTTTTTCCTCTTGAACAATACTCTTCTCATTTCAGGTTCATTGTTTTTTAATGAAAAAAATTGGTTTGAATTTTGTATCATCAAAATTTTCTGGATTACAAACTTATATAGACAGAACAAACTTTGGAAGATTATCAAATTCAACCAAGTACCTTCATATATCTTCTAACAATTTCACTCTATCCAACACCCTTTAACTCTCTTTGGAAGAAAATATTAATGAAGTATAGCTTTGAGGCTTCTGAGTATTCTGTGAACCTTTGTATTCTCAATTCTTAATCACAAATGTTATTTTCTAATAAACTTTTTGACATAATATCTCTACACCCTTTATGTTGAAATTATAAAATATCCAGGCTATATAATTATTCCTTTTGGAAAATTTCATCAAATGCTTTATTGAATATCTCTACTCTTTCATTTTTTGAAGCAGATGTTGGCACTTAAAGCTGCAATTATCTTCATGATGGTTTGTTTACTTATGCGTAATGTGAGTATTGCAAAGCAAGATGACCAAGTGTCCCAGAAAATGATGGGGTTTTCTGATGCCTTTGGGCACCTGATGAAACCAACTCTGCCAACTCTTTAATTGCCTCTCCAAGGACAACCTAGGAGCTGTCTTTCCATTCAGCTGCAACTTCTGTATGACTTCTGATTTCATTCATTTTGAGGATGTTAGTTTGGTTGTGGTTCAGTCCTTTTAATAGAATAATGTCTTGTTGATTATTGTTGATTAATTGTTGACCTCACATTAGGCACACTACTGATTTAATTAATATTTGCAAAAATATCTAAAATCTTACACAGAATCTTAAGTTTTAGAATTTTTAGTTTCCATTGTTCATTTTTTTCTGACATTCTTCCTTCATTAATGCAGAAACTCAGATCTGAGAAGTATTTTGTCATTTTACCTGTTTTACTAAACATATATACACACATATATATCACTATTTGGTGTTCTATATTCTAGAAATGATTTTTTCTATATTTATAGATACTGATTTTATGGTGCATCCTAAAATTTGACTTGAAGCCATTCCATTTTGACGTAACATAACAATTTTGATATGGATACATATTCTCAAAAACCCAGAGTCATCTCCAATATAATGGAGCATCAGATATTATAGAGGATTAAGAATATTAATTGTTTTTGAAACCTATTCCCTTAAGATATATGACTAAAAAGTGCCAGAACTTGTAGATCACTTTGAAATTAAGACAAAAACTACAACCTCAAAGTCACTATTCTTTATCTGATTTCATTCTGATTCCATTACTTGGAAAACACAGAATCAGAGATTTGTTGGTGATTTTATATACACTGATTAAATAGCTAGCATCTTATATTATTTATATCTATACATCTGTCTTTATCTATGTATGTAAATCATATATATACATATATGTATATTATCTATCTATCTATCTTTCTATCTATCTATCTATCATTCTATGCATCTATCAAATGCAATCCATTTACTTTCTCTTGGCCAGATTTTGAATTGTTGAGTGTGTCCAGAATGATAGTAGAATGATGATAAGGAATATGAAACTTTTGGTTATTGTTGCCTCCCATGACTTGTCAATTACTTTAGGGTTATGTGAGAAAAGGAAGAGTATATTGTGTGTATATGTATATGTATTATGTATATGTGTGTTTGTATATATGCATACATAAATATGTATATATATATACATAAATACATAATAATGTATGTATATATACATAGGTGTAAGTGTGTATATGTGTGTGTGTGTGTGTGTTTGTATACATACATATATACACAGACACATATATAGATAAGATTTTGGTTTTTCCTCCATTGCTTTTCCATAGTTTTTTTGTGTTTTCTAGTTATTCAGTTAAACCTCAATTTCTATTCCTATCATTCATGGTAATGGAGATGCATTATCATGATTTCTGATTTGTAGGCTGTCATTCCCATTAATAACCTACCAAACTGTCATTCTGTCACTCTATGTTGTGATAGTAATTTGTTTCAACAATGGAGCTTGATTTATGAAGAATTAAAAAAAACCACCTCAGATTGTCTTGTTGAGAGGTCCAGAGTGTTTTTGAGGTGTGGGAAAAGCAGTCAGAAAATATGTTATCTGCAACCCTTAATTTAATTGTTAAATATCTCACTCAGGTTGTTTGGTTACATTTTTTTTTCCTTTTAGTAGGTCACTCTTCTTGGAATTTGAAACTTGGTAGAATTAAGAATGGATTTCAGGGAGTATTGCCATCCATATCTCTGTTCATTGTTTTAGTCTTATCTGATTCTGTAACATTATTTATGTTTTCATGGCAAAGACACTGGAGTGGTTTACCATTTTCTTCTCCAACTCATTTTACATATGAGGAAACTGAGGCCAAAAGAGTTTAGTGACTTGAACAGGGTGATACAGCTAGTAAGTTTTTGAGGCCAGATTTGAACTCAGGAAGATGTCTTCCTAATTTTAGACTTAGCACTCTATCCATTCTATCCATTCTATCTAGTTGCCCATGGTTTTTAAGCTACTGCATTTTGCCTAATTTAAAACTACTTACCTCAAACATTATCTTAGAAATAGTATAATTTGATTTATATCCCATTTCTCCCCTCTAATTTTGAAAAAAAATTAATGTCATTCTATAATCCCAGATATTAAAAACTTAAAGATGACTGATTCCAAAATTTCTAATACAGAAATCTTTTTATAATATACCTTTACCAAATAGTTTTTCAAGTTTTTCTAGAATATCCTCTATTGTAGGGATCATTATTTCACATAAAACACCTTCCCTGAGCTTTTTAAAAATTTTAATTAATAGAAAGTCTTTTTTTCCCCTTAATATTAGGCCACAAATCTGTTGTTCTCTAACTTGTTCCCTAAATATAAGTAAAACTAAAAGTGTTCATTCTGCCCTTTGGATCAATGATTCTAATTTTTTTTTCCTACAAGAAAAAATTAATCACATATTTCAAAAATAACTATGCGTCCTTTTGATCTTTTCTTCTCAAACTTAACATCCCCATTTCCTTTAGCCTGGTAAAGTTGCTGTAGCCACATTCTGTTTAGTCCATGTTCCTACTTAGAATGTAGTGTTCAGGACTGAAATTAACTTTCCTAGCATGGAAGCAATATACCCCATTCCTCTCACTACTTATAATATGGAGGCTGCCTGTAGGTATAGGCTGCAATACTAGATTTTTAAACAGCTGCACCATCCTATTGGCTAATATTCATGATATTGTCAATTAGTGGTGTCTTCTCTGATACTACAGATAGAAACTAAAGAATTCAATGAATTAAAAGTATATTTTCAAAATAATTTCAAAATAAAATTGTGAAAAATAAATTGCTAAATATTACAGATATTTGTTTCCATTTTAGTTTAGAAATGTAAAGTCATTTAAACAATCATTGTGTTCAAAAGTACTAAAATTTCCTTGAAAAGAGATAATTTGGAGTACTTTGATTCATAACATTAATAAGATCCAAAATGAATTTAAAATTACACTGTAGTTATGTTTTTTTTTTCTTTTGTTTGGACCAGCCTTGAGCTTCTATTGGTATTAGGCAACTCCTCACGAAGAATTTCTATACCCTGGCAGATCAGCACCTTCTATGTAGTTTAATTTTAGAAAATTACTTAAGTTCCCAAGATATTAAGTGATTTTCTTGAGGGCATATAATCAATTTGTGTTAGAATCAGAGGTTGATGCTACAAGACTAAGTCTCCAACCACAATGCTACAGTGCCTTTTGTAGTTGGGAATGTCTTGTTGGAGTCAATGTAACTTTTCTAATGTTCAAAAATATTTGTGATTAAGATACCCCAAAGTAAATTTTTAAAATTCCATATTTCATCAATATTTAAATAATCTAATTGTTTTGAATACTTTTTTCTCCTACTGTCAAATGAACTTTCCTTCTTCCCTTCCCATAAAGAAAAACAATTCTCATAACTGTGGTAGATTGAGAGCTCACCTTTGAATCATTTGAACATTCAGCAATACTTGGAAAAAACACCTAGAATTCTGGGCTCTTACTGAACACCAAGTAAGCTCTCTATCATGATGTATATTTTTCTGAACTAGAAGGGAGAAGGGTAACTACAGAATTCCATGTTTGTTTCATGATTGGCTAGCAGTTAGAAGTGATTGACAGGTGTAGCAAACCCCATGGGAGCAATTCTCTGTACAGAGAATTGATAGTTATATAAGTTCACTACCATCACATCCAGACTGTGCCTCTAGGCTATATAACTTTTTAGGTTTCACATTTTCAGTATTTAGAAAGGTCTATACACAAAAATTGCCATTTTTCCAGTCATTTATTCAACAAGTATTTATTGATCAAAGTCTATGCTAGGGGAGACAAGCATAGAAAACATCGTCTCTGCCCTCAAAGCCTTTTCCCCAAAGCATTTTTATTGTAGTTCTATAGAAAACCTGTAAAGAAAAACACTGGCAAAACAGCTTAATTCATGAAAAAAGCCCTGGACTTTGGGAGAAAATTGGGTTCAGGGTTCTAGTCTTAGCTCTGCATGTAATCTTATAAGTCACTTAATATCTCTGGTCCACAATTCTTCATTTGTTAAATTGGCCATATGGGCTAGAATATCTCCACAATCTTCACCCTCTCTAACATTTTGTGATTTCTATAAACATGGCCTGAATTTGAAGTAGTAGCTCACCCAATAAGGTCCAAAGTGAATCAAGCTCTGGATCCTTTTTATTAGGTCCGGTGCTGGCCCAGCAAAAGAATTCAAAAAGTAGACATGTTTCCTACAGTATTCCTCACATACCCTTTTCTAGGCCCCTTTCCTCTTCAGCAGCCTTTCTCTTTCTCTTTCTCCTACTCTAATCCCACGACTAATGTTTCCTCTTAAGATGAAATATATTCAAATATTAGTCACTCGAGGTGTTATGATTTCAAAGAACATTTACATATTAAAATGGGAGCTTCAGGAAAAGGTGATATTCAACCTAATCAATCAATAAATCAACAAGCATTTTTTTTTCTTTTCTTCTCCAAAAGTTTCATTTTTAATGTTAACTAGCATTTATTTTTCCTCTTTCCACCATATACGAAAAAAAACAAAAACAAAAAAAAAAGCCCACTAACAACAAACATGCTAGTTAAATAATGTAAATTCCTCTACTGACCATGTCCAAAAATATGTCATATTTTTCAGATTGAATCCATCATCTGTGTTAGTAGACTGTGAGTATATTTCATATGCAGTCCTATAAATTTATGGGTTATCATTTTTGACTAGTGTTCTAAAGTTTTTCAAAGTTGTAACTCCTTATAATGTCACTATAGAAATTATTCTCCTGATTATGTTAATTTACTTTAGATCAATTTATATAGGCATTCCCAGTTTTCTCAGAAATTGTCCATTTCATAATTTCTTATGATACAATATTTCCTCGTATTCATATAACCTTTTTTCAATCATTCTCTATTTCATGGGCATTCCCTTAGCACCCTGTTGTTTGCTATAACAAAAGAAGCTGTTTTGAATATTTTGTACAAATAGATCTTTTTTCTTCCTTCATCTTTATAGGCTATAGATCTTGAAATGTTATGGCTAGTCAAATATTATGCACAGTTTAAGGACTTTGTCAGGAGTATGCTGAAGCCAAGTTGATTCTGCTTATAAGAGCCAATTGTTAAATATGTAGTGTGAGCTTAGAAATCAATAAATGCTTCTAATTAAGGTTTGACTTATTGTTTTGTTGATTGGATAATTGTATAGACTTAGGAAAGTATTGGAAAAACATTAATATACAGATTGAACTTTGAATTGTCTTATCATACTTTTTTTTTCTTAACCTAGATAATGGTTGTTAACATTTACCAGCATATGCCTGCTTTTGAGGCATAATTCCAAACTGCTTTCCAGAATGACTAGAGCAATTCACTGTCCCACCAATAGTGCCATATTGTTCCTGTTTTCCCACATCCCCTCCAATATTTGTCATTTTCCTTCTTATATTTCCTTCTAATATTTCTAATTTTATAGATGTGAAGTAGACTCTGAGATCAACGAGTATTTAAGTACAGACTATGTGCAAGTGTATGAATCTTAATGACATGTATGTTTTAAAATTGGATCTCTTGAGAATACAAAATTTAACCAGAATAAAATCCAAGTATTTCAGGCTCTCAGTAACTGAGGAGGGAACACATTTTTGGTTTCAAGAAGGGGAGGGGGGAGGAAGGGAGGGCTCTTTCACATACTCTTCCAATCACACATTATGAGGATAAACACTTATTCTGTCAATTCTGACCATCACAGTGTTATAGCATTTATTAAACATCTACTCTTCAAGATTTTGTTCTAGGCACTATAAAGAAATTTCGTGGTTTGTGACACATTTTAGGGAGAAGAAATGTGAGTAGAAGAATGCACCAAATGTTATACTATTATTTTAATGCCTTCGTTAGATCCCCTTTCACCAAAAAAAATCCTATAATTGCTAAAATTTACAATTTAGTTTTGCACCTTTGGAGACATCACATAATTTCACTGATGTATCTAAACTAATGGTTTCTTACTCTAAGGAGAGATGGGTTCTTGTTACGAAGACTATTTTTTTCCAGAATAGAAGGGAGAACAGATATTCACATTGTCTCATTTAATGCATCACTACTAGATTTAAAGGTTATATTATCTATAAGGTGAGTGAAAAGCTCCTAGAAAAAATATAAATATGTGTATGCCTGCACACACACAGGGATACTGTATACACATGTATGAATAGTATATATATATGTAATATATATATATATGTATGTATATGTATGTATATGTATATATATATGTATGTATATGTATGTATGTATATTTGATCTAACTGGGAAATATATATTTAAATATTCATATCCTTGGTTTTAGAAAATTATATTGTCTTGGCTTTTCATTTTTAAAGCAGAAAGGAAAACAAGGAACCATCATATAATTGAAGAATCAGAAAACTTTAAACAGAGGTTGATTTTTATGATTCAAGAGGGAAAAATTTGAGAGTTGTATAAAATGAGAATCTGAATAGCTGTGATGTGTTGCCTAGCTTTAAAAATAACTTACAGATGGATATTACAAATCAGAGTATTAAGTTTCTACCTTTTGTGAGGTAAATAGCTTCTTTGACTTCCAAATTGCAAGGACAACTTAGGGTCAAGATCAGGTGTCTGGCTGATGTGAAATAAACAAGACTGTCAAAATAGCAGAAGAATGGCATACACCTGCCCTGGATCCTGACATTTCTACCTATTTCTGGAATCACTGGGACTCCAGGGAGTGCTCAGAGGGTCCAAAGGCTACTTAGTCAACCAGCCAGTTCTGGAGCTAGTTAATTCTGTAATTCATAATTCAATGCACATACAGCTGGTGTTTGAAGTCAGGAGATCTTTAAAATGTCTCTACCTGGAACTTCCAGTCCTGGTTTTTCTTGGGGAAACAGAAATGCTTCTTTTAAAACAGAAGGGAAAAATGAGGCCAAGGTTAAGCATCATGATGGGAGGGTAATGGAAAGAAACATTGAGAGAGAAAACAGCTACTCCTTAGACATGACTGAACTTTCTCATCTGCGCCAGGTGAATCCCTTCTCCTGAACCTAGCTGCAGCCTCCTCCCCCTCCTCCTCTATCACAAAGAATGAAGTGTCATTTGGACTCTCAAACTTTTTTCTTCTCTGTTTCAATACAATATAGAACTTGAGGCTGAAATACCAATTGCTGCACAATAATTACTCAAAAAAGATATTCAATTGCCTGGCTAAGGATGTCATAATTTTCCTTAATATTTTAAAGAGACAGGGTTTCAGTGACTACATCATCATCATCATCATCTTGAAAATTCACATTTTAACCCACTTACAGATTTGTCTCTGCTACACCACCAGCAGCCAACCTCAAAATCTGTCAATGCCAACTAGTATTTTCTAAATCAATGTTTAATTAATGAAGCACTATAGCAACAGGTTCTCATTCTCCTTTTTTAATTTGATCTCCATGGCATTGTAGGAACCTAAAGCTTCTACCAGCACATATTCCCACACTTTCCTTGTCAGAGAAAATGTATATTCATTTTAGAGTTGCAGAGGCAATTACAGGAACCACCAGTTGCCTACAGCAGCTAATCAAAGTGATAACCTGAAAGTTCTCAACTCCTCATGAGACAACATCATTGCCTCCAGCTGATGAATGCCAAACAGCACAATGGGCCCCCAAAGTAATGACACTGACGCCTAAATGAAGTTTTAAACTCACCCATAGTTTTATTTTTTAAAAACATTTTAACACCACTTTTAAAAAAAGACTGGAGAGAGAAAGAATTTCACAGAATGAGAAGACATCTGTTGCCTACTGTTTTTGTGAGGCCTTATATTGCCAAGTTCCTGTGGATAGTGTATGGTCCACTCAGATTTCTAGGACAGGCAGAAATCTTCCCAGTGAGCTCTTTAGAGTGTGAACATCCAAACTTCAATAGCCACATTAAGAGGTAATAAATATAATACCAATGTGGGTCATTTCCGGAAATAGCCATCTTTCACCCAGCAAAACACTGTAGTCACCACAAGGAAATCAAATCAAGGGGAAAACACGTCTTGAGAAAACAACCAAGGACTAAGGTTATTTGTTGATTGAGTAAATATACCAAATTGTTGGAATTCCCTCATATTTTTGGGGTACCCCATCTTCAGGGTCTTATTATACTTTATTGGCTCAAAAATGTGAATGCTTTCATTGCCACTGGTGCCTGTTTTCTTTCTACTGTTTCCTATCCTGTTAAAGATAGAAGTAATTCTTAACTCTATTTTTGTTTTATTAAATCACTGTGGTCCAAAGGGCTTAATATAACTTTGAAGAAAATAGTCTGCATCACTTGAAACTTGTTCTGAAGAAAAATGCTGAATTCAAGGCTAAAGCTGTGATAGTAGAGTGGGGATCAGTGAAGGTGGGAGGGAGGTAGATAAAGTCACAGTGAAGGAAGGCAGTGAAATGGGAAAAACTGCCTATAGTAAGCAATTCTCTCATGATGTGCTGTACTAATTCAGCTATTGATTTAAGTTTTCTCTTTATAAAGTGTTTCTGGACAGCTTTTGACACTACAATTTAGTATATTCTGATTCAACTGTTATGTCAAAGCATACACTTCAATTGGATTGTTTGGTATGACATGATTCCAAGAATATTTTGCAAACTATCTTAACTCAGCTTATTAATTTAGTTGCTTGTTCACTGAATCAGTGAATCTCAGAGGTGAGAAGGACTTCACGGGGTACACAGACTAATCCATTTCTGAACAAGAAAATTCTCTATCATATGCCAGTGACCAGGTAGCTTTTGCTTAAAGATTCCTCGTTGTTTTCCTGAAATCCATCTCTCCTCATCCCTGAAATTTCCCCCTTTCTTCCTCTTTCCTCTTCCTTTGTATACTTAAATCAAAATCATCTCTCCAAACTTAGTATGAATCCATTTTTCTTACCAAAGGCAATCTAACCACTCTAGCTAGTTCCATACTCTGTGATACCTCCTCCTTATGAACTCAAAAAAGCTATTGTCTGCAACCACTTGTTTCACACTTATTTTTATGTCAGTGGTTCTCAAACTTTTGTTTTTGGTATCCCTTTATACTATTAAAAATTATTGAGGATCTCACCAAAGAATTTATTTATGTGGATTATATTTGTCAATATTTACCATATTAGAAATTTAAAAAAAAACTAATTATGAATTTGTAGATCCTCTGGAAGGGTTTCTGAAACCTCCCAGGATTCTTTAGACTTTGAAAACATGGGACTGGCTTATTTAACAAGTTAGAGTACTATAGCTAGGTAGCATTGTGGATAGAGTGCTAGTCCTGAGTTCACTAGACATGAGACCCTGAGCAAGTCACTTAACCTTGTTTATCTAAATTTCCTCAACTGTAAAATGAACTGGAGAAGGAAATAGCGAACCATTTCTAGAACATCTCAAATAGGGTCATGGAGACTCAAGTACAACTGAATAATAACAAGAGTCCTAGAGCTTCACTCCCTCACCCCCCGAATATCTAGTTCTCTTTAATCCTCAGTTATTAACTTTCATATGAAACTTCCTAATCTCTGGCTGCTAGTATTTCCAAACACTAAATTTCTTTATATTTACTTGGTATAGATTTTGTATTAACTTATGTGTATACATGCCTATCTTGCTCACTCCCATCCCAGAACAATTCATTCCTTAATTGTAATGTAAACTCTTTGAGAGCAGGGGTTATTTTGTTTTTATCTTTGTACAGTCCCCAATATATAGCAGGCCTTTAATGTCTGTTCATTGAATTGAAGGCAAGGACACTGTATCACCATTTATTAAGTCATCTACATTGTTGATGGTGATAATGATGATGACCATGGAATCTCAGTGTAGTAAATTACTTCAGAAGTCAAGTGGTACCTGAGCTGGAATCCTCTCTGTAATATCTTAAATATATAAGTGGTCATCCAGTCTCTACTTGAAGATCTTGAATTACTGGGAACTCATTACCTCCCAAGGCAAATCATTTTACTTTGTGGAAATTCTCATTAGGAAAACTTCCCCTTATTTTGCACCAAAGTCTATCTCTCTTCTGCCTTTAGTTGCTCCTAGCTCAATCAGAGACTTTTGGAGACTTATCAGAGTAAGATGATTTCCACTTCTTCAGAGTAAACCTTCAGATGCTTAAAAATATTTTCATGTTCTTCCTAAGTTGTATTTTCTTGAGGCGAAATCACCTCATTTCCTTCAATGAGTCTATAAGTATGTGATCATCGTGGTTCATAGTATCACCAATTTAAAGTTGGAAACAATCTTCTGAGAAGAAAAGGGGTCCCCAAACTATAGCTCGTGGGCCAGATGAGGCAGCTGAGGACGATTATGCCCCTCACCCAGAGCTATGAAGTTTCTTTATTTAAAAGCCCACAAAACAAAGTTTTTGTTTTTACTATAGTCTGGCCCTCCAACAGTCTGAGGGACAGTGAACTGCCCCCTATTTTAAAAGTTTAAGGATGCCTGTAATCTAGACCATCAAATCAAAATGAGATAAAATGTATAAAGATCTTAGCATAGTGCCTGGCATATAGTAGATACTTAATAAAATTTTATTCCATCTGAACTATTCCATTTAAATTCTGACTCCTGAATTTATAAATAAGAACATGGAGGTACAAAGAAATTGAGTCATCTCTTCACAGTCACACAGCTATTATATCTGGGGCAGAATTTGAATTCAGGTCTTCCTAACATCAAGTCCAGTATTCTATCTATTGCTCTACCTACCTGCCCCTCTGGAATCCCTATAAAATGATTCCCATAACTCAACAAAATATTCCAAAATATTGACCTTTTCCTTATCCCGATCCTTCTACTATTGATGTAGATGAAAATTGTACTATGTTTCTCTCTTATCTCAATATCAATTCATGTTGAGCTTATAGGAACTAAGACCTGATCTTTTTGGAATCACCCCTAATTCTAATCCCATGTGAATGAAATTGTTTTGTTTTTAAACTCAAGTGCATTTAGTTCTTTAGACTCCCAGTTGAATTTCATCTTTTTATGTTTTGCTAACATTCTGTGAATGTTCTTTTATAAACTTATTCTGCCATCCAAGATGTTAACCCTCCCTTTCAGATTTTTGCCTTGATAAATTTGATAAGCATGTCATCTCTGCTTTCATCAGAGTCATTAATTAAAATATCAAACAGAATAAGAACAAATACTAATCTGTGGACCAGTCTTTAATTAAATACTACCCTCTGGTTGTAGCATAGTGAAGGCAATAGAACACTGGTCTTGGAGCAGGGAAAATATGGGTATGATTCCTTCTTGAGATACTTACTAGCTATGTGACACTGAGTGACTTAATCCCTCTGTATTTCAGAGGGATTAAATTACTTAACCTTCTCTGTTCCCATAATCTGTAAAATGAAGTGGTTAGATTCAATGGCCTTCAAAGATCCCTTCGAATTTACAATATGGAATCTTAAAATCCAAGGTTCAAGTCAATTCTATAATCAACACATTTGGAGTCTAACCATCCAATCATTCTGAATTCATTTTACCGTACTTTGCTTCAATGCTTTCCACTTTGTCTACATAGTGATATAAAATGTTTTATGTCATGTACCTTGAAAAAGTCCAGTTATACTTTAATTATGATATTCCCCCTGATAAGCATATAAGAAAAGGAAATGAGATTAATCTGGCATTAACCTTAATTAACTCTTGCTGGCCCCTAGCAATCACCTTTCTAATTGTTCTCAACTTGTTCCTTTAATAATGAATCTTGGCAGAATTAAAAGTCAAGATTGTTGGCAAATAGCATAAAGATTTTACTTTCTTTCTTTCTTTCTTTCTTTTTTTTTTTTTGAAAATCAAGAGAAATATTTGTTCATATCTTCTTCATTGTCCATGAATTTTCAAAGATCATTAACACTAAGTCAACAGTTGTAACTACAAGTCTTTTCACTATCCTGAGATAACATTCATTTAGTTTTGGTGACTTGGAATCATTAAGGGATATCTAAATGATTTCCTGCTATATCCTCAGCTATCTTGGGGTTCAATTTACTGTGAATCATCTTATTCTATAGGTAACAAAAAATCTTTCTTTTTAAAAAACAAAAGAGAAGCAAAAATAGAGTTAAATAATTATATTTTCTTTCATGATCATCTTATCACCTTTGAGCAAGTAATTCTATCCCTTTTTAGATCTTCTCATTGCTCTCACCAAACTGCCCCACATGCTATATTCATCCTTATTCTTTACTTTGAGCCTCTGTTCATTCTATTGTCTGATGGGCTTAATGGCTCCACCAAAATGATATTGGAAAGACAAGTAGCTTCTTTCTCTTCAGAGCATTCAACTGTCTCTCCTTTAAGAACCTCATGTCTGTTTTTAAACTCTAATTGTATAGTGCCATTTCCCTTCCCTTCCTCCTCTGTAGAACACTCTTCATTCTTTATCATCCTAGACAAGGGTAAAGTCTTTCCTTCTTTATTTCAGAAGCCTCTTTTTCCCTAGAGAAGCATTTCTTCTATTTCCTTTAGTAAAATCCCCTTTATCCACCATAACAATACAGGGCATAGAGGTATTCTTTTTATCCCTTCACCTTCTCCTTCAGAAAGGAGATGACTACATTTGGAACTCATATAGTAGTCACTTGAATATGGCAAAAATATAAGTATCACACACTCAATACAAGCCACGGCAGTTTTCCTTACTACCCATAACAGTTGAAAGTTTGAACCTTATTTGATGAATTAATAAATTCAGGTATAAATTAGTACTATAAAAACTCTATTAAAATGAGTGGCCTATGTGTCTTATGTGTTATGCTTCTTTGTTTTTTCAAGTGTGATATCATTTCTAGCTTCTTACAGTACCCTGAGATAATATTTAAACAGATGATACTAACTGTAAGCTTCACATAACCATATCTGTAGGTTTTAGATGAGTATCTGAAATCAATAGCTAGAGAATCATGGTAATTAAATTATAGTACTTACATTTAATTACACTTATGTTTAAAAATCTACCTTGAATCAAAGCTCTTCTTGAATGTAAGAGACATAAATCTTGGGAAATTTTTTTTTCTTCACAGCAAGTTTTGTTTTTTAGGTTTAATGCTTAAAAGGTTGTGATCCTCCAACACTTTCTCTTCAAAGAAATCATTTGATATAAACTTCAGTGCACTTTAAAATGGGTTATTTTCAGTGATCCTTATCTGTGAAACTCAATTTAAGTAAATTTGTTCAGCAGAGGTAAGTGGTACTTTCATGTTATCTAAAATTAATGCCCTTGACTGTTTTGCTTGAGGTTTTAAATAAGTGAGAGGCAGATCCAACATGAGAAGGAAGTAAGATAGGCAGCTATCTAGAACAAAACAAATGAAGTGGAGGCAAAATTTTTACATGATTTTATGCACAAATTACAAGCATTGTGTTAATTTCATTAAATTAAAAACTTTTGGAAAATTATTTTTTAAAGCTCTTGATGCTAAAAAAAAAAAAAATGAAAAATGGATAAAGGGAAAGACAACACCATTTCCCAAGAAATTTTAGCAGAAATAAATCAATTGCTACTAGGAGACCAGAAGAACCTAGAAATTGACTTAGAAGCAAACACTTATCCTCCCTACTATGAGATATCAGTTTCAAGGATGAAGTTACTTATAGGAGGTTATAAAGCAAGGAAAAAACCCAAGTTAGTAGAAAGCTTGGTTGCAGAAATAAATTCAGTTCCAACATTTTAAGATAAAACTGGAAGGAGTACAATGAATTAGCAAAAAGATGGAATAGATGATTAACAATTAAAAAGTTATAATTTTTCTGTTAATAACAGTGAAAATACCTCATTTGTGTTCTAACATCATTGTTCTAAATGTATAGTATGAGGAAAGAGAAATGACTCTAAAGAAAAAAAAGTGAGAAAAGAAATTGACAGACCAAGTATATACAGAAGAGATAATGTCAACATAATTGTGAGCATTTTAAGGGATAGAGTTGTAATATAAGTGAAAGAGGTTCTTAAAAGGTTTGGGAAAAGTCCTAGCCCTTATTATTGTCCCAAAAGTGATCTAGACTATAGAAATGACCCACCATCCTATATGCCTACTTTTGCATTTCTACAAAAGTTTTAATATGAATTATGTACTTAATCATTAAAGGCATCACCATAGATATAATTACCCCATTGTTATTAGTTATTCTGATTTTAAACTTCAAGAATTTATGAGCTCTCAGATATCTTTGGAAATTTTTGAGAGTGTTCTTGTCCAAGGTGTAAGAAAAAAAAGAAGGTAGACTTTCCCAAGTGGTATTGTAAGGCAAACCACATTCTTACAGTCACATAATTGACTGAGTAATGTAGGAATTCAAGATTTTACTGTGTTTTCACTGTAGAAAATAAGCAAATGAAATCAATATCCCCAATAGATCAAAGTAAAGGTCTATCCTCCATCATGGAGCTGTGCATGAACAAGCAAGAAAGACAAGATTCATTTAATGATGAAAAAATAGATAGCATTAGCAAATAGATTTCTGATTACTAACATTAAGTGAAGCATTAAAATATATATATATATAATACATCAAAGGTATTTGCCAGCATCCTGAAGAACATTAAGCACAGAGCCTAGATGAAAGGCAACTTCCTTATAAATATCAAACTTCTCTAGATACATTGCAGATTTAATATTACATATTGGAGCACAGAATAATCTAGGGACACGAGTGAGATCCACAAGCATTCAAAAGATTTCAAAAAGTCATCCACATGTGATAAAAACAAGTATATAAATACCACTTTTTTTAGACTAGTACAAATACAATTGAGTAAACAGATGAGAAAGCGAGGTCATCAGTTGTTGGAATCTTTACAAAGTGTTAAGTCATTAGAATTGATAGAGACAATAATTATCTAATTTAGCATGGTTCAGTACGATTGATCTGATCCTATAAGGAGATATTATGAGCCTGAATTTGAAACAAGATACTAAGTGGAAATGAGGAGACAATGTTTAAATCTAGTTTAGAATTGATTTAATCCTACAAAAAATAATGCTTTCCCAGTGATATAATGATTAGTGTGTACTCAGTGTACCGCATATAAGCAAGAAGCTCTCAGGGCCAGACACAAAAGCCCTCTCTCGGAGGCAAGACAGATTCATTCCAACTTTTACCTTGGTGCTGGCTGGAGACATTTGGAAGAAGAGAAGCCGAAGCTGGCAGAGGCAAAAGATTAGTGGCAACAGCTCTTGGAGCCAAGGAGAGATAGACTTCTAAGAAAGCTAACCGGGACCCAGGAAGAAGATTCAGAAACTGGAGATAATAAAGGATTTGAACTTTTAACACCTGGCTGTATTTGGGGTGATTATTATTCAGAACTGAAACTAAGGCTGCCTCCAGAAACCTCCCCAAGAAACCTGCCCACAGAGAACCATCATATATTATATAAAAGAAGAGAATACCACAATCAGTATATGTGCCTTGATCACATACTGTAGAAAAATAACTCTAGAAAAAAAAATAGAAATAAGGAGTTTGGCTAGGCTGTTACTGAGAAATTATATAATGTCAAGATACCTATTAATAGTATAAAATACTTGGGAATCTATCTGCCAAGGAAAAGTCAGGGACTATATGAACACAACTACAAAACACTTTCCACACAAATAAAGTCAAATCTAATAAGTTGGAAAAATATCAAGTGCTCATGCCAAGCAGATACAATAAAAATGACAATACTACCTAAACTAATCTAATTATTTAGTGCCATATGAATCAAATTCCCAACAAATTATTTTACAGAACTAGAAAAAAATAACAAAGTTCATCTAAAGAAAAAAGATCAAGAACTTCAAGAGAATTAATGAAAAAAAAAATGCCAATGAAGGTGGCCTACATGTGCCAGACCTAAAATTATATTATAAAGCAACAGTCATCAAAACCATTTGGTACTGCCTAAGAAATAAATTAGTTGATCAGTGGAATAGATTAGGTTCACATAACTATATCAATCTAGTGTTTGAGAAATTCAAAGACCCCAACTTTTGAGATAAGAACTCATTATTTGACAAAAACTGCTGGAAAAATTGAAACTTGTATGATAGAAACTAGGCATTGACCCATACCTAACACCATGTACCAAGACAAGGTTGAAATAGATTCATTATCTAGACATAAAGAATGATATTATAAATAAATTAGAAGAACATAAGATAGTTTACATCTCAGATCTGTGGAAAAGAAAGGAATTTAAAGAATTCAAAGAAGAATTGGAACTCATAATTGAACACCAAATAGATAATTTTGATCATTTTAAGTTAAAGTTTTGCACAAACAAAGCTAATGCAAACAAAATCAGAAGGGAAGGAATGAATTAGGAAATACTTTTACATTTAAGGGTTCTGAGAAAGGCCTCATTTCTAAAATATATAGATAATTGGCTCAAATTTATAAGAATTCAAGCCATTTTCCAATTGATAAATGTTCAAAGGATATGAACAGACAATTTTCAGATGAAGAAATCAAAACAATTTCTAGTCATATAAAAAGGTGCTCTAAACCACTATTGATCTGAGAAATGCAAATTAAGACAACTCTGAGACACTACTCCATACCTCTAAGATAGGCTAAGATAACAGTAAAAGATAATGACTAATATTGGAGAAGATGTGGGAAAACTGGGAGACTAATACATTGTTGGTGGAACTCTGAACAGATCCAGCCATTCTAGAGAGCAATTGGAACTATGTCCAAAGTAGTGTTTCTACTGGGCTTATATCCCAAAGAGATCTTAAAGGAGGGGAAAGGACCCACATGTGCAAAAAACGTTTGTGGCAGCCCTTTTTGTAGTGCTATAAACTGGAAACAGAATGGATGTCCATCATTTGGAAAATGGCTGAATAAATTATGGTATATGAATGTTATGGAATATTATTGTTCTGTAAGAAATGACCAGCAGGTTGATTTCCGAGAAGCCTAGAGAGTCTTACATGAACTGATGGTGAGTGAAATGAGCAGAACCAGAAGATCATTATACATGGCAACAACAAGACTATGTGATGATCAATTCTTATGGATGTGGTTCTCTTCAACAATGAGATGATTCAAACCAGTTCCGTGATAAAGAGAGCCATCTATACCCCGAGAGAGTGAGAACAGAATGTGGAATACAACATAGCATTCTCACAGTTTTCATTGTTCACTTGTGTTTTGTTTTTTTTCTCCCTTTCTTTCCTTTTTTATCTGATCTTTCTTGAGCAGCAAGATAATTGTATAAATATGTTTACATATATTGGATTGAACATATTTTAACATGTTGAACATATATTGAATTGCTTGCCATCTAAGGGAGGGGATGGGGGGAAGGTGGGGAACATTTGGAAGACAAGGCTATTCAAGGGTCAATGTTGAAAAATTATCTGTCTATATGTTTTGAAAATAAAAAGCTTAAAAAAAAAAAAAAAAGGAAAAAAAAAAGACCAGTGGCTACCACATAACCAAAAAAGCGATAGAGAAATTATATGATGTGGTAATGAGCAGCAACAACTCTAACTTTTTTTTAATGCTGACACTTTTTCAATAATGCAATATGGTTGCAAAGCATGAAATAACAATCCATGAAGAATTTCTGTCTTATCCAAAGGGCAGTGGAAAGACTTAAAGGGGAGAAATATGGGATGCATTACCAAAAAAGAATTGCTCAGGAGAAGCAGGATAACAAATGTTATCTAAGGTAGATAAGGAAGTAAGAGAAGGGAATAAACTTTTTTTATTTAGTATCTTTCCCCATTTACATGTAAAAACAGTTTTAACATTCATTTTTAAAACTTTGAGTTTCAGATTCTGTCCCTTCTTTCCTTCCCACCTTCCCATCATTGAGAATGCCATCAATTCAATACAACTTATACATGTTTAGTCTTATAAAACATTTCCATAATAGTCATGTTGACTATCCTCAAGAAAAATTAAGAAAGTTAAAAAAGTATGCTTTAATCTGCATTCAGACACCATCACTCCTTCTTCTGAGTATGGATAATGATTTTCATCATGACTCCATTAGAGTTGTCTTAAATCATTGCATTATTTAGAATGGTTATTTAATTCACAGCTGATCATCTTACAATATTATTTTGTACACAGAACGTTGCCTTTTACATCAGCTCATGGAAGTCTTTCCAGGATTTTCTGAGAGCATCCTGCTCATTATTTCTTATAGAACAATAGTATTCCACCATAATCACATACTACAACTTATTCAATTATCCCCCAATTGCTGGGCATCCCCTCAATTTCTAATACTTTGACCCCAGAAAAGAGTTACTATAAATGTTTTTTGTAGATAGAGGTCCTTTTCCTTTTTTGTCTCTTTTGGGATGCAAACCTAAGAATAAATATTTATGTAGCAGCTACTATGTGTCAGAACTGTGTTAAGTATTTCACAAATATCATTATCTCATTCTACTCTCACAACAATCTTGTCAGATCAGTGCTATATTATTCCCAATTTATAATTAAAGAAGTTGAGGCAAAAAAAAGGTTAAGTAACATGCTCATCACACAATAAGTGCATTGAACTCAGGTCTCTCTGACTCCAGGCCCAGTATTCTATGTACAGCATCTCCTAGCTGCCTCTCAAAGGCATATCAAATATACAACTTGACCATTAAATGAGCATTTTGTGTAAGATTTAAGGGAATACATGGACAAAAGTTATTCAAGATAATAAGATGTGAATTGGTTATCTATATTATTAGAAAGAATTACATAGAAGGGATAATAACCACCAAGTTTTGAAGAATAAACATCCTCATCTCTTGTACATAATATTGTTTCAACAAATGGTTCATTGGAAAGAATTTGGAAATATTTTTGTTATGCAAATTTTTTAAATCAAATACTTTTGTGGAGTTAAAAATGATTACAACAAATTTAATCTATATTTTCTCTTCTGTATTACCCCTATATGGCTTCATTTATCTTTTCTCCTGTGATCTCTTTAGAACGCTGAAGTTAATGATAAGAACTGAGGTTTTGTCTGAATTTATGAGCAATGTATCTGGTGCTTACTCAACTTTATCCTATAAGGCCAAAATGAATAAAGATTTGTATCCTAGTCAAATTTTGTTTTGTTTTGTCTCTGAAGTTTTTAATATGTCAGATGTGTCTTCACAACTACTTCCTACAAAATTTTAAGATCCATGAAAAGATCCATATTATTTTTCTATAATATATGATCATTCTATAAACAGTCTCATTCTACAAGTAGTTCTAAATTTTTTTCCAGACTATCAATTGTAGAAGTTCAATGATCTCTGGAGAAGTAAATTCCCTTTACCAATGTAGACTAGCAAATTGTTCTGTTATCCAGAGTATTAGAACATTGCCTGGGGCATTGAGATATCAAGTGGCTTGCCCATAGTCACCCAATCCATATATATCAATGACAAGACTTGAAGTCATATCATCTTAGCACCAAATTGATTTACTACCTCACAATTCTGCCTCTCCTAAATTAATAGATCAATAAATTGTAATTTCTTATCAAATAGAGCAGAATAGTATAGCCAAGAGAGAATAATATGTAAAATCAGATGGGAGGAGTACTATCATCTCTATAAACTGGGGATAAAAATTGTACTCTACTGGACCTCAGTTCCTTCATCTATAAAATGATGGTAATAATATTCAGACTGGCTACCCAAAAAGTTTTATGTGAGAATGATACACCATCATTCATGTTAAGTACTTCAGAATTTATGTAACTCATATTAAACTAATTTTAGCTAAAGTACATTAATTTTTATTTTGTTATCTATTTTTGACATTGAAGTGATCTTGGGTTCTTGAAAGCTCTTCCAACTAAATGCAAGCTCCACAAGTGCTAGTATCTGGTTAGAATTCTGTTGTAGACCCAGCAATATACTTTATTTTCATTATTCATGGATCACATTTGTAAATCCAAGTGGCTGGTAGTGAGGAATAATTTTATTTTCAGCCACAGCAACTCACAAAAATTAACTGATAGCAGACAAAGAGGGAGAAATATGTTTTTGTGGAGAGTTGACTTTGAAATCTTTCTTTTTAAATACTTCAGGAAATAAAAATGCTTGAAGTATAATGTATACTAATAACACCAATGTAACAGCAACTATTGTGATTATTGCTATTGTTCCTACAAGTAATGATAATAAATTTGTTTTGAATTACCCACATTAAAATGTTTTGTTGATGTCTTTTTTTTTACATTACCATAAATTCCCAGCATCCTTCTTCCTTTTTTCCCAAAGAACCAAGCCATACACAAATAACATTCTTAGACCAAAAAAAAAAAAAAAAGAAAAGAAAAGAAAAGAAAAAGAACAAGTGAAAATGAGTAAAATTGATTGATACAATGAAAAAGTCTGAAAATAGATGCAATATATCCCATTTGTGGACCTTAAGCTTCTCTAAATGGGTAGAGTGGGAGTATTTTCTCATTTCATCCTTCATTCTTTTTTGATACTTTTTATAGTTGTCCTTTTCATTTAACATTACTGTAGTCATAGTTTATATTTTCTTTGCTTACATCACTCTGCATCAGTTCTTGTAACTCTTTCCTTGATTTTCTATATTTTTCACATTCTTCATTTCTTATTGAACCATAATATTCCATTACATTAATGTATGATAGTCTATTTGGCCATGCTCTGATTGGTATCTACTTTGTTTGCAATTCTTTGCTATTAGAAATGTTACTATACATATTTTAGTTTGCATGGGTAATTACTTCCACTTAACCATTACACTATATTTTCTTTTTCCCTATGCTTAATTAAGAGTTAGCTAGAAGAAAATAAATTTCTACCTGCAGCAAATATACCCTGAGATTAGATTTACATAAATTATGAGTGAAATGAGTCTGAGTGGTTAGATTTGATTGCCTTGGGTCAGTAATTCCTATCTTTAAAGTCTGGCTCTGACATAAGTAGATATATTCATAATTCTTATTAGAAGAAAACATAAAGAAATCAGGAACTAAGCTAGTTAGATTTGAAGATTGCTTATGTGAATCAAACACACAATTTGATTCAATTCAAACAGAAGTTCTCAAGAATAACTATAAAACAAAGAACAAAAAGAAAAGAAAAGAATAATAAATTTGATTCAAACAGAATTTGATTCTTAATTTGAATTCTGAATTTTATTCAAACAGAAGATCCCAAGAATAACTATAAAAGAAAGAACAAAAAGAAAAGAAAAGAATAATAAATTTCTGTCATAATTTTAGAATGATTATCTGACTTTCTTACACCCAAATTGATTTTCATATATACATACATATATATGTATATATATATATATATATATATATATATATATATATAGTTATCAGCCTGTGTCATTATCCTTATCAAATAAGATATTGTATATAAAAGGCTTTGCAATTTAAAAATGCTATTTAAATGAAAGCTATTGCTATTATTCTTCCTCCCACCATGCCTGTACTGATTCTACATAATAATTTGCTCATTTTCAATAGCCAGAGAGGGGTGGATATGGGAACAAATGGCCCCATTTCATCATATGCATTTTTCAGACTTAGACTGATGCAATCAGAGATCCATCTATATATATAAACTGTCAAAAACCATGAATCTGAGTCATATATTAATTTAACATTCCTAAACCTTTTACCGAGCACCTACTATAATAAAAACTCACATTTCATGGAGAACCACAAAATTTCAGAGTCTGAGGGGACTTTAATATCTATCCACATTAGAGGTACCAAACATGTAGTCTATTGGCTGCAAACTCCTAAGTGTATAAACCAAGACACATGCAAGTGTGTCAAATAAAAATCTAATTGGGAAATATTAAACAAAATAAATAAAAATATAATAAAATATAGATAATGTCAATATGTAGTTTTCTAATTCAATATTCACATCCAGGAATCTTCATGTACAGTTTTGGAGTTACCATTTGTATTTGCATTTGACACCCATACTTTTTTTTTTAATTATAGCTTTTTATTGACAAAACATATGCATGAGTAATTTTTTAACATTGGCCCTTGCAAACACTTTTTTTAAAAATTTTTTTTAAAATTTTTATTTAATAATTACTTTATATTGACAGAATCCATGCCAGGGTAATTTTTTTACAACATTATCCCTTGCACTCGTTTCTGTTCCAATTTTTCCTCTCCCTCCCTCCACCCCCTCCCCTAGACGGCAAGCAGTTTTATATATGTTAGATATGTTGCAGTATATCCTAGATACAATATATGTTCTGCAAACACTTTTGATCCAACTTTTCCCTTCCTTTCCACTATCCCCTCCCCTAGATGGCAGGCAGTCTCATACATGTTAAACATGTTAAAGTATATCTTAAATACAATATATGTGTACATATTTATATAGTTCTCTTGTTACACAAGAAAAATTGGATTGGAAAGCTAAAATCCTCTTTGATGAAGATAGCCACTTCCATCAGAATTGATCCTCATGGAACATAGAATAGTTTATCTCTCAGACTTGTGGAGGAGAAAGAAATTTGTGACCAAAGATGAACTAGAGACCATTACTGATCACAAAATAGAAAATTTTGATTACATCAAATTAAAAAGCCTTTGTACAAATAAAACTAATGCAAACAAGATTAGAAGGGAAGCAACAAACTGGGAAAACATTTTCACAGTTAAAGGTTCTGATAAAGGCCTCATTTCCAAAATATATAGAGAACTGACTCAAATTTATAAGAAATCAAGCCATTCTCCAATTGATAAATGGTCAAAGGATATGAACAGACAATTTTCAGAGGATGAAATTGAAACTATTACCACTCATATGAAAGAGTGTTCCAAATCATTATTGATCAGAGAAATGCAAATTAAGACAACTCTGAGATACCACTACACACCTGTCAGATTGACTAAGATGACAGGCAAAAATAATAATGAATGTTGGAGGGGATGCGGGAAAACTGGGACACTAATGCATTGTTGGTGGAGTTGTGAACGAATCCAACCATTCTGGAGAGCAATCTGGAATTATGCCCAAAAAATTATCAAATTGTGCATACCCTTTGATCCAGCAGTGTTTCTATTGGGCTTATATCCCAAAGAAATACTAAAGAAGGGAAAGGGACCTGTATGTGCCAAAATGTTTGTAGCAGCCCTGTTGGTAGTGGCTAGAAACTGGAAAATGAATGGATGCCCATCAATTGGAGAATGGCTGGGTAAATTGTGGTATATGAATGTTATGGAATATTATTGTTCTGTAAGAAATGACCAGCAGGATGAATACAGAGAGGACTGGCGAGACTTACATGAACTGATGCTAAGTGAAATGAGCAGAACCAGGAGATCATTATACACTTCAACAACGATATTGTATGAGGACATATTTTGATGGAAGTGGATTTCTTTGACAAAGAGACCTGAGTTTCAATTGATAAATGATGGACAAAAGCAGCTACACCCAAAGAAAGAACACTGGGAAACAAATGTGAACTATCTGCATTTTTGTTTTTCTTCCCGGGTTATTTATACCTTCTGAATCCAATTCTCCCTATGCAACAAGAGAACTGTTCGGTTCTGCAAACATATATTGTATCTAGGATATACTGCAACATATCCAACATATAAAGGACTGCTTGCCATCTAGGGGAGGGGGTGGAGGGAGGGAAGGAAAAAAAAATTGGAACAGAAACGAGTGTCAATATAAAGTAATTATTAAATAAAAATTAAAAAAAAAAAAAAGAATTGATCCTCATGTAGTATTCCAACCCATACTTGAACAAGAATTCTCTGTACAACACTCCTAGTAGTTCATCATCTTGCCTTTATTTAAAGATGCCAATCAGAAGGAATATATTATTTTCCAAGGTAACCTATGGTGTAATTTGGAGAGCTTTAAATTCACCTTTCAGTTTGACCCATTGTTCTTAGTTCTATTCTCTGTACACAAAATAAACAATTAAATAAAATCTCATTTTCACATAAGAATCCTCCAAATACTTGAACACAGATATCATATCTTTTTTGAATCTTCTCTTTTTTGTGTATGTTCCTCCATATCATTTAACTGATCTAGAAATGGAAAGATCTCAATGCCCTTATCACCCTCTATTTTCTCCAGTTTTTCAACACCATCCCTAAATGTCATGCTGGAAAATGAAAACAATTTTCCATGTATGGTCTGAACAGAGAAGAGTGCAGGAGAACATCTCTTTATTTCTGGAATCTATGCCTTTCAACCTAGATTAAGATTTAGCTATACAGAGATAGTAACTGAACTTGGAAACAGATAAATCAATAAGAAAGTATATTAAAAAAAAAAAAAAGAAGAAGAAGAAGAAGAGAAGCCAAGATAGAGTCTTGAGAGACACACATGATGATAGTCATGATAATAAATAAATGTTCAAGTGTGTAGGTAGGTAGATGGTACAGTGGATGAGAACTGGACTTGGAATCAGGAAGAATCATCTTCATGAGTTCAAATCTGGCATTAGATTCTGGGCAAGTTGCTCCTGTTTACCTTAGTTTTATCATATATAAAATGAGCTGGAGAAAGAAATGGCAAATCACTTCAATATCTTTGCCAAGAAAACTCAAGTGGGGTCAACAATGAATCAGACAATATTTGCAATGACTGAACAACAACAAATGCTGAGAAAGTATAGTGAGATAGGTAGGAAGAAAACCATGGGATTATATTGTCACATAAAAAAAATAAAAACAAAAAACAAAACAGGAGCTATAGAATCCATGAAGGGGTCATCAATAATACCAAATATTAGAGAAAGATTGAAAAGGATGAGTACTAAGAAAAATTTCATTTGATTTAGTAATTACAGTTATTAGTTGGTGAGAGAAGTGTTCATTGGCTTCATTCATATTTCATGAATTTCATATTTCATTTTTCATTCATATTTCAGAAGCCAGGTTAAAATGGGTAGAAAAGTTAGTGAGAAGAAAACAAATGGGTGCAGTGGTTCCTGAACAGTTGATCAGATCAATATTTCAGAATCCAAATGAGTGACTGTCTGGATAAGAGAAGTGAAAGGATTTGAAGCTTTTTTACAGGAGTATTTCTGACCCTTCAGATAGACTATGTAAATAATTACCACCTCTTCCTTTTCCTCCCACCCCTGAGGGGTTTTCCTACAAAGAACCTGACCTTGGTAGGAATTTCTGGAGTGGAGAGCAAAAGATCTTTAGGAACTTTCTAACATGCTGTTTTCCATATCTATATAGCTTTTCAACTTTTACTCTCATGCCTTTGCATGGGCTGGAACACCCTACACCTGGAATAGTCTCATTTCTACTACTCCTATGCCCAACTTTCTAGATGTCAGAATAATACCTCATATTTGGGGTACCGTCATTCTCTACCCCACTACATTCTATTCTTTTTACTGTGTTGTCTTCCCCACCAGAGAGTAAGCTCCTTGAAAACAGGGGTTATGTTTCTTTTTGCTTATGTTTGTATCCTCGATATTAGCACCATATCTGCCCTTGCCCTCAGAGAACTTACTTTCAGATGAGGAAGATAATACATAATAGGAAATTGAAAAATAGAAGGATTTAGAATGAAGGTACCCAATATATGTGGTATTATTTTGACATCCAGAAAGTTGAGAACAGAATAAAGATAGGCTATCCTAGCTCATTAACAAAATGGGGGCCTGAGTAGGAATTCATCCATGGGATAAAAGAGTAGGTCCTGCTGAGAGATATATACCTGTCAGGTGCTGAGGGCAATTTCAAGATAAGATAGAAGTAAATGCAAGATTTTGAAGTCCAGAAAATTGAAAGGGAGGAGAATATAAATGTATCAGTAAGTGTCTGAGACAGGATTTGAACTCACATTTTCCTCCCTTCTAAATCCTGCACTTTATCTATTCTCCAGCAGTATCTTTAAGATTCAACTCAATTCAACTCCTTTCTTCTGCAGGAAATCTTTAGCAGTACTCTCCAGATATAATTCCTTCCCTCTATTCTGCATATATATTCTGTGTCTATTAAAATCTAATGTTCATCATTAAAATATGTTTCTTAAAGGAAAGGGACTATTTTTGTCTTTCTTTTTATCCCTATTACTCAAGATAGTGCCTGAAGCTTTAAGTCTTCAATAAGCATTTGTTGACTGACACAATTATAACTAAGGTAGTATAATGCTGAAAATAAGTGGATCTAAAGAGATTTACATGTCTTATACTTTCCCTTTGGTCATCTACCTTAAGGGTCAGAGACTAGGAGAAAGAAGGCATTCTTATTGAATTCAAAACCTACATTTAAGCCATACACTTTTGATCTAATATACTATCTATGGAACAGTAAATTTTTTTTAATGTTTAGAAGATTTTTTTTAAAAAAAAATTAGTAGAATACATTCTATAAAATGTAATACAATATATTCATCTAAAGTTTACTGACAGGAGCATTAAAATTTTTTTTTTTTTTTGCTTATTTGTTCCCAAGAAGGAAGGCAAGCTGTGCCCTTGCATCAATTACTGAGGTATAAATGAAGTAAAGATTCATAACCACTACTCAAGCCTGCTGATATTAGATATTTTGGATAGTGTCCAGGGAGCTTGGATTTATACCA
Organism: Antechinus flavipes; assembly: GCF_016432865.1. NCBI lineage: Eukaryota > Metazoa > Chordata > Mammalia > Dasyuromorphia > Dasyuridae > Antechinus > Antechinus flavipes. The sequence continues at coordinate 529,232,598 of NC_067398.1, forward strand.
AATGGAATTGACAAAAGACCTTATAACAGCTTTAAAATTTAGACCTGGGAATGAATGTAAGACAACCTTTTAGATGCAATCTGGATGTGTCATCCTCTTGATTAGGATACAAGAATCCCCCATTTTGGGGGGAGCCATCCCATAACATAGAAAGGCCACAGGATTGCAGGATACTTCTCATGTGATAATTCTAGGGCTGGAGTTTGCTTCCAGGATGAAGAGGTTTCAGGAAAATGATATAGAAAGTCCACAGTGAAGCCTGGAAAATATGTGCAAACATACAAGATGATCTCAGGAATTAAGAGAGTGCCTATAACCATCAATGATACCTATTCCGTCATATCAAGTAGGGCTTACTTTGAAAAATGATTTACTGCTATTTTAAAAGTTCTAAATAATTTCTACAGAATGGGTTCTGCTTTACAGATAGTAGTACCTTACTTTCAGAAGGAAACAATTCAGCTTTTTCAACTTTCAATACAAACTATCACAGAGAACCCCAAAATTAATTATCAAATTTTGGAAGGTATTCCAACCTATCCTCAGACCACTAACAATATGCAACTCAGGTCATTAGAGAGTTTCAATATTATTTCACTTATATTTTTAAAGGTGAATTTCATCTACTGTATCTATAGCAAACTTGGATTCAGTTCCTTTCAATGAAACCCTAAAACTGAAAAGGATGTGGTTCTGAGGTCAACACATGGGAACTAATAGATTTTCATGTCCCATCTGTGTTTAGGAGATTTTACTAGAGGTACCCAACTCCCTTCCCACCCCCTCTCCCCCCTCATCATTTTCCTTGGGTGAGAGAATTCTGAGGGGGATGCTATTAACATTGTAATGTTAATAGCAAAGGAGGGCTAATGTGACTATCTGCCCTGGTATTCAGACTTAAAAGATGATGTTTAACTGATGTGTTTAAAGAGAAGGAAAATTACTTTTTTATTAACAGTGGATACACAATTGACTCTTGCCTTTGGACAAAACTGTTTCTGCAGTATAGAAGAATTTGAATTGGAAGCCCATGATTGTAATTTCTGCTGATGGGAGAGGCTGAGGCTTGTCAGTCATTAAAGGTCAAGATTTCTGACCTACACTAGGGCTAAAGACAATCAGTGTCCAAACTGAATCTGGCATCAATCTGGTGATCTTTTAGGTCAAGATACAAAGAAAGGCTTTGGTACAGGGACAATATGACACCTATGGTTTATTATGATTATTATTATTGTTTTCATTTTTATAACTACTAATAACATTTATGTGGTATTTTAAGATTTAAAACATTTTATACATATAAAGTTTGATCCTTACAACAATCCTATGAAAGAACTGCTATTATTATTCCCATTTTTAAGATTAAGAAACTGAAACTGGGAAAGACCATATGACTTGCCCAGGGTCACATAGGAATTTGTTTACCTGAGTTCAAGTCCAACATGCTAATCAGTATTGTGATCTAGCTGCCCATTGTTTTCCTTTTTACAGATTTTCCTTTTTACAGGTGTTCTGCCTGTTCTACCAATATATTGCGTCACTGAGGGAGTGGGACTATAGAATTGTTATGGAACCAGCTCCCTGGATTGCAAGTGCTGGTTTTTAAATGTTTGGTGTGAGCATTTATTTCTCAGAAGTTGGCAAATGTATATTCAGTAAGCAACTAGATGCTTCAGTGAATAGAACATTGATCCAGGAATCAAAAAAATATGAGTTCAAATCTGGTCTCAGACTCACTAGCTGTGCGATTTGGATAAATCACTTAATCTCAGTCTTAATCCACAAGAGAAGGAAATAGCAAATCACTCCAGTATCTTCACCAATTAAACCTTATACAGTGTGACAGAATCAGATAAAAATGTACAAACAAAAATCAAGCCTTGATTTGCTGTTATGTTGACTATCTACACTTTAAAAAGTGATGGAAAAAAAAGTTAACAGTTAAGATGAAATTTAAAACTCTTTGTGTATATTCAGAAAGCCATTTGTTAAACATTTATCAACTCATTCCTATAGGTGGAGGGTGGAGGATGAAGAGGGTTTAGGAATCATGCTGTGTCTGTGTGGCTTCACTCCCAGATATTTATGTAGTTGACCTAGAAGCACATTGACTGTATAAAAGGAGTAAGCATTTGCTCATATAACAATTCAATCAGAACTTAAACTATATATCTCCAAAAGCTATTAGTGTATTTGAGAGATCCAGATATTCTATAATAAACCCAAAGAATTAGTAAGGATCTGGGTATAATCCCAATTTATCTATCTTTCATGGAAGTAAGAGAAGGTATCACAATTCCAATTCATCTGAAGCATTTTTACATGCTCCTACTGATAGAAGGAAGTGACCCTTAGAACTATATTTCTAAGCATTTGCCATTTATCTATAGCTAATTTGTTTGAGTCATATATATAGTCTATAAACTATAGGAAACACCAAGAGGAATTTCCAGGCTCACCCCTCCACTCCACTGGGGATTTGTGGTAAAGTAAACAGCCTTTAAATTCACAATAGGAAAAGTAAGGGGCATGGAATCCTTCCTAGTTCCTCTCACAGGCCTGTCATAGAGTAAGTAATTTCACATTTAATATTAAAAAAGCAGAATTTGAATCCAAAAAAGCTTCTTTGCTTCAAGTCTAACTTTCAATCAATTATTCTCTATTGTCTCTCACACAATATCATAGTATCCTAACTTTGTGATTGTTTATGATTAAATCAGGATCAACAACTTTAAGTCCTTTTACTCCAAGTTTGAGAACTATTGCCTGCAAAAGTTGCCATGAGTCCCTTAGACATGAATGTGTAGGGGGGAGAACAAGGTTGTTGTCATCTTCTGCTGGTCTTGTGATTTGTGAATATGAAAATATGGCCAAAATTTGAAGCACTAGCATTGAATTGGTGCTGCTCAGAAGAAAGTTATAAGTCAGATAATTCTAGTAAATAGAAGGAATATAGCACAAAGAAATATTTATTAAATGGACTTTAATGTATATATATATATATATATATGTACATATATATGTGTGTATATATATATGTATATATATAATCAGAGCACTCCATTGTAATAGAAAATACAAGTAGAATGGAATAGGGACATGGAACCATTGAAATAAATAACAAAAGAATAAGAAATATGGAGAGAGGCACTAAGAAGTACCTAGGGAGAGCCTAATTCAGGATGATAGGGATTAGAGGAGTTGGGTGGGTGATTAGCTAAAAGGATTTCTAGGCATATAAACATAAGTGTACAGAATTAATTGACCTCAAGATTCCATCTAAAATAGTTGATGTGCTGATCACTTCCGATATGTATGCTCAAAAAAATATAAGATTGGGTAAGAAGAGGAATGGGGATTTTTTAAAGTCTTTTGCTTAGTACAGTGGCTATATATAGTGGGTGTTTAATAAATGTTTTTCCATTGTCTGAATTGTTTCAGACAACTCCTTTTAGGTCGATTGTGCTGCAATGGGTCAATTCAGTTAGTCAGTTGATAAACATTTATTAAGCATCTACTATGTGGAATAAATCCAATATTACAGAAAGGAGAAAGAAAGACTCCAGGGAGAGAGATATAGGGAAAAAAAGGAGGGAAAGAACCTTATCTCCTGGTATTCAGCTACTCTTAAACAAAAGTCATATAATAAACAAGTACTGGGACTTGGGCTGAAATGAATCTTCTAACTCAGGTCACATCTTTGACTATGATAAATCAGATGCAGATGTAAAAAATCTAGTCTGACAGGCCCTGGTTTGTTTTAACCACTATTTCCCAGTTTTGTGAATATGGGTCTTCCAGATAGATGATTTGTGTCTAATCAAGCCAACATTTGGCTGCCCCAGTTCCATATCACTGACACATCCTTATATGATCAAGACTGTATCCTTTTTTGGTAGGTAATCCCATTTGTTACTGGCAGGTCACTTGGGGTGTCTCACAGTTCCCAGATCACATTCTGACCCCAGTTATGAGATCTTAACATTGCTGGAAAGAACTCCACATTAAAGAGTGGATTGGGGGAGCAATTATTTTTTGTGACTTTCCAGAAAGAAGGAAATATACTATCTCCATCAAATGTTTCTTTAAATGTGTTCAGAACACACAATCAAATTCATTTTCTACAGTCTGTTTCTAGAGCATGAAAATATATATTAAAAGAGTCTTTTTCCATGATGATGGCCCTCACATGAAATAGCTGTGAGGAAGAGAAAAAAAAAAACCTCTGCAGCTGTTTCAGGTATTGTCACTAATGGTTGATTATGTGTATCACCATAAACTATGTTTATAAATTATGTTTATTGTGTTATAATTAGTAGCGCTAACAGTGCATAATATCAATAAGGTCATTAAATATGTAAATAATAAATAATAGCAATATTAATGCCACCAAGCAGCAATGCTTGATAGCATCATGTATATTCAGCCAGCCTAGGACCATATTTCTCAGCATTTCATCAGCCAGACATGGAACAGTGCCAGTCACTGGTTTAATGAACATAAAACTAAGTTGCAGCCTTGCTTAATGATTGGCTTAAAAGAAAACTGCCATTTTTAAAAAAGAGAAATGTGCAAATCATACAGAAAGTACTTCATTTAAAAAAAAAGAGTTGGTTTTCAAAATTTACATATTTGAAATAGGGAGAAAACAGTCTTTCTTATACATTGTAACTCATTTATAAATCTCTGTGGACACTCAGAAAGGACACTGGATTTGGAGTTTATCTCCTATCATCTTAGGAAACTCATATTACCTCTTTAACCATATTTGCTCATCCATAAAATTTAATTCTGTTTCTTTGGTGGTTTGCTAAAGATAAAGATCTGGATTCAAATCCAGTCTTAGACACTTACTAGATGTGCAATTCTTCGCAATTACTGATTTCTGTCTCAGTGTCCTCTATTACAAAATCAGGTTATTAATAGCACCTATCTCTTAGAGGTTGCCTCAGTCAAATTGCGACCTGTTAAAGACCTCAGGTTATAAAGGCCAATATCTCCCACTGCATTCAGGGCCACCACCAGTCATTCTGATTTATATCTTTCCATTGAACCCAGATGACTCCTGAGAAGAAAGTGTGCCTGCTTACTTTGAACAGTTCTTCCTTACTTAAATCTATTTCATTTGCATGTAATGGCATCACCTCCCTGATTTCATGGTTTGCTCTGAAAACATATGATAAATAACAACCATTTCTCAGAATTGTTGTGAAGATGATAAATAGATAGTTGACATTTTTCAAAACTTAAAGTTCTACATGTTAGCCATTACATGCTTTTTTTTTGTTTTTGTTTTTGTTTTTGTTTTTTGCAGAGGTACTCTTTCTGAGTGTTAAGTACATATAAAATAAATTTAGGAGAATTTTGGCAAGAAAAGGTTTTAGCAAATAGGAAAACCAGGAAATTCTTCCTGCAAGTAATAATGGTTAAGCTGAACTTTGATGAAACCTAAAGATTCTAAGATGTAAAGTAGGTTGTACATTCTGGGTATGATATGTAGCCTGTGCAAAGGGACAGGATTATTGCTGGAATGTCTAGTGAGAGTAACAACAAGAAAACCAGTTTGGCTATAGTGTTAGAATATGTGAAGGACTTTAAAATAATCCAATAAAGGAACCAGGTTATAAAGATTTTAAAAGCCAGAAAATTTTGTGTGGATTTTGCATTTGATCCCAGAGGTAACAGATAATCACTGTCTGTACTCATGAACTCATCAATGAGGAGAGCTTAGGCAGTACTCAAAGTGAGTTTCAAGGAGGTAGTTCCAGAGGTGAATGGAATATATCTCCAAAAGTATGTTAACCTTAGGTCCAATGAGTGAAGTGTCACGGAAAATGGTAAGAAAATATTTGGAATAAACATATAAGCTATGGATCTGATGCTTTGAACATAATTATACTACCTGATATTCACTAATACCTACTTTTTGAGAAGTCATTCTATGTTTAATGGTATAATTTGAAGGAACTGAATATTTTTAAATCAGGGGAAATTATACTGGGCATATATGAAAGTTAGCAGGAAGTAGATTATCCCCCTCTTTTATTCATTCTGCTTAGCTCTCTTTCAAAGGGTTGAAAAGAGAGGCTGAAGGACTCATGTGCTCTAAAAATGATGCTGATTTGGGGGAAAAGGCTTATTTTCCAGAATGTACTTTGGGCCAATGACAGAATACTGAGCAGGGTTGAACCATAGGGCAGGTATTAGTGGAAGGAGGAAGGAAAAAAACAAACATGTACAAAATGCTCTGTTGTTGTCCAAGAATATTAAAAATAAACAAACAAAAAAAAACTTTATTATTATCAAGAGATGGAAAGTCAAGTGAATGAAGAAAACTGCCAACTGATATCTATTGATTAGTAAAAAAAATAAATCCAGAATTATTACATGATTCATCTAAGCACACATAGCTAGAATACCTAGGACTAGCATAATGCCCTACACATTGTTGCTGTTGTTCAGTCATGCCCAACCCTTTGTGACCTCCTGTCAAATTTTCTTCATAAAAAGACTGGAGTGATTTGCCATTTCTTTTTCCAGCTCATTTTGCAAATGAAGAAACTGAGGCAAACAGGTTAAGTGACTTGGTATATATAACTTCATGGTAGTGACGATAATGAAAGGTTTCAGAAGGAAAGAACTACTTCATCTTTGGTTAACATTTTGGCATATAGATTGAATGTCATCCTTTCCTCTTTATTATACTTACATATAATTGACTTGGTTCAATATTTTTTTCAGCTTGCTTTTAGTGTTAAAATTGTTTTAATTCTTTATCAAATAGTTGCACAAATAAGAATGAAGTTTTCAAACATATCAACATAGGAATTTCCTCATTTAAGTCATATTCAGAAGATGCCCTAAGAAAAATAGGAATCATTGAATAAAATACTAGATAAATGCATCAGATTCTACACAACTTATGTTTAACTTAAATCAAACTACAACCTTAATTATAACTAGATAGAAGATAAACTCAAAAAAATTAAAAAAAAGTTTTCCCCTAATCTGAATGATATATATCAAGTATAAGACCTTCTTTGGAAATGGTAATAATCTGCTCAAAATACCCTACTCTGAAAGTTTGACCGTGTAGGGCCTTTTTCCTTAGCATTTTGACTTTTCACATCATCACTTTGTTCAAGGTTACATACAGTAAGAAGCTTCAACTCTGACAATTGCTTCCTACATACTAGAAACACCAACCTACTCCGATTCCAAATGATGGCCTTCAAATTTCTTCTGCTTAGTTAATTAGACACCCCACATCCACTCTTATGTCATAGCCCTATCATTTAGATCTCTAATTACTTGTGGTTCTCTCATTATATCTACCCACTCTCCACTATTTCAAATTCTCTGGCTCTTAAAAAGCAATTTTTTTCTTCACAATTTTCACTCCAGACCTTTATTGCCTCCAATTTTTAAAACCATTCTTCATCTCTTTACTCTTTCTACCCCTTATTTGATCTACTTCTCTTTATTTTTGTTATTTATTGCCCTATCTTCTGAGTCATCCCAGAAATAGCCACATATCCAATTCTTAAGCCTTCCTCAAATAAGAATAATTCTTTATTCTCTCAGATGTATAGGGTCAAATGATCCTTGATTCTTAAGACAGAACTGAGGACAACTTAGTGGCTCAAAAAATCTTTATGGCTTCTTTTCTCATCCAGGAAAACTTTGGGAACATCATTTTTCTAACTCATTTTTCTCCATTCAGAAAGGTGCTCAATGCAAGCATGTACTTTTAAAAAAGCATGAAGTACAAAGCAAATGATATTTAATCCAACAATAATAACAAATGCAAAATGTACTTATTCCTATTCAAGTTTTTCAAGTCAAAAACCCTCTTTTCCACTCCCCTTTCTGAGACCTTTAGTGGGTCCCATATTCTTTCCTGCACAAACACAATATGCAACAATAATTGGGAAAGTCTAAATCTGCATTGTTTTTTTAGACTTTATGATTCCTTGATGTACTAATATTACTTATGGCAGCAAAAACAAGTTTTTTATATTTGTTCCTTCTTATCATAATACCATGTCTTGTTACTACTCCAGTTTCAGAGTTTTCTACTACATCAATCCAAGTTGCTAGCAAAGGCAAGATTTATAAATTTGTTCCTTATCATTTTATCACTTCATCTACTCTCCTGGTTCTCTGCTGCCCATCCTACAAAATTCAGGGACTCAATCTCTTTCTCTCATAGTCATTTTGTTCTCTCACATCTAGAAACAGAGTCCTTCTGGTGTATCCTTCTTGGGTATTCTCATTAAATTAGTAGGAAGTGCCTAGCCTACATGTATGCCTACTACATGTACCTTAAGTAGCCTTTTGTAGATCCAACATAGAGCACATAGTAAGAATTCAATAAAAGTTTGCTAATGGTAATAATAATCACTAAAGTGCATCAGTAACTCATTACTATTTAATTTACTGTGAAAACATTGAACCTTAAGTACTAAGGACTTGAATTTAGGTCAATTAAACAATTCAGTTCAACTAATATAGTATCTACTATGTGGCAGGTATTGTGACATATGTTAGAGATAAACAAACAAACAAACAATGAAACATTCTTTCCCTGAGAGTTCTAACATTCTACTGGGGGATATAATATGTACACATTAAAGCATGATACAAATTAATTTGGGTAAAGGAAGAGCACTAATAAAGTAGAAGAACAGAGAAGTCATCAGGGAAAAAATGACAGCCAAGCTTATCCTTGAAGTAAAATAATGATTGTGAGAGGCTAAAAGGAGAAGGGAGTGAATTTTTAGCTTTGGTGCTAGCTGATGCATAGAGGCAGGAGATAGAATGTTAAGTTTGGACAAAAGGTAATATTCTAATTTTTCCCTAAAAGAATTAAAGGGAAATAAGTCTGAAATGCTCCATAGGAGTCAAGTCAAGAAAGTTCTTAAATGTCAGATTGAGAAGTCTGTATTTTATCATAAATGTAATGGATGGTTAGTGAAGGTTTTTGTTTTCGTTTTTATGTGTTTTTTTTTTTCAAATTATAAGTAATATGCCTTACCAAACTTATTTTGACTACTTTGTGTAGGAGATACCGAAGAAGGGACATATAAGAAACACGGAGACAAAATAGAAGATAGCAGACAAGAGATGATAAGGGCTAAATTTAGTCAATCAGTATGTAAATAGAGAGAAAAGAACTGAAGTGAAATATATTAAGGAAGCAGAGTTGGCAAGAATTAGCAATTGTGAGGGAAGAGTCAAGAATGCTATGAAGTGACCTAATGATAATTGTTTTACTAAAAGAAAGATCCTTAGAAAATGAATATGTTCATTGGAGCTAAGATGAGGGAGTACAGGCAGGAAATTCTTTGAATATTCCCCTCTAAAAGTCTTTAAAATAAAGCTTCAAATTGAATTTTGAGCAGCAGACCCAACAAAAGGTTGAGGTGAAACAATTTCCCAATGTAAGACAAATTAGGAAGTCATAAGGAAAGGTCTGCTTCACAAGGATAGTGGCTGGACTTACAGTTCAGTGCAAGCCACACAGTGGCAATGTCAGTAGCAAGTCTTAGAGGTGATTGCAACAGTGGCAGCAGCATAAAGAGCTTTCAGCTCACATATAATAAGACAATTGGTCAGAAGGAAATTACAGGACACTGTCTCAGTGTCCATACGTAGTTTCAGGTAGAAATTATTGGGCCAAAAAGAGCAATAGCACTTACATTTGCAGATACAGGGTAGAGGAGGGTATTTATGATCATTCACAAGAAAGAGAAATGCTTATCTTACCTTCAAAGGTAGAAAGAAACATTAGCACTTGCAGCTACAGGACAGCAAGGAAACATTTCAATTTAAGGTCAAGCACTTGCAGCTACAGAGAAATAAGATTCATTCACAGGAAAATACTGCCAAAAAAAGTAGTGGCCAAGAGAGCAGTGTGATCACACATCTCCTTAGATTGTATCATTTTGGAAGTACCAAAAACTTACAAATACAATAACTAGCTCTGAAAATAGCAGCACAAAAATTCTGAATCTTGGAAACCCTCTATTCCAAGAGCAGAGAAAAACTTTTATATCGTTAAAGTAAAAAAATAAGCTAGAAAAATGAGCAAACACCAAGAACAAAAGGACCTGACCCTAATAAGTTACTATGATGACAGAAAAGATCAAAATCCAAACTCAGAAAAAAATAACAACATCAACACACTTATAAACAAAGCTTCAAAGGAAAAACTTGTGACTTGGGCAAAAACCCAGTAAGAATTTCTGGGAGATCTTAAAAATAATTTTTTAAAAGCAAATAAGAGAGAGAGAAATAATTTGAGAAAAAATAAGAATGGCTCAAGAAAATTATGAAATAACTCAACAACTTGGTAAAAAATAAAAAAGAGGCACAAAATGTACTGAAGAAAATAATTACCAAAAAAAAAAAATGGTCAAATGGTAAAAGAGGCACAAAAGTCCACTTGAGATAAAAATGCCCTAAAAAAGCAAAATTGACCAAATGGAAAAAGAGTTCCAAATTTCACTGAAGAAAAGAGCTCCTTAAAAAGTAGACTAGTCAATTCATGGTGAGGAGAGATAGGTACAAAAGCTCACTGAGAAAAATAATTACTTAAAAATTAGAATTAGGCAACTAGAAGCTAATTTCTGCATGAGATGTCAAGAAATCAAAGTTAGAAGAATGAAAAATGGAAAAAAATGTGAAATATTTTTGGTATAAAGATAAGTCTGGAAAATAGATCAAAGCTAGGCAATTTAAAATTATTGTACTAATGGAACATGATCAGAAAAAGAACTTAGTAATCATCTTTCAAAAAATTGTCAAGGAAAACTACCCTGTGTCCTAGACTCAGAGGGTAAAGTAAAAATTGAAACAACCAACAGATCACAACCTGAAAGCCATACCAAAATAAAAGCTTGTAGACATATTGGAACCAAATTTCAGATCTCCCAGGTAAAAGAGAAAATACTGCAAGAACTCACAAACAAACTGTTCAACTATCATGAAGTCATGGTCAGCATCACAGATTTAGCAGCTTCCACCTACAGGATCAAAGGAGTTTGGAATATGATATTCTGGCTATACTTTTTCAGGGGGAAAATGAATACTTGATGAAATAGATAATTTTCAAGCATTCCTGAAGAAAAGAACAGAACTTAATAGAAAAATTAACTTTCAAATACACAATTTAAGAGAAGTATAAAAATGTAGACATGAACGAGAACTCATAAGAGATTCATTAGAGTTAAACTATTTACATTCCTTTATGGGAAGATGATACTTGTAATCTTAAGAACTTTATCATTATTTGAAAACAAATATACAATGACAAAGGGAGTGTGGATGAATTTGACATAATGGATTGATTTCCAAAAAATAAAATTTAGCAGTGAGAAAGATGTATGCATTGGGAGAAGGGGAATGGAAAAGGAAGAATGGGAAAAAAATTATCTTACATAAAAGAGGAATAAAAGGAAGAAATTTTAAAATAGAAGGCAAAATGAAGAAGGTGATAAATAACACTTGAACATAATTCACTAGAATTGACTCAACAAGGGAATAATATACAAACTCAGTTGGATAAAGAAATCTACCTTGCATTATAGGAAAATGAAAGGAAAAGAGGGGAAATGACAGAAGGAAAAGAGAGAAGATTAAAGAAAGAAGTAATCAGAAGCAAAAAAGAATTTTAAGAAGACACAGCAGGGAAAGAGGGGGAGAAAAAGAGAAGAGAGAGAGAGAGAGAGAGAGAGAGAGAGAGAGGAGAGAGAGAGAGAGAGAGAGAGAGATGAATAAGAAAAATGTTCAGTAAACATAATTTTGGATGTGAATGGAATGACCTCACCCATAAAATAAAAGGGAAGATGAAAAACTATAATTGCTAGGATCAGATGAATTCATAAATGAATTCTGCAAAACATTTAAAGAGCAATTCAATTCAAAACCATACAAAGTATTTGGCAAAAGATACAAAGAAGTTTCCCACCAAATTCCCTTTTGCAACACAAATAAAGCAGAAAAAACAAAAACAGAGAAAGAAAACTATTAACTAATTTCCCTAAGGAATATTGATGCAAAAAATTAAATATAATTCTAGCAAAGAAATTACAGCAATATATCCCAAAGATAATTTGTTATGATATGGTGACAATTATACCAGGAATACAGGACAGGTTCGATATTAGGAAAAATAAGTATAATTGACTATATCAAGAACAAAAACAACAAAAATTTTATTGGTATCTCCATATATGCGGAAAAAAGCTTTTGACAAAATATAACACTTATTTCTATTAAAAACATAGAAAGCACAGAAATAAATAAAGCTTTCATCAAAATGATAAGTATCTAACTGGAACCAACAGTAGGCATTATTTGTAATGAAAATAATCTAGAAGCCTTTCCAATAAGATCGGAGTAAAGTAAGTATTCCCATTATCACTATAACAATTAAAAATGAAAAAAAGAAGTTATTAGAATAGACAATAAGGAAACAAAATTAATACTCTTGCTGATTACAAGATGTTATACTTAAAAAATCCTAGAGAATCAACTTAAAAAAAACTAGTTGAAATAATTGACAACATTAGCCAAGTGGAAGAATGTAAAATAAACCTGCATACTTCCACAATATTTTTTGTGTGTTACCAACAAAGACCATCAAGAAAAAATAGAAAGAAAATTCCCTTTAAAATAACTGCAGATATTATAAAATATGGCATAATCTACCTACCTGGTAAAATCCAGACATTATATAAACACAGTTGCAAAAAACTTTTTGCACAAGAAAAATCATGTCTAAATAATTGTTGAAATATTAATTGCTCATGGGCAGGCCAAGCCAATATAATTAAAATGACAATTCTATCAAAATTTATTTATTTGGTACCATACCAATCAAACTACAAAACAATTATTTCATATAGCTAGAAAAATAATAATAACATTCATCTGGAAGAAGTAAAGGTCAAGATTATAAAGGAATCAATATAAAAAATGTGAGGGGAGGAGGTATTTTAGCAGTTGAGATTGAAATCTTAGTTGAGATCATAAATCATAGTTGAGATCTATGAGCAGATCTTAAATTGTCATATAGTAATCATCAACCAATCTGGCATTGTCTAAGAAATAGAGTGATACATTTGCTGAATAGATTAGGTTTATAATGCACATAAGTAAATGACCATAGTAATTTTCCAAACCCAAAAATCCAAATTTAAGGTACCAAAAATTACTTGGAAAAGTGGAAAGGAATTTGCCAGAAATTAATCATGATAAGGTGAAAATGGGTACCTTAAGCATAAAGATATATTAAGTAAATTAGAGGATCGCAGAAAATTTTAACTGTCAGATATTTGGATAAGATAAGAATTCATTATCCAACAAAAGATAGAAAACAAATCAGGATGTGAAATGGATAATTTTTATTACATTAAATTAAAAATTGGTTTGCACAAACAAAACTAATACAGCCAAGGAAATCTGGACCCTAAGAGAAATTTTTACAGCAAATGTCTCTGATAAAGGCTTCATTTCTTATGTAAACAACTGGGTCAAATTTAAAAGAATTTCAGTGATTCCCCAATTGATAAATGGTCAAAGGTTATAAACAAGTACTTTTCAGAAGAAAAAATCAAAACTTTTTATAGTAACAAAAAATGCTTTAAATCTGTATTGATTAGAGAAAAACAAATTAAAACAGCACTGAGGCACTATATCATACAACAAATTGGGACATTAATGCATGGTTGACAAAGTTGTAAACTTATCTAACCATTCTGGAAAACTATTTGAGATCATGTGCAGTATCATAAGCAAACTTTGTATCTTCCCCAATTTCTATCACAATATTCTACACAGGATTAGGCAACTTTCTTTGGAACTGAAATGTTGACAGAGAACTAGATCCTCAGACACTAATCCTGATAACTGATCTCAATAGGCTTAGTCTAGTAAGAGTATATGATAATATAAAGAATTGCCCACGTGATATATGATAATTGCCTTGGGAATGAAAAACAAAGGCTTTGTAGTTTTATTAGAAATTTATATTGAGAAATGCAAACTAAGACAACTCTGAAATACTTGTCAGATTGGCTAAGATGACAGGAAAAAATAATGATGAATGTTGGAGGGAATGCTGGAAAACTGGGACACTGATGCATTGTTGGTGTAGTTGTGAACAAACCAAACATTCTGGAGAGCAATCTGGAATTATGCCCCAAAAGTTATCAAACTGTGCATACCCTTTGATCCAGCAGTGCTACTACTGGCTTACACCCCAAAGAGATACTAAAGAAGGGAAAGGGACCTGTATGTGCCAAAATGTTTGTGGCAGCCCTGTTTGTAGTGGCTAGAAACTGGAAAATGAATGGATGCCCATCAATAGGAGAATGGCTGGGTAAATTGTGGTATATGAATGTGATAGAATATTATTGTTCTGTAAGAAATGATGCAGGATGAATACACAGAGGCTTTGAGAGACTTACATGTACTGATGCTAAGTGAAATGAGCAGAACCAGGACATCATTATATACTTCAACAATGATACTGTACAAGGCTGTATTCTGATGGAAGTGGATTTCTTTGACAAAGAGAAGATCTAACTCAGTTTCAATTGATCGATGATGGACAGAAGCAGCTACACCCAAAGAAAGAACACTGGGAAATGAATGTAAACTGTTTGCATTTTGGTTTTTCTTCCCGGGTTATTTTTAACCTTCCAAATCCAATTCTCCCTGTACAACAAGAGAACTGTTCGGTTCTGCACACATATATTGTATCTAGGATATACTGTGGCATATTTAATATGTATAGGACTGCTTGCCATCTGGGGGAGGGGGTGGAGGAAGGAAGGGGAAAAATCAGAACAGAAGTGAGTGCAAAGGATAATGTTGTAAAAAATTACCCTGGCATGGGTTCTGTCAATAAAAAGTTATTAAAAAAAAAAAAAGAAATTGATACTGATACTGTGCATACCCTTTGATCCAGCAGTGTTACTACTGGGCTTATATCCCAAAAAGATCATAAAGAAGGGAAAGGGATCTGTATGTGCACAAATGTTTGTGGCAGCCCTATTTGTATTGGCCAGAAACTGGAAACTGAGTAGATGCCCATCAATTGGAGAATGGCTGAATAAACTGTGGTGTATGAATATTATGGAATATTATTGTTCGGTAAGAAATGACCAACAGGACAATTTCAGAAAGGCCTGGAGAGACTTACATGAACTGATGTTACGTGAAACGAGCAGGGCCAGGAGACCACTATATACTTCAACAACAATACTATATGATGATCAATTCTGATGGACCTGGCCATCTTCAGCAATGAGATGAACCAAATCAATTTCAATGGAGCAGTAATGAACTGAACCAGCTACGCTCAGAGAAAGAATTCTGGGAGATGACTAAGAACCATTACATTGAATTCCCAATCTCTATATTTTTGCCTGCCTGCATTTTGGATTTCCTTCACAGGCTAATTGTACAATATTTCAGAATCTGATTCTTTTTGTACAGCAAAATAATGGTTTGGTCATGTATACTTATTGTGTGTCTAATTTATACTCTAATATATTTAACATCTACTGGTCATCCTGCCATCTAGGGGAAGGGGTGGGGAGAAGGGGAAAAATTGGAACAAAAGGATAGGCAATTGTCAATGCTGTAAAATTACCCATACATATAACTTGTAAATAAAAAGCTATTAAAAATTTAAAAAAAAGAAATTAATATTGATAAAGATAATCAAAAAACACTTCCTAAAAGAGGACATTAAAATAGGACCTAAATTGATAAGTATGAGGAGGTAGGTGATTTAGTGGACAGGGAGCTGGATCTATAGTTAAGGAAATGAGTTTAAACCTGCTGGTAGTAGTTGACAACTACTAGTTGTTTGATTCAAGTTTGTAAAGTAACGTAAGACTGGAAAAGTATGGAAGAGTAGACAGTGGAGAGCTTTGAATACCTGGCAAAGAAATTTAAACATTACTTGAGGTTCATATACAATTTTTTTCAGTAAAGTATTTGAGGGCCAGAACATGGAGGAGGAAAGAACTGCTAAAAGTTGTTACAATTATTAAGTAGTAATGAGGATCTGTCCTTAGATATTCTAAATAGAAATATAGAAGAAGAAATATTTTCTCCATCTTGGTTCCAATGACCCTACCCAAATATAAACACTGGGAATATTTGCTTGTAAATACAAGTCTAGATATTGACTGAGAGGAATTTTTCATCTCTTCTCTCTTATTCTATAGGGCTTCAACTTGGTTTCCCTCAGGTATTACTTGTCATTCCTAGTAGAGTGTTCTCTGATAAACCTGATAGAGATGTCTCATCTCTTTATTCTGTGGAGTTATGTTTCTGGATATATTACCATTGTTCCTCATCATTATTAAAAGAAAATAATGTTGTTGTTGTTGTTGTTTTTTCCTTACATAGAACATAGTTTCAAGGAACTTATAGTGAAATAGGATTCACAAGGACTTGATAAATGATTGCGTACAAATAGTATGGAAAAGATAAAAGTCAAACTTAAACCTCAAGATTTTAAGCAAGGGCTACTTTAGAACTGTGGTGACATGGGAAGAAAGGATGAAATCAGGAAGGGGAATATTATATGCTCAGTTTTGTGGCATGAAGTACTGATGGGAAAACCATGTTGATATGTATCTATAGTATAGAAAAGAAGACAAAGTCCTGAAAATGTAGATTTCAGATTCGTCTTCAAAGAAATTGCATTTGAAGCTGAACATATGAATAAATTTGGCAAGAATGTGGAAGGAAATGAGTAGGAAGACAATAGTCCAATTTTTGTCATTGGCTTGTCATGCTAACATAGATAATCACATCACTTCTCAAGGTTTCATTTTCCTCATTTGTAAAATAGAGAGTATTTCCCAATTGTTCTAGAATATGCCCATTTTTTGTTTTTAACCATCTCATAAAACTTTACCAACAGTCTTCAACTATAAAAACATGTGTTTTTATGTTATGTATACATACATGTGTAATATTAAATATAACATTAGAATTTTATTATAAATATTAAGTATATATGTACACATATATATACATATATACATACATGTATATGAATGTATATATATATATGTATATATATATTTAAAGTTCTTTTCTTCTATTTTCCTTTCTATGGAATCTCATAATACTATATTCTTTCAAACTCCTGGGACCTCTGAATTGCTGAGGGTTAGTGTGCTAAAAAGAGAGTGACGGAAGAGAGTATAAGTTTTTGATGAGACTATACTATAGTTTTGGCTGGGAACCATTAGGTTAGTATCTTCCCCGTCTCTTTTAACCCATAGTCAATCAGATATCAAGTTTTATTGATTCTACATTCACCACACCATCTTTCTCATCCATCTTCTTCTCTCTATCATTATCCTTATCATACTTTGTCACCTGTTTACTCACTACTCACTTCTTATTGGCACTCTTGTCATAGTCTTCTAATTCATCTTTCTTTATCTAATATTTCTCTTTTCCAATTCATTCTCTACTCAGTTCCCAATTGATATGATCAAAGCACAAGTCTAATCGTATTATTTTGCTACTCAAGCAGCTCCAATACTGTCCTATACCCTCAAAAATCAAAAGTATATACCACCATTTGGAATTTAAAGTTCTTCACATAGTTCCCATTTAACTGCACAATCTTCATTTCAGCCAAATGGACCAACAATTTTACACCAAACATGTCACCCAATCTTCCATTTTTCTGATCCTTTTTTACAAATTGTCATTTTTACAAGCTGAACTGGAAAATATTCCCTCTCTTTAATTTCTATTTCATAGTATCCTTAACTTCCTTCCAGGTTCAATTCATGTTCCACCATCTATATTGACTTTTATGACAGTTAGTGGAGGCCCACTCCCAATCAATCTGCATATAATTTCTATTTACCTAATATGCTTTTCCCAATTGGATTTAAACTCCTTGAGGTCAAGAATTGCTTTGTTTTTGCCTTTGTATCTCCAGCATCTAGCCCTATTCCTGGCACATAATAGGTATCTAATGAATGATTTTTAAATGAAAAAACTAATTAATTAATTCAGTTCAACTTAACAAATAGAAATTGAAAACAGCATGATGCTAGATACCAGAGTTGCCCACGAAATTTAGAAAAGACACGGAATACACTCTCATGGATTTTAATATGTTTTCTGAATTCAATAACAAGCTATTAAAAATCATAGCAATGGACATTCTGTAGAAGAAATTAATTTTTATGTGACTAGCTATAAATGCATGTTTAATTGACTGTTGATATTAAAAGTTAATTCATAATAAATTGTCTTTTATTTTTTAAAGAACATGACAGCATAGAGCCATTTAGTATAGGGAGAAATGGTCTAAAGACTGTAATCACATCTGAATGGACTATAGTATTATAAAACAACAAAGCTATTGATTCTCATCATGAAATACTGCTGGGTTCTATTTCTAGCTTTTCTCCAAAATAGCCTTGTGATTTTGAGCATCATTTAATATTTCTTGATCTCAGTTTCTTATTCTGTAAAATATGGGAGCCAATTTAGTTAATTTCTTTCTATTAATCCTTCCAGCACTGAAATTTCATGATGCAATTATGATCCTACTGTATCAAAAATAGGTTAGATGATATTTAATATTCTATGTTGAAGAAGATAGAAAAGTAAAAATGTATTTTATAAATACTTTCACCCCAAATTTAATTTTTAAATATAAAGCAATGTTTTAGTTCATTGAAAATTTATTTATGAGCAATAGTTTATTCACAGACATTGTCATAGAAGTAAGCTTCTATTATATATGAAAAGAAGAATGAGGAAGTTTTCTTCCTTTTACTCAGATGATTAGTGTGAGATGGATATAGTTTCTGGGATTTTTCATCTTTTGTTATTTGTCTTTTTTTTTACTTGTCTTATAAAACCAACCTTCAAAAAATATCAATCTCAGAATCTCAATGTATTTAAAATTTCAGAGACTTCAGGTTAAGGTACTATTGAAACTGTGTCTTCTTCATTTGTCATTGATCTATTCCTAATTCACAGACAAAAACAATGTTAGTTCAAGGGAAGGCTAATACTCTTTTCTGTTCTGAAATTTCAGTGTGGTGTCAGCAGAATGGAGAAGTTACTACTGTATTTTTGAAGTGCTAAATGTTTTACCCAGTATCTTTCAGATATTCCATTCCTGAGCCCTTAGTGGGAATTCATCAATTTGAAATAAGCTATCCATAAATGGGTATGATAGATAGCATCAGCCAGGTAAGAGTATGCTTGAAGCTTTAAGAATTAGGATCTCCACAGAATGCCATCTTGCAGAAGACAGGTAAAAATGGGACATTTCTGGAAGGTACAGTTAAATAAAAGGCCCCTTTACTGTACCAAGTTGCTTCCTTAGTCATACTGTAGTGCTCTTTGTTGCATTTTGCATGGTGCACATGTCTCCTCAGTGCATATCACTCATGAGACGTATGCTTCCTTCCAAAAGGAAACAAACATTAATAACACAGAGGCTGCTTGAACCCTCCAAGAAGGTCAAAGTTGGGATAATTACGGTTATCTGACTGATGTTCAGATGCTCACATTCCCCGATGAATCCGTAACTAACTCTATGTGATGGAAATATCTCACATTATTCTTCTGTTTGCCAGCTTGCAGTGTCATTCCAGATGGCAAATACAAAAATAGCATGAAAAATGTCCTCCTGAAATGCAGTCTCAAAGAGGCTTCTCTTAGCCTGGTAACAGATATACCAAGATCTTATGGTCTAATTGTTATTAACATAACTGGTGATACTTTCCTCCCCCCTCCCCCAAAGGTCTAGTCATACTAAAATAATAAACTTAGTTACAACAAATTGCTGGTTGTTATTAATTTCATTACTGATTGCTTGCAAAAGTGTTCTTCCCCCACCCCTTTGGAAATACCCCAGTGCTCTCCTCTCTCCTCTGTGCTGCATTCATTACTGGAGGAGTATCTCTGGAGCAATAGAATTGTAAAGGTCTCAGTTGTTAACATGAAAGTGGAACTGCTTAAATTTGATTACCGTGTTTAATGAAGTGTCACATTTATTTACAAGATGACATGATGAATCACATTACAGTTATCATAAATCAACTTATAAAAATGGACAAATGGTCCAATAAAGTGATGCATTTACAAATTTAAGATGAACAGATTTGAACTCATTGTCGTATTCTCCCCCCTTAAAAAAAAAAAAAAAGAAAAAGAAAGTCATTTTGCTATTAGCCCAGGAACTAAACTTGATGATTTACTTCTTAACAGCTTTCATTTTCTTACATTACTTAGATGCTATATAATCTATTTTGGATTCAATTTCTATTTAACTGGAAAATTCCTTCAATTTGGCTTTGTGAACATTAGCAGCTGCCTGTACAGCTATATGCTTATAGATGCAAACACATTCACCCAGTGTCACCCAGGACCAAGAGCCTGAGAATTCCTGAGCAGCCAAGACATGAAGATGAGTATTTAGGAGGTAGCCAGCTATTCTTGTCTCATCATTCAAGAGTCAGAAAAATTTACAGTGGGGAGGGTGTTAGCATTTACAGAGGGAAAAAGAAGAGAGACAGAGACAGAGACAAAGACCAAGATGGGGGGACAGAAAGATAGGGAGACAGAGAGACAAAGAGGAACAAAAGGAAGAAAAAGAAAATATGAAAGAAGGAATGAAAGAACAAAGAAAAAGAAAGTCTGTAGATTAAATAACTTAGCTAAACCACATAGATAGTGGAAGACTAAAAATAAAACCCAGATCTTCAGACATTCAATTAGGTAAACTTTTAATCCCAATAAAGATGTGAAATAGACATACAGAATACAGAATGCATTCTAAGATCACTCAAATATGTTTACCTAGGACTTTATGGGGGTGATTAACTGCTAAGATTCCCAAGTATTACTTCTTTCCACTCAGAGAAAATAGAGAGGAGAAATGAATTGAATTCACTTTCTTTGCTTCACAAAAGGAACTCCAAATCTCCCATTAGTGTGCAATAGATATAGAACAAGACCTGGAATCTAGAAAAACCTGAGTTCAAATCAGTTCTTAGCTGGGTGATTGAACAAATCACTTAACTTCTCTTCATTTCAATTTCTTTATCTGTAAAATGGGAATGATGATAGTAACACCTATTTCCCAACTCTATTATGAGGATTAAATGAATAATTATAAACACAATGCTTGAATAGAAATATTAGTTATCATCATCATTATCTTCTTTATTATTGTTATTTATTTTGTTATTTTTTATGTTTTTCTGTTTTATTATTATTGCAAACACCTCATTGGGGCACAGTGGATAGAGCACTGGGTCTGAAATAAGGAAAATCTGTATTTAAATTTGATCTCAGACAAGTAAAGTATTTGATCTCTGTTTGTCTCAGTTTCCTCATATGAAAAATAGGTTTTAATAATAGCACCTACCTCCTAGGGTTATTGGGGTTCAAACAAGATAATATTTGTAAAGTTCTTAGCACAGTGGCTGGTACTTATATAGCAAGAGCTAAGTAAATGTTATTATTATCATCTGAGTATGAAGTAGCCCTCAATTCTCAAAGACTGTAACTGTAGACCGTAATCCTAACCCCTGCAAGTGCTATCATGACCAAGTTTGGTTGAATCCAAAGAGTGTGTTCTTTTTAAAAGGCCCCAGATTGACTGCATATGGAGAGGTTTTTTAGGAGTAGGTCAGATGAATGGTGACAAATTGTTGAGCTGTAGCTGCAAATGAAACAAAGAAAAATTCCTGTGGAATAGGATTTATATTTCTGCAGAAATAATGGCAAAATAGCCAAAATTAGTCAGAGGGTATGAAGAGTCACCAATTTTTCACTATCTATAAAAATTTTACTTAACATTTGGAACTTTAAATGTGTAATCATGCTATAAAGAACTAAATTGTATCAATGATGATAGTGTCACTATAAATGAAACAGAAGAAGAAAGTTGCAGCTTAAAAAGGAGGAAGTGTAGCCTCTTAGTTGTTTTTATGTTTCTAAAAGTACTGATAGAGTAAGTTTTATTGGGTTTCTATCCAAAAGGAACTTTAAGTCATCAGGCATTTAATGACATCATACTGCAGTGCTCATTGTATTTTCAGGAAGAACATCATGAAAATAAGCTGTTGTTTACATATAAATATCTGTTGTGAAGAATGAAAAGAATGAAAAATTTTGTGAAAGACTTCTTAAGAAACTACATGTAAAATCAGTATATTCTCTGATGCAATGAAAAGTTGTGTCTATCTTTTATTAATATTGATATATTTATGTGTGTATGCACATATATATGTATATGATTGAGTAGTAGAAAATGTGATAGAGCAAGTTATCTTATTCTACCATAGAAGCTTCATGCCTATACTGTGAATACTCTCTTTGAAGAAAGACTCAGATGACACTAGACATGGTTAGAAGCAAGAAAAACCACAAAATAAATGATTGTATTTCAACAGATAGGAAATAACTTCTTGCTGATTCAGCAGTCACTTCTAAATTACCAGAGTGTATACAGTCAGGTTACAGACTTGCTAGAGAAAAGACCAATATTAATACAAACTTGATGAAAGGAAAAAATAGGGAAGAGGGGGAAGATATGGGATGCAAATAAAACAATTACAGCATTACCAATTCTATTTAAATAAAATTTTTATGTCATAGATAGGAAAAATGGAGGAAAAGTTGTAAATAGTAGCTATAATTCCATAGATCCCATTACCTCTTTCATATGTCCTATTACTGTCCCAAGAAAAAAAGAAACTCTGTGGGGCAGATTGGCCTCAAACCTAACTAGAGCTCTGTACATCTCCTTACCTCCTTCTTCAGTCTAAAATCTTAGAGCCCAACATGGTCCAGTCTACACTCCCTCTCCTCACCAAGCACCACTTGCTGTTAGAATTTGCACTCTCTTGCTTGGATTACAGTGGTAGCTTATCTTGATAACAACAAAAAAATATGTACCAGTCCAGATGAGGCCCCAAGCCTTCAAAAGAATTCAGTTCTACTACAATTCCAGGGCTAATATGTAGGAAGATATAATCGAACTAGCAGGTTGGTCCATAGTTTAGGTGCCAAGATTCACTCAAATTCCACCATTGGCCAGATGCCTGTCAAAGTAGTTAACTACAGTATAATCTGAAAGAAGTCACTAAAAGATGAAGAGATCAAAAAATATTTCATATAAAAATTCAAATCATGAACAAACTTTGTAACCTTTGCTCTTTGTTTTACTCTAAGCCTTATTGATTATGAGCTAATAGCCACTTCTTGGACTTTCTCAAAGTTTCATCAAGATCCAGTTTTTATAGGAACAAATATAAAGTTAATCATGGGAAGGATAGGGTGATTCTCTTCTTCCCCTTCTTTTCTTCATTTCTCTTCATCAGTTTTTAGTCTTAAAGAATGGCAAAATGTAGATCAGAAAGCAAAGATAATAAAAAAAATCTTACTCAGATACATGTCAAAGACCTTTTATGTTAGAAAAATAGGGAAATCAACTTTGTCATCTTTTGGGGGGTCTGCCAACCATTATCTCTCCTTTTCCCCCAAATAAATACTCTAGCTACAAATCTGGAGGTTTTGGACACCTGTCTCACCACCTCCTGAGATTTGTATAGCTATAAATAATATTTTTCAGTGATTTGGAGATTTCATTTGGAGATATTCTGTTTTGCAGGTGAGATTTTTCTCCTTTTTCTTCCAATGTGAACATTTGATTTACCAAAAAAGTGAATTATATAGACAGGTATTGACTAACAAATGTAGAAAATAAAATAGAGTATAAAACTTAATCAGTTCTTTTGTTCATTTCAAGGCAAAATGCTATGGGCCTAAAGAGTTAATAAAAATTTAAGACCCCAATATGAGAAAATTCCTCATTAGAAATTAAAACACTAAAAATTACAACTTTGGAACCTTAGGTTTGGGCTACAGCAATTCTCTAATTCCATAAAAAAAGTTTGTTGATTTCCTTTTCTTTGAACAAAACTATTCTCTGATAAATTTTGATCATACTTTTAATATAGTGGCATGTTGGTACCAATGTAGATATTTCTGTATGTTTGAAGGATGAGTGATGAATCAAGTGACTTTTGGCCTCTACCAAAGCAATCCAGGTTCTGGATACCAGAGCTACCCCTGACACAAGGGTTCTATACATTTATTCTGTAGTTTTATGGATCTGTGATCTCATCAGTTTGGTTTATTACCTTGGTTTAGTATACATGACAAACTTTTCATGTGTCTTTCCTCCACCTATGAAGTTCTGGTTCCTGGCTTTTTTACTTTACTTAATAAAACCAACAAGGAGTATCCTCCCAACAATCTAGGGAAAATCTTTTGATGTTTTGTGGATATCAGCATCTTATTTGTGAAATACATCTGTTATTTCTTGTTCTCATATAAAAATGACTGAATGGATAGATAAATGGATGGATGAATGAATAAAAGAATAAAGGTCAAGATATTTAATAAACACTGTCTACATTCCAGATATATGACTAATCTCTGGAGGAAAAAAAAAATGAAACAAGCAAGAAACTCTGAGTGGGAGGAGGAAGAAGAAGAGGAAGAGGGAAAGAAGAAGAAGGAAGAGGAGGAAACTTGACTGCAGGGGGTATGGCTTAGAGATGTTTGGAAAACATGACTTCCCCACATCCTTTTTATGTTACTAATGTCATAATTTATGTTTTCTTCAGTATGAAAAATCACTGATATCACACAGCAGCCTACTCATACTATTTTGTATATTTCCACAGTCATCTCTAATGCTGATTCTTTTGATATGTTTTTTTCTTAGCCATATTGAATCACTATGAGACTAATGGTGTTAAAAATGCTTCCTTTAGCAATGCAGTATTCTTGGGGTTTGAAGGTAAACAATATAGTTGTCCTTGAACTTAAGGATTTAATGATAACATAGTTACTTCAGTGATCTATGATTTATTTGGCATGGTACTTTCTTCAGTGTTAAAGATTACAATCCAAAAATTTAGTAAAGAGTCTTCAAAGTTATCTGTCAAGCATAACTAGGTAGATGGATAGATAGAATAGATGGAAGATAGGTAGATAGGTATAGACATATAGAAAGATAGATAGATAGATAGATAGGGTAAATATGTAGATAGGTAAATAAATAATTTAGTGTTTGCCACAATCTTAGCATTGTGTTAAGCCATTCCAGTATTCAAGATAGATCAGAAAATGTGCCCTAAGCAAACAGTTGGGACCTTAAGACAAAAAAACAAAAAACAAAAAACAAAAAAACAACCAACTTATAAACAAATACCCTGTTGCAAGAATAACCCTGGGACTCTTTCTCAAAAGAGAGAATCAGATACACTGGAACATAGCCATCAACCCATGGGCGAAGGCACTTGCAAGACTAAGAAGGGGGAGAATTGGGCATACCTTCCATGAAGGAGTTCACAGGGGGTGCAAACATTAGGGAGTAGGAAGTGGGCGTACCATCTGGTTGTTTCTTATTTTAACAATTTATGCTTTCTAACAAAATGCTAAGCTCGGTTATTTCACTCTGATGAAGTACAAGGGCTATCCACACACTCTCAATTTTGGTGGCCTGGAATAAAGTCCTAATCACCATGCCCTAGTTGCTATGGCTAGAAAATTCATCTTCTTACCACCAACATGATAAAAAAAAACAAATTTAAATGCTGGGATCTTTGATATGAAGAAAGGAAAGAACCTTTGACCTTTCTGTCTGGCAACAGAATTTACTGAAAATATCCAACATATTTACAAAGCCATAATGTAACAGGCTGTTTCCCCATATTCAGCTCTGCTTTATGTAATTTTTATATTTTCATATCATAAATCAATTACAATATTTATCTTAATAAGAGACAGTAAGATAGTCAAAAGAACTTAGAATCAGAAAATTTGTATTGAAATCACTTAGCCATTCCAGACTTTGTTTTTCTCATCTGTGAAATGAGGGATTTAGATTAGATGAGACCTAAGGTCTCTTCCAATTCTATCTCCTGTGAGTCAAGATTTGAAGTACTAGACTTAAGCATAAATCATAAAATACCACCACCAAACTGTTTATCTACTAGGAGTATGTACTTAAAGTCAGTCTATCTCAAATTTGATTTAAGTATTTTAAAAACCTTCATCATCATCAAGAAAAGGCAGAAGGACTAAATAAAAGTTCTGGACTCAGAGGTAGAAGGAATTAGCCTCTTTGTGACCCCAGAGAAGTCACTTCATAGCCTAAAGAGTTAGGAACTCAGCATTTATCTGCTAAAAATTATAAAAGAATTGTGATTTACTTTAAAAAAGAGAATTCCCCATATCAAATGAAGAGTTTTCCATGTTGATAAAATTACAGATCCTCTGCCTCTATGCATAATTATCATCAAAATTCAGAAGATTTATTTTCAAGTTGCTTGAGCATAAAATAAATCAAATCCTTAGTTTCTTGAATCACTATACACCTAACTAGAACAAGAATCTACTCAAAAAAGACTTTGGTATTATTCTGAACTTTCTTTTAAGACATTAAATGATAAATTTCCCAGGCTTAAAAACAATCAGGAAATAACTCCCCAAAGAACTCCATTTCAATTCATAACTGAAAATAGGATGCATGATGATTGAAAATAATTGAATTATTTTTTCAATTACCAAAAATTTATTTTCTTTTCTCTCTTCCTACCCCCTACAATTGAAAAGAAAAAGAAACCATTGTAAAAAAAAAATGTATATATTCATTGTCAAGCAAAAGAAATTCTTGCACTGGCCATAACCATGTCTCATAGGGTTGGTCTCTATGTTGATCAGTTTTTAAATCTTTCAAAATTGGTTTTTTTTTAACTTGATTTTTACAAAAATTGCATAATTTTTTCTTTTTCTATTCACTTCTTTTTGTAACAGTTCCTACAAATTTTCATTGAAACCAGAATGGGATTATTTAGGTCCTGTCCCCTCTTTACTTGGTTTGGAAAAGAATAGGTATAGAATCATTTCTTTTCTCTGTAGCACATTTGTCCTTTTGGGGGTGGGAGGATAAGACTGCCTTATAGATATGGTACTGTAGGATCATAGCATTTAACTAAGAGACCTAATAACATCTGCATCTACTGACACTTGTATGACCAGAAAAGGAGTGAGATAAGCACTAGATTTTTTTTTTTTTTCTGTAAAATGGGGGATGGGAGTCAGTCAGGGACTTCCCAGGGATTGAACTAGTGCTTCCCTGACACATCTGCATTTCACTCTGTTTGAGTGACAGGTGTACATGGATGCCACATTGGCTGCCAATATGTTATGAGACCATGGTAACAATCACTCATCTCCAGGGAGCTATACTGCTTCGTTGTTCCCTATCAGACATGAAAGAAATGATTTCAGGTGCCGGAAAATGAACTCTGATAAAGAAAACATTTGGGTTTTCAAGGCACTGGAATCTACCCTAAAGCAATAACTTTAATTTAAAAACAAACGAACATACAAACAAAAAAAGGCCTTCTTTCTTTTTATATTCACAATTAATCCATAATTATCTGTGAATAATTCTTTGACCAATAGGTTGCTTAAGAGAAGTATTAAGCTATGCTTCCCCTCTCTTTTACAGGTGATCCTTTTTCTATGGATATGATTTTTTAGTAAATTTCTCCAAATCATGTTGATAAAGTCATTTCCTTAACTAATCTAACTGTTTAGAACAATATAGACTGTATGCTTATTTGTGGATAATGACATGACAAATTGAGCTTACTTGGGGGTAAGGAGGGACAAATAAACAAACAATTAATGAGATATCAAGAAAAACCAAGCCCTTATCCTTCCCTTTTAAAGGAGAGAGTCCTTCTAAATACCCAGTTTAACAAATGTTTTTCATTGGTAACCAGTTCTTTTGTATCAATTCAATACTTCCCAGTGAATAATCTTGTAAGTCCTGTATTTATGTATGAAGTGAATTGAAGCAACAACAAAGACTGCTAACATAAAAAGTATTCAGATCTGTGGAGAGAAAAATATATAATATGCATACATACATATGTACATATGTGTACACACATATGCATACATGTACATATCTGTATGTACTGTGCGTCTGAAGCCTAGGTCCTGAATTTATTTTTACCACTGATTTGCACTACAGCTCAAGGTGAATGATTAAACCACTGTATACTGATATGTGGAATGATATATCATTGCTGATCTGCATCACAAATATGCTGTGTAATTTAAGGAACCAACCTTCTCATTTCATGCCACACATACATGTACCTGCACATATAAATAGTGTATAAATATAAATGAACAGGATTGTGGGTATAGGGCTGAACTCAGAATCATGAAGAACTGAATTCAAATTTTGACATAATATAAATATATAAATTGGCTAGGTGATCCTGGGAAAATTATTTACTTCTCAGTGCCCTGAGCAACTCTCTATGATTATATGTTGTAGAGAATATTCTGAATAATGTACAGTGAAAGAAGAAGACCATTGTTGGGATTTCTGATTTAATAAAAAATAAATACATTGCAAAGATATTCTGTTCTTAGGACCTCAATACAGTAAAATGAAAGTGCAGGTGCACAACCATATCCATTTTTCTATGATTCAGAAATAAACATCAAAGGCCATCTATCTAATACCTGCAAAAGAATCCTCTACTACAACATGCTTGACAAGAATAATTTAGAATTTGCTGAAATACCTCAAGTCAGGTATATTAAAAGAAGACCTGTTATTTCATCAACAAGCAGCCAATCTATAACTTATAGTTTTAGAGAAATGTCTGAGGGTCACAGAGGTTAAGTGACTGCCTATGGTGATATATCTAATAGGTACCACAGGCAAAGTATGAACCCAGGTCATTGGCAGAGATGACACTGGCCTCCTAAGACACTACATCTCTCAACTGTAAGTGTATTCCTTAGTTGCTCCCATGCCCAGAAGGATCTCCCTCTTCATCTCCACCTTTTAGTTCCCTAGGTTTCCATCAAACCTCAGTGATAGTCTTATTTTCTGCAAAAGCCTTTCCTAGTCCTTCTTAATATTAATACTTTTTTTCTGGAACTGTCCCAATTTGTCATGTATTTATCTGATTTTTATGCACTTATTTGAATGTTGAGTTGTCTCCCTCCTTAGACCACAGGGCCCTTGAGAACAGGATCTGTTTTGTTTTGTTTTTTTAACCTTTGAATGCTTAGCATAGTGCCTATTGCATAGTAGATGTTTCATAAATGCTAGTTGACTAACTTATTGTAACCTTGAGCAACCAGTTTTCTATGAGTACTCCAAAATATTCTTTTCTAGTCAAATATCATTTATTCATACCATATCTAATGTCATGAGGTATATACTATTTAAAATGAAGCAATTCCTTTGACCTTGTGTGAAAAGAACTCTTGTGTGAGCACCTGGGATCCAGATCTGACTTCAGTTATTCTAAGTTCTCTTCACATTTTCACAGAATTCAACAGTGATTGGTTATATAGTGAATTAGAAAACAAAAAATTCCCATGCAGTTGGAAGTGTCTGGCATTCCTTTTATTCTTCTTCTTTTTTTTTTTTTTTTTTTTTTGCAAGGTACATAATGATGAGTTTAATGAGTGTCCTTAGAGGAATTAATTCTTCTTTTGTGAACAGTTGATTCCTAAGAGAATATTTTCATCATTCTATCTTTCGACATAATTGCATTCATTCATTTCTAGTCTCCTATTTTCCCATAAGACAGGCCAGTGTCCTAAGAGGAAAGTGAATTATATACAATATTCCACCTTCCAGCTCGGGACATTTTCAATGGCTCTTCCCTACTCTTGGAAATTTTCCCCTCCTCCATCTGACTAAAATCCCACCCTCCACAGGAAGTCTTTCCTAATCGCCTTTAAATCTAGGTCCTTCTCTTTGCTGATTATTCCCCATTTATCTCAAATATATCTTACTGGTACATAGTTGTTGAATTCTTTGTTCTTTATTAGACTGTGATCTTCTTGAAAGCAGGACTGTTTTTTGCCCTTTGTTTTATCCTTAGTATTTAGTAGGTATTTAATAAATGTTAATTGTTTGATTGAAATTCAATTGATCAAATATTTATTTGATACCTATTATATGTAAGTCATTATGCTAGGCACTGGATACAAAACAATTTAATAAAAACTGACAAGTAGTCTTGCTCCTCTTCTACTATGAAATAAGTAATGAATTAGTAAAGACATAATCAGTTAAAGAAGAAAATATTCATATTTTAATTGTATTTTTATTAATGTAGCTTGTTTTTATATCTAAAACATTAACAGATTACTCCCATTCAATGGTTAGTTTCATACTAAAATTACAGAGTAAATCAATTAAAACTAACAATAATGACCTCATCTGAAAGTACATCAGATACTTTTCATCTGCAGCACCTTTTCAACCCTGATCCCTCTATTTTTAGCATTTTCTTATTTAATATATCTATTTGTTGTCCCTCGTACCAAACACCCCACAGCGGGAAAAGAAAAAGAAATTCCTTATGACAAATATTCGTGATCAAGTAAAACAATTCCCTCCATAACCCAAAATGTCTCATTCTGTATCCTCTCTGTCAGGAGGTAGATAATATGTTTTGTCACTGGCTATATGGAATTGTGGATGCTTATTGGATTGATTAGAATTCTTATAGCTTTCAAAATTTGTCTTTATGTTATTTTTATTATATAAATTGTTTTCCTGATTCTACCTATTTCAGTCTTCATCAGTTTGTAACAATCCTCAAAATTGTTCATTTTTATAAAATTGACATAATAATATTAATTGTCCTGATTATGTTCATTTTACTCTGTTTCATATACCTTTCCATATTTCTTTGAAATAAATGATTTCTTCACTTAGAATTTAACAGTATTGCAACACATTCTTTTGCCACTAAAGGCATGAACATCTCTTTAATTTTCAGGAGTCAGGAGAATATTTTTTTTTTCCTTTTTGCTACTACATAAAGACCTTATATAAATTATTTTACATACATGACTTTTTCCTATTTCTTTAAATCACTAATATTTAAGGATATCAGGAATGTTTTACCATAAGAGCTGGAATCTAAACTAGCTCTTCAATTCTAAGAATTTTAAGTGATAGCAGTGAAGATGAAATTGTCTTAAGCATGGGAAAACAGTTTAATTGGAAAAGTAAACTCTAGTGAGATATTGTGAAAAACTTTTAGTGCCCATCTTTGGAGTTTGTGTTTTATCCTATAAGTATTAGGGAATTATGGAAATTTCTCCAGTAAATGTGATATAGTCAAGCTTATGCTTGAGAAAGGTTATTTTGAAAGCCATAAAGAGAATGGATTGTAGAAGGGACAGACAGGAAATTGGGTAATTGATTAGGAGGCTATGGAAACAACTCACATGCCAGGTGATGAAAACTGAGAAGTAGATTTGGGGAATGAATCAAGGTTGGGAGGGAAGAGATGAGAAATATGTTGGGAGAATATAATACATAATATTAGACAGCTGATTAGAAATGAGAAAAGAAGTAAATGGAAATGTAGAGGATGGTGTGGACATGGAAAACCAGTACAAATAACACTTGACAAAAGTAGAAAAGATTGAAAAAGATAAGGAAGAGATAATGAATCCTATTTAGACATTAAGTTTTAAATGTGTATGGGGTAATCAGGTAGAAATGTCCAATAAGTGATACAGCTTGAGACCACAGGAGAAAGATAGAGATAGATGTTTAGACTCGAGAGTTTTCTGCATTATAATAATAATAGGAGCTAATAAATTCACAGAGACAGAGAGACAGAAGAGGCTCCAGGACTGAGCTTTTGGAGAAATTCACACTTAATCGGTTAGTCTGAGAAGGAGTAGAGTCATATAACAATAAATAGGAGAAAAGACTATAACTCAAGGGATGAGGGAAGTCAAAAATGTAGTAAACAATATTGATGACAAATAAAGAATTCTGAAGTCTGAGGCAAGGGATAAGTGAGTAGAAGTCACTTTCAATGGAACGGTGATATCAGAATCCAGACTACAAAGTGGTCAAGAAGCAAATAGGTAATTAAGAATATGCCAAAAAATGCAGTTGAATTTTTTTCTAGGAATTTATCTTTGAAAGAAAATGGAGATAAAGCCCTATGGCTAGAAAAATTGAGAGGGTCAAATGAGGATTTTTTGTTTCATTTTTTAGGATTTGGAAATCTAGGCATGTTATTTGACACCAGGGAAGGAGACAATAGAAAAAAGGAGGCAATTTGAAATTGAGAGAGGGGGTGATTGAATGAGAACGTGATCTGCCCCTAACATGCACCCACTGGAATTTGTTTGAATTGAATCTGAGAGTAATACAACAGGTGAAATGGCATTCCCTTGTTTAGGAATTATAATAAAAACTTCCATTTCTTTAGAGCAGTAAATTTTATGAAATAATTTACTCACAACGATTACTGATGTAGGTAGAGATACTCTCCATTTTATGGGTGAAACAAGTGAATCTCAAAATAGGGAAATTATTCACTATGGTCACACATAGTATGTATTATAAAGGGATCTGAATGTATATTTCCTCACCCCTACCCCAAATTTAATGTCCTTTCACTGGAACAACCTACAAGTAAAAAGAATAAAAAGGAAATGATGAAAGAATATAAATGCTTCTGAAAATCTGAAACTAGTTATTTCATTCTTCATAAGAAGCATAAAGGAAAGGATTGGTCATAATTTTTACTCATAGAAAAAATAGTTCCCTCCACTCCTGTGTTACATTTTGATGAGTGCTTTTCTTATACTGGCTCATCACAGGATCAATTCTAATTAAGATTAATTAAGTCTTATCATTAAAAACTATATAAAAAATTTAATAAGCATGCACATCTCATTGAACTACACTCCCAGAAAGACAAGGTTGGACTAGAAAGATAAACCTTGTGAACAAGCTTTACATGGAACTCTTAGTGTCAAACTATCCATGAATTCACTCTTGAAAAAAGGGAGATCCTAACCAATATGATCACTTCTTTCCATGTTTGAGTAAAAAGGCCCTAATATTTTTATGTCCTTAATTCTTAGCCTTACCCTTTGATTTCTTCTCTACCCTAAGGGAAAAGCCACATAATACTTTGTTCCATTGATTATTCATTCTGCCTTGCTCATCATTTGTTTTCTTCTTTTTGTATGCAGTATTGCTCCTCAGTTATTTCCCTAACTCTATGTATTATTACCTCCTTTCAACGTATAGAAACAATTGAATAGTACCTTAACTTTTAGAATGGAACAGTAGCTTGGAAAATATAGAATAATTGGTAACCCTTGGATCATTTTCATTTGATTCTCAAAAGTCATATATTTTAATTGTGCAGCAAATTTATTTTTCTGCTTTTGTTTTATCTAGGTGATTCTTAAAAATGGTTTGTGTTTACTAAATATTTACAACTGACCAAAAAGGGAACTAGACCAGAGCATCTTGAGTGGCAAGAAAAGAAACTAACCTGAGACTGAAATGTGATCACAAGTCATTTATTCAATCAAAATATTTATGGAGTATTTGCTATGTATAAAATACCATACTAGGTATTTAGTGGAGTACAAAGATGATAGTAATGTTAGCTTGCATTTATATGGTACTTTATATCTGTCAAAGCAGTTTCCTCACTATTGATTTATAAAATCTAAGAATTACTTTGGATTAGGAACCTGAGGCTCAGAGAGGTTAAATGATTTGTCCATAGCAATATAACTTGGTAAAGGGTGAGATGTAATTTTGACATAAGTTTTGTGACTCAAGTTCAATACTCTTTCACAATGCTGCCATAGCTAGACCAATAAAATGTCCCTGCCCTCAGGGAAAAGATCATAATATCATGATTTAGAGGTGAAGAGATCATTAGAGGTTATCTAGTCTAACCCCTTTTGTTATAACAGATGATGGAACTGAGGCTCACAGAGGTGACTGATCACACAGCTGTAAATGACAGCTCTAAGACTGATATTCATGTCTTCTATTTTCAAATCAGTAATCTTTTCCCCTGAATCATGCTGATAATTAATCTGTAGGTAATCATGAATTGATATATTAATTTACCAGAACAATAATTTTTTAGGATGCACAATGCTCTGCTCATAGTAGATTCTTAATTTAAAAAAAAAAATCATTGAATGGAATGGAATTACAAAGACACATTCTAAGCACTTGTAAGCTGATAATGTCTCAATGGTACCTGCTTTCTTAATTTTATCTTACAGAATGTCACAGAATTTCTCCCCTTATGTCAGACTGAGCAATAGACCAAGATTCAGTTTCATCAAGCCTGTTCTTATTTAGTTGGGAGCTAAAAGAACACATAGAATGAAAGGAATTCTTTCCCCAAGCTTTTCCAATATTTTCCCTAATGAAGCAATCCCCTCCCCGTTCACCTGGAATATATCAGATCTGGGAAGTTTTCATAAAGTTCTGAGAGATAAATTAGGTGCTAATCATTGTGATTGCTGTTTTGACTTTCAGCACAGGGCACAAGAAAGTTATGCTTTTGGCCTGGGGAGATTTGGAAGGTTCATTATCTCTAATATATAGAATTCTTGTTGCTTTTTTCCTGAGTTTTTTTTTTTCCTAGAAGAAAAAACAAAAAGTCTATGTGGTATGTATATAAGGATCACTTCAACTTTATTCCTAGCAATCCATTCCTATTAATTTTGGTGGAAGGGATAGTAAAATATACATACACCAATTCTCATAATACACTACTTCTTCTAATATAGAAAAAATGTATCATAAGCCTGATTTTGATTTGTGACTTATAGAACATGCCTTGTTACTTTGTAATTCTACATATGTATGTCATCCAGCTAAAAATAGAAGCGGGTGAACTGACTTTCAAGATTGCTAACACTATGTATTCATTAATCATAGTAAAATTTGATGACTACTAACATCACTGACATTTGTTGGGTTTCCTATTCCTCTATGTACACAGGAATTCACTGGCTAAATAACTTCTCGGGTGATTTGCTTTCTTTCATTTCCTCCTCTCTTATCCCTTCTACCCCAAACGACTTTGTTCATGTTGGAAAATAACTCCAAAGTAAATCTGAGGCAGCTTTTCCTTAGGCTGCTTGGATGAGGTCAAAATTATAATCACATTGATGAGAGAAAAGTTTCCCTCCATTTGGGTTCATTCAGAATAACTAGGTTTAAAAAGGTCACTGCACAAGCATCTGGACCATACTACACAGACTGTGAGCTTGGCATTGAATTTTAGGGGAGGCAGCAAAGGTATGTCAACCCATGGGTGGTTATACAATCCAAGGTCTGATAATTCTCTTTTTATCCCAATACATTAAATGCTTACAAAGTTTTATAAACTATGTCTCTGTGATAGATATCATTCTTATTCTCACCTACAACTTTCAAATTGGGCTCTATCCAAGAAAAAAAGATAAAAAAGATAAAAGTTCTCAATGTAGTGGTAAGAGCACTAAATTAGGAATCAAAAACTCTGAGTTCTAATCTTCCCTCCACCACCATCCTCACTGTCAAGTTCCTTGAGAAAGCCCTTTCACCTCTCTCAATATCAGTTTCCTCATCTGTGAAATGGAGTTAATAATACTGTAGTATCTATTGTTTGCAAAGTGCTTTGAAAAACATTAAAATGACACAGAAACTTAAATTCAATGAATGTTCTGCTATGAAAGTAGGTATAGACGCCAACGTAAGATTATTGAAGCCAATGGATAGCAGGTAATTCATTCCCTTTTCCTGCCGTCCATATCAGTTTCTAGACTAGTAGTGTTTCAGAGCCACCAAGAGGCTGGAGATTGGAAATAAAAATAGCACCTGGAAAAAACAGAGCAAAATAAATAAATTCTATTTTATCAAGGGATCTCCATTTGCACAATATACTTTTTCCCCACAAATAAGAACCTCAGCCCCCTACCTGCAACCTATGCAACCTGTCAGGTAGATTTACCAATGCAAAGTTCTCAGAAGGCAGAATTCTAAATATTTCAATATTACTTAGAACAGGATCTTCATGCAATGTGACATTATTAATCACAATGTTCTACAAGTCCATCCTGTAGATTATAAGATCCTTTCACCCCCATTTTGATATGCGTTTTCTTTGTTCTTATCTTGGGGCTGTCAGTTTTCAAATTCTTTGGTCATGGAGAATGCATCTTTGATTCTCACTATATTCTGGCAGTTGGACAGGGTGCCACCACAGAGAAAGCTTTCTCCCAAGGGAAAATGGCTTTTGGCAAAGAACCTGCCTCCTGAGGTGCACATAATTGAGCAGTTTGGGCAATAGAAGAAGCATGGTAAAAGACTGAAAAATTATCCAGTTCTAAACTATGAAAAGAATATGTAGAAATTTTCCATTCCTATATATGGAGATACTTTCATTTTGTTTTTTCATTTTTTTCTGTATCTTTATTCATCCATCCATATGAATGGATGCTCTTTGTGTATCACTTTTCCTTCATTTTTTCTCCCTTCCCTTCATTTTCCCCCACTACCAGTCTTTACACCAATGTGCATTCTCATCCATGTTTATATTATTGTCATCCTACTAACCAATCAACAAAGTTTTTAAAGATGAATTGATCTCTAAAAAGAAATAAAAATAATCTGAAATTTAAAAAGAAACAGATTGAAGAGATGAAGGAACTAACAAGGATAGAAATTAAGCTAAGTTGTATATAGATGGTTTTCTGTCTCTTACAATTCACTGAGATCACAGAGATATGGTTGAAGTGTTTCCTATTCCTCATTCTTTCTCTGTCTTGCCCCTCTAAGTCTCTATCTCTGTCTAGCTCTCTCTAGCTCTGTCTGTCTGGGTCTCTGTCTGTCTCTGTGTCTGTCTGTCTGTGTCTGTGGCTGTCTATGTTTGTGTCTGTCTCTGTTTCTGTCTCTGTCTCTGTCTCTGTCTCTGTCTCTCTCTCTCTCTCTCTGTCTCTGTCTCTCTCTCTCTTCCCTTTTTTAAATCTCCCTTTTCTGATTTTTTTCTTTTCTAAAACAAGGCTGGGGATGGGTGGGTGGAGAACCACCCCACAAAGCAGTGCTTCTGTGTATATGTTTGTACGTGTTTCAAGAAAAAAAAATCAGGACATTGTATGAGAGAGAACTGGTTCTGCTGTGGATCGACAAGGGCTTATTATTCTGAGCAGTACTCAATCAAATGTGGCCCCTATGAACAGAGAGTAATGTTGGCGAATCATCCTGGGGGCTTTTTTTTCTGTGTGTGAGTGGTATCCATCTGTCAGCTGTCAGTGCCAGTGAGAGATATACAGAGCTGTCACTTCTCGTCAGCCAGCATTTGTGAGGCCTTTTGCAGCTGCTACACAACACATACTGTCCTTATTGAAGGCCAGCGAGTAGTCTAGGAGAAGATTGTGCTGGGCAGGGTGAAAAGGAGAAAAGAGATGTCAGGGCCGTTCTAGGAGAACAGTGTTGAACCGTCAAAGACATAAGTACAAGCTACATTTGTTTTCCCTGTTTTTTTTTTTTTTTTAAGAATAATAGCATTAAATAATAGAGTTCTGAGAAGGTAATGCAGCTATATTTTGTCTTGAGAAAACCCAGGCAGGTTCAGAGTTCCAAAATCTATGGAACACTTAATAGCAAATGAAATTTATACCACATTAAATGAATATATTTAAAATAAAGATCATGATAAATAAGGTGATACCAATAGAAAGAGAAAAAGAAACAAGTTTTTATTTCTTTTACATTTTTTGCAAAAAATTATATTAATGTAGTTCCTGTTTAAAAACATTCAGGTTTTTAACACGCATGTAAATACTTATGAATTGAAAAGAATATGTAAAAGGAACATATAACCATCAGGTATGTTCATGTTCATACTGTGATAATATATGTGCTGAAAATGGCTGTGATGGAGAAATGAACTTATTTGCCTTTATGTAGAATTCCAGGAAATATTTCAATCATTGTATTTATGCCATGGATATATTTAATTTAATTATTTTAAACTAATTATATTTTGGTTATGTGGTTTTTCTTCTGTGAACATTTCTTTGTAAAACACCAACATCTAATAAGCTTTCTTTTGCTTCAGCAAAACTGACTCTACCAAGTAATGTTCTAAATAATATTCTATATGCATATACATACACATGTACACTCTTCAATTGAATCTCTTTTCATCTAAAGTAAAGAAGCAGTTATAGTTCTAATGCCCTGACCACAATAGTGGTTATCCATAGAAAATGATGCCAAAAACTCACTTCAACAAAAGCTAAGAATTCAAAAAAATCATAGTTTTTATTCTCAGAACCTTCCACAGGTGTTTAATATATGCTTACTAGATTGAATTGAATATGAAACCCATATTAATAGCAACTATTGTCCAACTTCCAAACAGCATACCTAGTAGCATTTTAATGATGGGAATTATGTTCTGCAGGAAATAGGAAAAAAATTTGAGGTAAGGACAAATATAGACAGTGCTACAGTAAGGATGATAAATAAGCAAAAGAAGCCAGATGAAAAAGGAATGGAAAATACAAATGAAAAATGGCCTCCTATTTACTTCAAAAGTTAGCTTGTAAAGTTTGTGAGTTTGTGAAACCTGGATTATAGTGAGATCACTTGGAGGAAGGTTAACAGAAATTAGATCAAATCAATAAACACTTTTGATTTTATGAAAGGAACTTGTTTTAGAAACTAGATGTTAATTTTGTCCTTAGGGCTTTATACTCACTCTGTGGGAGAAATAAAGCATAAATGTGTACGAAGTTAAATAAAAATACAAGATGTAAATAACAGAAGAGTAGAAGATATCACAAAGTAGTTTATCATTAATTTATCAAGTTAATTATACTGAAATATTTTCCATAAAGGAAGAAGTATCCCTTCAAGTTGGACTGATCAAGATTTTAAAAAGGAGATGAATTCTGAGCTGATTCTTAAAGAATTCATGGAATTAGAGTGGGGAAAGAATGGCATTCTGGACAAATGGAATGGTATTTTTAGTTGAAGATGAATGTGTCACTGAAGGATGCATTCATATAAATGGACTAAAAAACTAAGCATGAAAAAGCAAAATAAAGAACAAATCTTAGAGGATGTTAAATACGAAAAAGGGAAAAAGGGTTAAAAAAAAGATGAAAATAGACAAATTAAATTGGACTAGGTAGCCTAAAAAGAGACATCTAGTAATGATTAGCATAACTAACCTTATAACAGTAATAGATATCCATTGATCTCTACTTTCTTTTCTTTTTTCCTGATCTTTAAAGAAGATATTGTCTTAGAGTCAAGCAGTTCCTTATGAATTCATATTGCCTTAAAGACAAACCAAAGAGATCACAGACCAAAGTGAATCTGGATAACTTGACTTTTAAAGTCTTTTGTTTTTTAATCACATAATAGACCCAAATCTATGAAGGTGGTGAAAAAATAATGAATGCTATTTCTATACTCTTCATATACTTTATAAACTGAATGAGGCTATAAACAAAAGCAGGGTTAGGTTGTCTAGTCAATGTTACAGGTGTACATTAAGCCTGTGTACTACAGGAGTAAATCCTTCAGAATGACCCCTCCAGAGGATGTACTGTTCTGGGGCCTCAGTCCACCAAAGGAAAATTGACTGGATTACAACAGATTGCCTTATAAAAGTTATTCTTTCCTGGGGGGTTGGGGGGAGAGTGGAACAAGAGAAATGGGCTGCTTTGGAAGTGGGGGGGGGAGGCTGACTGATACAAGTTATCATGATTAAGAAGCCCAGGAGGCTAGGGAATCTTTATAAACTTAGTTATTCTCAGGGATGGAAAGCGGCAGGCCTGAAGTAAATTGGATCTAGGAAGTAAAGCCTATTTACTGCCAGGTGCCTAAGAGGGCATTCAGTCGACGCAAAGAGAAACAAAGGATTTTTTTTCCTCATTTAAGTCACATGAAAAAACTGGACAATACACTGTTTAAATTCTTCAGTTAACTTTAATACTTTTATTATTCTTCCTTTATAGTGTTTCTTCTTGAAGGTTTCCTCAGGCATATCTCTTAAATCACAACTTACTCTATATTATAGTATGGGTCATATATTAAAAATCCTAAAATTTGGTCGACTCACCCTAAGATTGGAATTGAAAATAAAAATATGCGGTCCCCAAAATAGGCAATGATACATAAGCAGTTTCCCTTGACCAGAAACTATAAGTTAGGGCACATGATAAGACTTGGATTTTTGGTTGCTTGAGTGTTTATCTCAATATCATATTAATAGAAAACATGAAAAACATGAGAAACCATTAATGAACACAAAACTCTTTAAGTAAACTGAATCAAAACTTCCTAATTTTTCTAAAATCTAAATAACAAAAAAGAATTAATAAGTGGTGATAACAGAGGGGAAAATAGTCATAATGTTATCATGCTATATGCCAGCATGGTTTGAAAAGTGGGCTAGAGAGGGAATAGAGTAGGAATCCAACACAATATATATAGTATATTGATGTTTCCTATTAACAAAATATAACCAAAAAAGGGAAATTGATAGAGATAGGATTTTTCATCTAGCAATGGTAGTAATCATTTTAACAGAAATATCTAGTCAAACATCAGGAAACCATTATGAAGTAGTCCCACTTATTGTTTACCAAGGGAGACAAATTCATGAGAAAATATCATTTCATGATAAATTCTTTCTGTTCCAGATAATAGGCATATATCATTTTTTTTTAATCTAGGAAAGATGATGGAGAGAATGTATTATTATAATGATAATGTAGCATGGGTTGAATTAGCCTATCAGGGCCATCCCAGTTAACCTAGAAATTTCTGGAGACTCACAGGACACATGATGACTTAGTGTCTGGACCTTTCAGGATGACACATTTGCTGTCTGATGATAGCCATGTAAATGCTGAGACACCTTTAGTTCTCCCTAGCCCTGTAATCAGCAGGGGAGTAAAGAAGTGGTAAAAGTATAAATAGGAGGAGAGGATAATGCCATTTAAAAGGAGAAAATTTCTGGCTAACTCTCTTCCTTTCATCAGTAAGGTGGTATCATATATCCCTCGGACTTCCCATGAGATAGATGAGCATTAGCTAGCCCTATCTCCACGTACTAGCCATGGCAGCCAGGAGCAGATACATAAGTTCTACATAGATTGGCCTAAGACCGAATTTGGGGCTTTATCTGTAGTTTATTCCTTCTTGAATTTCAGTGATTAAATACCTAATGCTGAGAAGGACACATATAGGTTTTTGTTGTAGCTGATTGCTGGCCAGGTGAGAATTGTCTGACAATTATGCCAGTGATTTTGGAGAAAAGAGCCCCAATAAAAGTAATGATGCAAATTTGGTTTGTTTTATCAGAAGACATCAGCAAGTTAATTAATTGGGTAGATGAGGCAATATGCAAAAATATTTAATACTGTCCAAAACTACTGTATACTAATAATCTTAAGAATCAGCCTCCCAGTTGATTATACCAGAAGTTATATCAGGTTACTGAATCCTATTTAACATTTGTATTTGTCAGATTCATACTTGTGAATCTTCTGTTTTTAACACTCCTTGTATAGATAGGAGATACATATCTGTCCCATACCTGATTCAAATTGTACATTAAATTCATCTTTTTATTCCCTCCCTCTTCAAAGGAGACCTAGAGATGAGCCCAAAACTAAGCTTTAAATAATCTTTATCCTCTCAGAAATGAACTTAGCTCAGATCAAATGGCTCAGTCCAGGGCAAAACAATATCTTTGAGAGAGTGAGTGTGTTCAGTGCTCTGATCCTTGGCCCCATTAGCAATTCTTAATTCTAAAATAATAACAAAATTGATGTGATTAAAAATAGGTACTCTGTGGGAATTTCAAAATACTCAAAGTCTAGTAGAGCTATGAGAGTTTGGAAGAATCACTTAAAGAGCAACATTGAAGGGCAAAGCACACATCAGCAGCCTACAATACTTTAAAATTAAGAATGCAGGAGAACAACTTTACTTCTGAAGTGGAATTGAAGGGGAAGAGCTAACGAAATAGAAAGAGATGAAGTATGGATGATTTCCATATAAATATAAGGAAGACCTCCATTCCCTAATACATCAAGATCCTTGTGATGAATCTATATGGATTCATGAATGAGAATTGTAAACAATTGGCAAGCATGGAAGGGTTTATCATCTGTATCACTGGAGGGAATAATAGCCTCAATGATCCAGTAACTCTGGAATAGTGTTGGCTTATTGCTTCACCATTCAGTGACCCTCCCCTTAGGGAATATGTATCTACAGAAAAGTGTGATTCTAAAAGTGATTTCTCCTACCTCTTCTTATTCTTTCTCCATATGCAACACTTGCTAAATAGGAGCATAGGCTATCTGTTCATTTTCAGTGACTGACTCTAGCTACTATCTATTGGTCATCTACTATACAAAGGGAATGTTTGCACACTTTAAGAAAGAAAAGCAGTGTGACCCAAGTAATGAGATCTCAATTTGTTCCTTCCAAGGGTCTCTGTCCACATAACTGACTAGATTCCCACACTTTCATCATTTCTTTGGGATATCACTTCAGCACACCAATAACTTGGTTATTTTAGTTTGGATGGAATGGAGATATTATGCTGCATGAATAAAATTAACATGTTGCAAACCAAAGTAAGCGATGAGTAAATCTCTTGAGGGTTTACACGAATCCTGTAAATAAACTCTAGTTGAATATAGAATTTAAATAAATATATTTAAATGAACATCAATCAATTCTTAAGCCAAACTATCAACAATTATCTTCTGAGAAAACCATTTCTTAGGTACAAAATGTCCCAGGTGACCTCCCATCCTTACATTGTACATACAGAGACTTCCAAAATGTCTGCACAATGATCACTGGGCAACCAATTTAGTCTTTGCAATAGGGCTGTAAGGAGGTTGTAAGGGGGTTCATGTATGCTCAGAGTTCATTTGCTCTTATATTGCACTTCTTAATGAAAACCTTCTTTGGACAATAATTTGGATTATCATTATATTAGTGCCTGTTGATGCCTCAGCTCTACTTATACATTGAAATGAGAAAAAATGTCAATATAGTATGCAAATTTCATTATGTACATATACATATTTATAAATTCATAAACACATATATGTGACAAACTATCACATATACTTGAAGTATATAGATCCCAATCCCTGAATTCTTTAAAAATTTGTTTGGGTAGCTAAAAAGTTAAGAAATGGACTGGGGCTGGCAGAGTCAGGAAGACCAAAGTTCAAATCCAGCCTCACCCTGAGCAAGTTACTTAATCAATAATTTGTCTTACTTTCTTCATTATAAAATGAGGAGAATAATAGCACTTACCATGCTTGTTATGAGGAACAAATGAGAAAATTCTTATAAAATGCTTAGCATAATACCTGGCACATAGGAAGTACTATATAAATATTAGTTAGCTCTTAGCAATTATTTAGTTAAATTGATCTTAGTGAATCTTCTATTTTTAGCATTTCTTTTGTCTGTTTGAAATAAATACCAGTCCCATACAGGATTCATATTGTTCATTGAGTATCTTTCTGCTCCCTCCACAGAAGAGATCTAGACTTAAACCAAAACCAAAGTTTTTAATAATTTATCTGCTGGTTACGAGGGTGAGAGTTCACATACATTCATGAATTCATAGTACACATTATGATGATATGTACATACATACATACATGAATTCATGAATTCAGAATCCTGTTTTACATTTGACTTGTCAAATTCACATGGTGAGACTTCTGTTTTTAGCATTCCTTTTGTGTATAGGAAATACACACCTGTCCCATATGTGATTCATAGTGTACATTGAGTACCTTTCTACTCCCTCCTTAGAGGACATCAAGACATA
The DNA here is from genome assembly GCF_016432865.1 of Antechinus flavipes. NCBI lineage: Eukaryota > Metazoa > Chordata > Mammalia > Dasyuromorphia > Dasyuridae > Antechinus > Antechinus flavipes. Next base: position 529,276,430 of record NC_067398.1, read on the forward strand.
AGCCAACCCTAAGCTTTAAATAATTTGTCACCAGGTCACTAGGGTGAGAGTTTACATACATGCATAAATTCATATATACATTCCAGGCTGCAGTTTTAGGAAAATAATTGGCTCCAATTCTAAGATTCTCTAATCCTATGGAGGTTTTAAAGAGAAGACTATATGACAATTTGCTAGCATTTATGACATAGGAGGGATTCTTGGACCAAATGACCTCTGAAGCCTCCTCTGATTCCATGATCCTGGGAAAACATATATGATATAATCCAAAAGGAAGCAAAAGACCCCATTACTTGCAAAATATCCACCACCATCCCTACTACACGATTAGCAGTGTTGGAGATTGCAGGCTTATTTCTAAATGTGTGTAGTTCAGATTTGTAAGGCAGCAATTTTCCATTTCATTTTTTAAGTCAAAAAGGAAAAATCCTTCACAAAATATTACTTTGGCATATGAGTGTAGAACAATAGGAGAAGCCTATTTGAATTTACTGAAATATTTATACAAGATGCACTTATACGTTTTTGTTCTGTATAATTTGTGAGAGTCAGCCTGGCATAGTAGACAGAAGATGCCTCTATATGGAATCACTAGGAGCAAATCACTGAACTTCTTATTATTTTAGGCTGCTTATATGTATCTGTTGTCCGGAGCAATTTTTTCTTTTCTTTCTTTGTAACTTTTCTTTCTTTCTATGTATCTCTACTTTATATTTACATCATTATTATCATTATATCATTTATATATATATAATTTATATATAAATTGACTATATATTTCCTATCTCTATATTGATTTCTCTATTATCCAGACATATTCATATAAATAATATTATAGAAGGTTAAGATATATTATTATCATGCTAATAAGTACAAGTTGTTTAAATATCATATCTTCAAAATATTAGAATAAAGATAAAACTAAAATCATAGATTAGAATTTCAGAGAGCCTTGATTATCCTAATTATCTATCTAATCAGTTTAATAATCAATCTAAGGCATCTGGTCTCAAAGAAAAAATTCTACTTCTAATTTGTATTAATATTTACATTGTTACAAGGTCTCATATGGAGTTGCAAATCTCAATTCAAGGATCTAAGTGAAAAAAGAAAAGATGAAGAAGAATATAGAAAAAGAAGTATTATTCTGTTTCCTTTCAGAATGCAAAAGAATTTTAGAAAAACTCAAAATAAAGACAAAATTATATGATGTTCTTTAGTCAACCTTGTAAGCATCAGGTGGTGACAAAAGAAAGGGCAAGTAAGGGTGAATCATGGGGACTGAGAACAAATTAAATGAATACATATTGTATGATAGCTACATATCATATAAAATATGAACCATCCTTCCTCTACTTTTGCTTACTTTCTAACCTATTCATCATCTGTGGCAATGAATATTACTATTGATCATGTTGAATCTAACAATTTATTCATGAAAAGGAGATAAAACATATGTTTATGTGCATATATCATACATATATATATGTAACTGCCTATACATGTGTATATATATATATATATATATATATATTTTTTTTTTATCAAGATAGCTAGATAAATAGATAGATAGATGGACAGATAAGGTAATTTAGGAGTTCAATTTACCTAAATGATATTTGAGTTAATGGAAAAATTTTGAAATAAACAAAAGGAATATTGTTGAGATTGAAAAGAATGGTATGCAGGTAAAAGAATTGTTTAGAAAGTCACTTGTTAAGAAAAAATAGCATTGTAAGTTTTCTCAATATAATTGCCCTACCCCCAAACCCCCATCAAAAAAGTTCAAAAGAGGCCAAAAAAAAGTTGGTAAATCTTAGTAATAAAAATCATAAGAAGGAGAGAAGACAGCATTTCTATATAATGTAAAGTCTTCTGAAATAATAATATAGAGCCAAATTAGTTAAAATTCACATTAATCCTAAGGATCCTAGTCTCCTTAGGGCTCCATACCTAATAGAAAAAACCTAACAGACTTGTGTTCCAACCTCTGACTGTGGAGATTTTTACTTATCTCTCTCTGGGAAAGAGGCATTATCCCACCTTCCTCCTAGCCCCACAAATTTTAGAAGAGAAAATGTTGATATTACATGGTCATATGAAAAAGGGTACAATGGTATGAAGAAGGATGGGTACAAATCTGGTTAAAGAGGAAAGGTTTTCTGTAGTGCTCTCCAGGTGGAATTTAGATAGTTCATCGACTGAAGAGCTTCTTCCACCTTCTAAATTGTTAATACTAACATCAGCCAGTCTGAGGAGTTTGACTAGGTAAAAATGTTGCGATGGAAAGAAAAAGAGCTAGTGCACTCAGATGGAAGACAAAACATGCTTACAAGAAGCTGAGAAAAAAAATACTGGTAACAAATCCATCTCCTTAGCAAATACACCAAATAGTGAGACATATTTTAAAAAAGGAAAAATGACCAAGCATTCTAGAAAAAAACTACAACACAATGGATAACTATTACACCTTAAGTAAATCTGAACCAAAATCCCTTTGTGAAAAAAAAAATTAAAGCAAAAGGAAATAATTTTGAAATAAAACATGAAAAATGAACAAATAAAAGTGACTATCTTTGAAGTAAGGATGCTTTGAGATGATTTAAAAAGAACAGATATCCAGGGGGGGAAAAATTGTCTAAAGTCTGAATATTATAATGCAAGAAATCATACAATAAAATTACCAAGAAATTTTAAAGATAAATAACAACATACTAATTAACAGAATCTATACAACAATCCAGAGGTTTCCAAAGATCAGCATGCAAGATAATATATTGAACTCAGAAAGAAAACATTAAAACATCTTTAAATATTTGCCTTTTCTAATATTTAATATACAAGAGATAGATACACATTAATATCTTCACTTGGTAGAGATGATACTTCCCTTACTCTAGTACAAGCTAGTTATGTCACAGTATCAGGTTTAAAAAAACATGATAATAAGCATATCTGACAAGAAATGAGACAAAATATGTGAAATTATTTAGATTATTTAAATATGACTATACCATTTTTAACAATAAACTTATCTTCAGTTTATTTTGTCCTTATGAAAAAGACAATGTTTATCTTTTAGAAACTCCTCAGTTCATAAATAGTGATAATTAAAAAGGGATATGTAAATATAATTATATAGCTCAAAGAAAAGAAAATAAGATTCACAATTAATTTGATAACAAAAATAATAAGTAATGAAGCAAAATAAAGGAAAATTCTTTGGAAAAGGACACTACAAATTCCTATTACTTAAGATAGGAGCTTGGATAATTTTGATATATGTCTGTGTGTGTGTGTGTGTGTGTGTGTGTGTGTGTGTGTTTGTGTGTATATACACACATATAATGATGGAAAAGGTGATAGAATATTGAAATCTACTCATGTTATGGTTTGGGGAGAGGCACAAAATAAGAGAAAAGAAATAAAAATAAATAAATATAAAGTAATGATTTATAAAATTTTTTAAAACTTAGACTATGGAAAGACATCAAAGGTATAAGAAAAAACCAAAATCAAATTTGCGTGAGCAAAATAAATTGTTCTGACTTTGTTCTGACTTAAAGATAAAATGTAAAAATAACTAAAGGAAAATGTTTACTTAATATTTATGTCCTTGAATGAAAATGTATTAAACTCTCCATTAAGATGGTTCCATCTTATTTAATTAAATTAAATTTAATTAAATTTAATTAAAAAATTATTTAATACAAGAAACACATTTTAAAATGAAAACACAAAAAGAAAAACATTCAATTTTCCATAAACAAGAAATTTGAAAACCAATTTTTACATGCTATCTGAAAAAAGAAAAAAAAATCAAAATTTTATACTATTGAAATTGTTTAACAGAGAAGCATTGATCAATAAGTTTTTATTCAATTCTTAACTATATGTGAGGCACTGCTCTAAGTTCTGGATATAAAAAACAACTGCAGCAAGAAGAGCAAAAAAGCAAAAGCAAACATTGCTTTCAAAGAATTTATACCTACATTTCTTAAAAGTGTCACAGGCAATGAAACAATACTGTAGTTAAATGTGTGTGGATATAAAAAGACATTTATGTACATACAAAGTATATAAATATAATACAAATATATGTGAATTACATACAAGTATGTAAATATAAACATTCATGTTTAAATATTTTATATATACACAAAATTGAATAAAATGTAAAGTTTGGGGAAAATAATAAATTAAACTACAAAAATATAGCATTGAACACATTCAAAGGAAAGTTAAAGTTGAAAAACAGCATATTTTCAATGGGCATCATTCATATCTCTCTGTTTACATATATCTATATATAAACATATAGATATATATTCTGAAAAACAAATAAAAACCACAAAAATAGATCATGTGCTAGGACATAGAGAAATTATATGTAAATCCTAAAAATCAGAAATATTGAAAATATCTTTTATAGATTGCAATAATAAAAGGTTAATTAACAGGAAAAAAAGCAAAAATTCACAAATTTACATAGAAACTAACTAAAGACATTTGGATTAACTAATGAGTCAAATTATAATTCATAAATACTATTTAATAACAGATAAAATGATAAAACATGACAACATAGCAATATTTAATTATGATAGCCAAAGCAATATTCAGAAAAATTTCATATCTGAAAGCATACATTAAATTTTTTTAAAGAGAATTAACTGATCAAATAAATGAAATCTGGAAACTTGACAAATTCACAAAAAATAAAATATACTTTCCTGTAAAACAAAATGGCAAAGGTTATTTGAAATGATAACTCTAAGAGCTAGTTTAAAAAAAACTTTTAAAAAAGTTTTAAAATCACTTGAAAATGTATCTTTTTTCTTTAAGTTGACAAAATTTCAAAAATAAAAAGAATATAGAACAAAGAAAAAAATAAAAATAATTGTCAAAAATGACTATATAAAATTATCTGCCATTATACTATTAGAAACAAGTAAATCATTACTTAACCAAAAGTAGACATAGAGATTTTAGAAAATACCAAAGAATTAAAATGAAAAAAAAAGTGAGGAAATTAACCATTTCAAGGAAAAAGCAGGATATAAAATAAATCCACAACTATCACTTTTCCATATAGCTATAGTGAATATCAGAATGAGAATACAAAATGAGAAATCTCTTTCAAATACCTACAGAATGCTTAGATTACCTTAAAGACATGTGATACAACCAAACTGAAGACATCTATAAAAATATAAAAACATTATTTAGAAGAATAAAGGAAGGCAATTAATTGGAAAGACCTTTCTATCTTATAGGTTTTTTTGTTTTTTCATTCAGTCAGGTGCAACTGTTCATGACCCCCTGGGCCATAGCATATTAGGCCTTTCTATCCTGCACTATCTCACAAAGTCTGCCTAAGCTCATGTTCATTGTTTCCATAACACTATTCATAGACCTCATTCTCTGCTTTCCCCTTTTGCCTTCAGTCTTTCCCAACAGAAGGGTCTTTCCCAGTGAGTCCTGTCTTCTCATTATGCAGCCAAAGTATTTAAGCTTCAGCTTCAATATTTGTCCTTCAAATGAACAGTCTGAATTAATTTCTTTTAGTATTGACTGATTTAATATCCTTACTGTCCTTTGGACAAAGGTCTTCTACAGCACCACAATTCAAAAACACCAATTCTACAGGCTCAGTTTTCTCTATGGCACTCAGTTTTTCTTGTAGTCTAAATCATATAGCTCTATAGTGTTACTGAAAAAGCTATAACTTTGTTTATAATAACCTTTGTCAGCAAGATGATGTCTCAGCTTTTTAATATGCTATTTAATTTTGCCATGTTTTCCTTAAAAGAAGCAGCTTTTCTACCCTATGCTGCAGTAGCCATATGAAGTAATCTTTGAGTCCAAGAATATAAAATCTGATGCCTCTTCTATTTCTTCTCCTACTACATGTCAGAACGTTTTGGGACTAGTTGTCATAATATTTGTTGGTTTTGTTTAGTTTTTTGCTTTGTTTTTTTTTTTTTTTTTCTCTTGGGTTTTGTTTTATTTTGTTTTGATGTTAAGATTCAAACCAGTTTTTTCACTCTTTCACTCTAATCAAGAGATTTTAAAATTCTTCTTCACTTTCTGACATCAGAATCATACCATCTTTATCTCTGAATTTATAGATTTTTTTTCTGATAACCTTAAGTCCAGCATTTTATTTGTCTAGCCTAACATTTTGCATGATGTATTCTACATATAAATTTAATAGAAAAAAAAAAAAAGGTCAAGATCTCCCACTAAATTCTGGGCCATCACTTAGTCATCTTGACTTTTATCTTGCCACTAAATTCCTCTGACTTAGGAAGACAGAGTGAGGCTGATGATTTTGCATACTCTGTCTCATTTAATACAATTCACTCACAAGTCAAGATATCACTTTTCTGTTATCATTAGTCCTCTTCCAGAATGAAAGTCAAAAAACGATTTGAACCATAGTAGCTGCCCCTTGGAGACCTAACTAGCCAGTTGTATTCGGGCAACTGTTATTATTTTTCCTCTTCCTTTTTCTCCTCTTTCTCCTCCTCCTCCTTCTTATTCTTCCCCCTCTTCCTCCTCCTGTTTTCCTCCTCTTCCCCCCATACCTTTGTTCATTTGAGGAGTCATACATGTAGGTGCTCTTGAAGAAGGGACTCCAAAACTCTAAAACTCCTTGAAGGAGAGATTCTCCTTGAACCCTGTGTCTGTGGGACCCTACCCCACAGAGGAAACAAGATAAACAGCTTCATTCTGTTATCTTAAAGAATTCCAAACTTATTGAATTAAAGAAACTCATTCAATTCTATTCAAATTTCAGCCCAAGATGAAATCCAGCTGGAAGATAAAAAGAGCCAACTTGAAGCAACTCCTTGCAGAGGTCCTGACATGCCAGCTATGCCATGCTTGCTATGCCAAGGAAACCTCTGCCCACTGGAATAATATTCTTTTTCAGCGTACTCTACCCTCATCTATTTCCCTAACGAGACTTTATGCCTCTCTGTCCGGATTTCTTTAAATTTTACTTCTTTGTCAGACTTTGTCTCTAAGGAATTCAGCCTTTCTATTCTTGCATAGTAAAGGCTGATTTCCCGGTGCCAATAATAAACCTTTGTTATCAGTCTAGCCTTTTCGGGTTTGTAAATTCCTTTACAGAGAATCTCTGCACCGCCAGACGGGGGTTCCTGAAAACTCCCTACTCTTGAGCCAAATTCCAAGGGGTTGCAGGGGAGCCAAACCTCTCCATTTGGTTCCCTGAACCCCGAACCTGCCACTAGACCTTATCATTAAACTCCTTGACTACCAGAAATCCTAATCTAATTTTGGTTCCCTAAATCTAGACCACATCATTTGGTTTCCTTTCAAAGGGGATACCAAAACCTAAACCTCATCACTCTGTTTGAAGGAATATAAATTTTGATCACTTTAACTTCACAGTGTATCTTGGGAATTGAGGGCTAGATATTTTCCTTTTTTATTTTTTCATTTATTCATTCATTCATGCATGCATTCATTTATTTTTTTAAAAGCTGGGATAATTAACTCTTTTGTCTAATGTAGTTTTATTTATGATTTCTTAAAATATACTTCAGGGGGAAAAAAGGCTTAGAAAAAAATCCATTGAGATTCAAATGGTGCTACTCTTTTAAACCCAAATCATTCTGGCATTCACTAATTGGCCAACAATAGGTCCCAGCCCAAACCTTACTTGCTCACTGTTTGGGTTTCCTTGGCTCAAAGTAAGTACAAATAGCAATTGTTTTCTATTCTCAGAAACTCTGAAGATCTTCCCCTCCCAAATGATTCTTTTGGGAAGGCAAATTAGACCATCTTTTCTCTCAATTCTTATGTTTAATCACCAAATAGTTCTTGCCTCAGTCAAGCTGGGACCTCAACTTAAATAAGCCAAGGTCTCAATCTGCATCCTGAGCCATCTCTAGTCATCTGGACATATCTCACCATTGGACTCTGATGATTATGGAAGAAATGACTTTGTATAGTTCCTACTTAAATCCAATTCATTTACAAGTCAAGATATCACCCTCCAGATGTTATTGGTCCTCTTCCAGAACAACAACAACAACAAAAAAAAAAAAAACGAACAACAGCAAATTAAATAAATAAGGTAAGGTTTGTTGTACTCCTTTTCCAATCTTAAACCTATCAGTTCTGTGATGACTAGAATGAAAAATTAAAACAGAATGTGAAACATAAAAAAATGACAGATCTGGGGAACAGATGATGAAGAGAAAATATAAGAATAATTTGATTACTGAAAATTGTGAACAAAACCAGAATCTTGACACAGTAATGCAAGAAATAATCCAAGAAAACTGTCCTAGAGTGATAGAACACAAGGGGAAAGTAGAAATAGAAAAATCCACTTATCACCACCTCAATGAGATTCTTTGTGGAAAACACATAGGAATATTATTGCCAAATTTTAAAATCCCTAATTCAAAGGGAAAATTTTGCAAGAAGCATTTGAAGCATTTTTTTAGTTTCAAATAAGCTGGTGTTACAATTAGAATTGTACAGGATTTATCAGCATCCACAATAAAAGACTGCAGGTCCAGAATTATATCTACTAACAATCAAAGGAACTATACCTACACCCAAAAGTATCACAACAAGCAAAATTATCTATAATATTGAATGAGAAAAAAAAAATATGGTTCTATCTAAATCATTTTGCTGGTTTAGTTTCCATATAAATAAAGCTATCAAAAAGGATTAAAGGATCAGGGAAATAGAGCTGCCAGCAAACCTGCATGTCTTCTTGTCCAAAATTTTCATTTTATGAATGAAGTAACTGAGTCACATAGAGGTTAAATGATTTGCTCAAACATCACATATGTAATAAGTAGAATTGGGATTCTAATATTATGTCTTCTAACTTTAAATACAGCATACTTTCCATCACATATAATGACAATTAATTATTTATATACTAGATAAAGCAATAAAAATTCATTTGAAGAAACAGGAAAAAAAATCTAGAATTTGAAGAGAAATCAGGAGGAAATGCAGGAATAAAAGAGACATAATGCTTCTATGAATTATAAAGCAATAATCATCAAAAAATATGGCACTGACCAGACAAAAATCACTTAATCTTTTGGCAATCTAGGCAGTTTCTAAGACTGTAAGCTGAAAGAGGCTTAAGACACAGGAAAATCACAGCATAATCCCCATCTGTATTCATAAAAAAGTGATATGGGAAACTGATTATATAGGCAAGAAACAGAGTCAAGTGAAATCAATAGTCAGTGTTTTATAATCATAACAGAACCTCCTGGGGAAAAGGACTCTTGACAGAAATTGTTAGGAAAATTGGAAAGTGTTTTGGCAGAAAATAGGTTTAGGTGAGCAAATTATAATCAACAAAAAATCATAAGCATTTACTAAACACCTACTATGTGGTAGTCTGCTAAGCAGTGGGATACAATGACAAAAAAGAATAACTCTTAGAAGTTATATTCTCTCAAAAGAGAAAACATGTAAAAATAGATATATCTAACATATAGACATATACATATATGAATGTATGTGTATTTATAAATGTGTTGTGATATATGTGTTTTATATACACATATGTGTACATATAGTATGCATGCATATAAATATTATTGTATGATATTATATATATATTTCTATATTTAAAAAGGAAGAGATAAAAGATGATAGGTATAAAAATGATAGAGATAATAGAGATGGCAGGTGGGTGATAGGTAGCTCAGCCACTAGCAGTTGCAGAATCACTATAACAAATATATACAAACATATTTCTTTTCTGTGAAGCCCAGTCGGATACTTAATCATTTCAGCTATGTCTTTCCTCTCTGTCCACAGGAGTTGTTCAAACTTCTACATTTGGCCAATTTCAGGATAGCTCCAATCTCTTCCCAGGCTGGAAGGGAACATTCTCTCTCTCAACTAGTGTCTCCAAGATTCCCTTCCAGCCTTTAACCCCTTTCCCTGCCCACAGCGACATCAGTCTGAATACATCCAAATAAAAACCAGTCCACACACAATACCCAGTTGTATTAGGGAAGGTTTTATGTAAGAAATGGTATGTCAAATGAACATAAAGGAATTTATGTAGTCTAATAATCAGAGGATAAAGAGGTGGGATATTCCAAGCTTGAGATATGTTTATAGGAAAAGATGCAGATGTCAGGAACAGCAAACATACCAGTTTGACTGGATGCAAGGAGAATAATGTAAAACAAGCATCAAAAAGTAAGATTCAGATTGTAAGGTCTTTAAAAACTAAATAGGAGAGGTTTAATTTGATCCTAAAGGAAAAGACAGCTACTGTTGCTTTTTGCATTGGAAGAGAACCAATGGCATAAATAAATGTTGTCTTGACCAGTGCATGAATTTGGCAGAAAATAGGTTTAGGTGAGCAAATTATAATCAACAAAAAATCATAAGCATTTACTAAACACCTACTATGTGGTAGTCTGCTAAGCAGTGGGATACAATGACAAAAAAGAATAACTCTTAGAAGTTATATTCTCTCAAAGGAGAAAACATGTAAAAATAGATATATCTAACATATAGACATGTACATATATGAGTGTATGTGTATTGAAGCAATACAAAGTGGTCCACGCCACTCTCTCCCAGAGTTATTGATGTCCAGTGGCAAGACAAAAGTCAGGATAACTAGCAATGGCTCAGGAATAGATATATTTTAAATACAGAAATATATATATATATATATATATATATATATATATATATATATACATATATATAATATCATACAACATTTATATGCATGCATACTATATGTACACATATGTGTATATAAAACACATATATCACAACACATTTATAAATACACATACACTCATATGTACATGTCTATATGTTAGATATATCTATTTTTACATGTTTTCTCCTTTGATAGAATATAACTTCTAAGAGTTATTCTTTTTTGTCATTGTATCCCATCTTTGATGTCTGATCAAGCTCTAAGCACTCCATAGTGTTTGCTTCAGCCATTTTCATGGAACATTGGAACAAATTGTGCTCCTCTGTCCAATCTAATCTGTCCAATTTCCACATGCTTAGGTAGACATCGCCTTAACTCATCAATGGGTCTGTGGCCCCTTGGTTTCCCTCAATTTGTTTTAGCCTATCTGCTGATACTCCTAGAATCTATTGAGCAAAGGTGCAACATAGCCAATGACATTCTTTAAGAACAATATCCCCTTGGCAGCAGAATGAAAGATAGATTTGGAAAGGGTCAAGCCAATGTAAGAAGACCATTGAAAAGACTATTGCAATATCCTCGTCAAATAAAGGTGAGCATGTGAGTGGAAAGATGATGTCGAAGTAGAATAAATAAGACTTGACAAGTAGTTGGATGCATGAAGAGACAGAGAAAAAAGGCAAGGATGATTTAGGACAGTATTTGGTGAATAGAGAGTATTTAATAAATGTTTAATTGATTATTGTTTCATTTAATGTATGAAATGTTTCACAAATGATTGATTGATAGAGGAAGAAGTTTAAGGTAACAAGAACTGTATAATAGAATAGTAGTTGCAGGGGCATGCAGAGAACATAATAGAAAATTAAAGGAAGAACTGAGATAGATGGAAATATGACCTGAAGGAATAGTCATAAGGAAAGAACGAAAAAGGAAGATAGAAAAGAAGGAAGGAAAAAGTCAGTAAGAAAGGAAAGAAGGAAGAAGGGAAAAGGGACAAAGGAAGGAGGAAGGAAGGGAGGAAGGAAGAAAGGAATAGAGGAAAAAAGAAAGGACAGGAGGAAAGAAGGGAGGAAGAGAGTAAGAAAAGAATGGAGGGAAGAAGGAAGGGAGAGAGAAAGGGAGGGAGGAAGAAAGGAACTTCTGCTCTAGAGATATTTCCTTTATTTAACTTTTTTCTTCCTCTCCTTTTCCTTTTCTACTTTTTATACCTCCCCTTCTATTTCTCCTCTATTGGTAATACCACTTATTTCTACAATTTCATGCAGTTTGGAATTTGTGTTGAATTTAGAATCATGAATTGTGTTCATTCTAATTTTCTTTCTTTTTTTTTTTTTCTTTTTGCTGAGGCAATTGAGATTAAGTGACTTGCCCAGAGTCACACACCTAGGAATTATTTCAGATTTGAACTCAGGTTCTCCTGACTTCAGGGCTGATGCTCTATCCACTTCACCATCTAGCTGTCCTTTCCATTCTAATTTTCAAGGTATCTCTTACTTGGATAAGGTTTTGTAACTCTTGTCTTAAGATATTAATTACCTTTCCAAGTCTTTCCTCAAGGACTAATTACTGTGGTGTGAAGAGTTGCTTTTCTGTTTACCTGGTGCTCAATTCTCACCTGTGGTTCCAAGAAGCAGTAGCATGCACAGCACACACATCCTAGTAAAACCATATCAGCAAGTGGGCTAAACCAGGTTGAGGCTAACTTATTGATTTTATACCTGTTGGTGAGTTAGAGAATATCTATCCCAAGCATATGAAAATTTCTCCCTGTGGAGAACCACAGAACCAAGAACAATTTGTTCCAAGGCAATGAAAGTAGTTGAAGTAGGTGTTGTGAAGTGCTTAGAGCAAAAATGCCAAGGTCCTCCATTGCATCCCAGGTCATTGCCAGTCTTGACTTTTGTTTTGCCACTGGCCTTCAATGTCTCCGGATGAGGGAGTAAGATTGGTCATTCTGCCTCACTTAAATCCAATTTATATGCAAGTCAAGACATCACTTTATAATATCATTGGTCCTTATGAGAATCAAGGATGAATAACAATCCTCATCCAAACTTTAAAGGCTCTGAATTTCTATTTGATCTGGGAAATAGCTTGTTCCAAACAGCTAGTTATAAGATTCTATAGCTTCAGAATGACAGAATTATAGTTTCTTGTCTGTATTCCTGGTCTGCATTCTCTACCTTGGTCCCTGATCAATAGATTGATTCAAAGATCCTATTCAAGGTCAGAACAACAATGCTAAAAATTTAATCCTAGATATTCACTAAATCTGTAATCTTCACGTAGAAATATGGCCCACTTTCAGGTGAAAAGTTTTGGTTTCTCTTTGAATTTCCCAATCACTACTGAGAGAATTTCAGAAATTAAGTGAACCACATTGACTCCTTGTGAATCAGTTCTGGAGCCTACTTATTTCACTTCCTATTCAATTATGGAGCAAGTCCAATTTTTGTATTTTGAGAAAATATTCATTTATGAGAATCATGAGAAACTTTCTTGTGTTGCTTAAGCCAGCCCAGCATGACTGAGAAGCTAGCTGTACCACTTCAACCTGTTGCTTAGAGATCTTAACCAAGGGTCTAAGTTATACTGGCCAGAAAACTAATCAGATAAAAATAATGATATAAGGAGTTTTCTCATAATTATTTATGTCAAGAAATGCATGTGTTTTATCCATTGGTCTATGAGCTATTGTTTCCAAGTTCCTTTGCTTCATACAGACCTTTGGGAAGAACAAAACACCTTTCTTTTCTGATTTCAGAGAACTATATCTGTTTGCTTTCCTCTTCCCAACTGGGAAATTTCCCAATCTTTCCTTTAATTAAAAATCAGTTCACCTAATTTTGTATCTTGGTTTGGAATTTTGTTAATTCTGTTTTAATTAATTGGTATTACTTAGTTGTTTTTAATTCATAAAACTCTCTCCATATCCTGTATTTGGGGTTCAGGGCCAAAGCTAAAGAGGTCTGCTCCTGGTTTGTTATGCAATTAGTGTGTATTGCTTAATAAATTGATTTACTTGAAAGTGGAAACCTTTCACCTGCTACAGTCTGATCTTTTCCTTTGAATGTGTTTGGAATAGTTGTAGAGTTTCATCTTGCTCCACAATATTTTCTGTTCTCTTTCACAAAGCCATTAACACAGCCTCATTAGTAAGGATCAAACATAATATGTCCAGAACTGGTTTTAGGATTTCTCCCCCAAATCCACTTCTTCTTCTGATTTCAATGGGGACCAAAATACATCTACTTTCCTGCATTTGAAACAATGGTGTATTACTCACCACTCCTTTATTCCACATGAACAACAAATTACCTAATTCCTTTTGGTTGCATTTCTACATATCCTGCATCAAAATTCTCTTTTCTAGTACCAATGGTACTGCCACATGATAGAGGCTGTTGCTACTACTCACATGGACTATTTCAATTTTTTAAAAAATATTTATAGTTATATATAGTTATTATACTAACATACTATTGGTAGAATATCTTTTTTCCCACATTCCTCTCAGCACTTATCCTTTTCCTTTTCTGTCATGTTAGCCAACCTTAAAGGTGTGAGATGATATGTCAGATATGCTTTAATTTTCATTTCTCTAATTATTAATGATTTAGAGCATTTTTCATGTTATTATTGATAGCTTTGATTTCTTCTGAAAACTTCCTGTTGATATCTTTAGAGCATTTATCAATTAGAGAATCATTCTTATATATGAGGAATTAGGCCTTTATCAGAGAAACTTGCTGTATTTTTTTTCTAATTTTCTGCTTTCCTTCTAATTTTGGTTGCATTGGCTCTATTTTTTAAAGCTTTTATTTTTTTTTATTTCAAGTAACTATTTCATAATTTTCAAACAAATATCCATGACTCCTCACTTGTACTCCCAACTCCTCAAATCCATATTCACATTGCTGTCAAACTAATCTTTCTTAAGCATAGATCTAGTCATGTCACTCTTTTGCTTGAAAATATTCTTTGACTTCCTTTAAGTACAGTTCAAAGTGATATTAAAAGAGCTCCACTATTTCACAGCATCCAAACATAATATCACTAAATTTCATGAACTCTAAATTTTAGACAAAAAGGAATATTATATATTCCTTTGACATGCCTGAATTTTCCCATATCCAAATCTTTTCTCCTGCTTTTCCCATGAATTCCTACCTACCCTAAATTCTCTCCTAAAATAAAGCTTTCTTCTTTGATTTGCCAGTCAGTTATCTCTTCTCAAACCTTATTTGTGTTCATATTCTGTGTGATTGGGTTTTGTTGTTCTTGTTATTAAGTATGATGAAGAGAGATTTTGTATTTCCCACAGCAAGTAACACAGTATCATTCACTTATTAAATGTTTGACAAATACCTGTTGAATTGAATTGAAATGCTTCCTCTTATTTTTTCTTCTCTTATTTTCTATTTTTCCCTTCCTTCTTTTTGAAGATTTTCTTCTATTTCAAAAATTGAAGTTTCTATGGGTATAAACTTTCTGCGTTTTATCAGTCAAGATTCTTCAACTTTAACCATCCACATAAGATTTTTTTTGTTCCTCTGTGAAAACTAGTGCTCTTCCTCTGAGATTATCTCCAATTTATCTTGTATGTATTTTATTTTATATAGTTGTTTCCCTGTTGGCTTCCTCATTATACCATGAGCTACTTGAGAACTGTCTTTGTCTTTCTTTGAATTTTTATTATTCAACATAGTGCCTAACACAGTGCTTTGTATAAAGTAAATGTGTAATAAATGCTTATTGACTTAAGGATTATGTTGGTATTTGTCTTTCTCTAGAGAAAAAGAACAGCAGAAAGTTAGGAAGGTACCATTTTTTTTTTTGTTAACAACTTTTTTTTTTTTTTGTTAACAACTGCTACTGACCATTTATTTCTAACAACTCAAAGGAGAGATAGGGAAGAATGAGAAGGGACATTGAGAGAGAAAGAGGTATCCTACATGATTGGTTAGAAGCTTTTTCACCAGGAACAAATGAGTTAATATTAATAATACCAGGAAGCAAGTTCCAAGAGTTAATGAATTGTCCTCCAGCTACAAAATTCAGGGGATCAGTGGGGTATAATTTTCCCTTTACCACTCTTGATTTCACTCTCTTCTATCTGTTCTTTGAGAAGGACACTGAAATCTAACTTTCATATTGTTTCTTTTTCTATATTCTTAGTTTCATTAATATTATTAAACTTCTAATTTTTCTAGATAAAGAGTTTGATTTGTTTTGGTGTGTGCCTATGTCTGTGTGCCTGTGAGTGTGAGTGTATGAGTGTGAGTGTGAGTGTGAGTGTGTGTGTGTGTGTGTGTGTATGTGTGTTTATTCTCCTTTGACTAACCATTCAAATTTTAATGTCAGGGTCTTGACATAACTTGGATTTCTGCCTGGATTACTCTTAGAGGTGGGACCAAGAAACCAAACTGATTTCCATTATCAGAGCCCCTTCCTGCTTGTCTAAGGGATTAATTTTTATCAATTCCTCTGCTAACCACACCTAACATTAAAGACCTCATCACAAGCCAAAGAAGCTCTAGTTGATAAATACCCACTTTTAAAGTAGCTTCAGGTGTGGGAGGGAGTGTGATGCAGTTTGAATATGAGCCTGGAAATGAAAAATCCTGGCTTTATAAATGGCTTTGCCATTGGAATGAATGATCTATAATCCTGGATGAGTCCTTTATCTAATATGTGATTTAGTTTACTCATTTGAAAATATGTAGATATATAGATATATAACAAATTATATCAAGGATCTGTGAAGCTCAATTAACATTTTAGAGTATTTTTAAACTTAGATAAAAGAAAATACAGAATTGCTACCAATTAGTAAGCTCAGACTAATTATTAAAGAGACCTATGATCCCTTATTAGCACAAACATTAAAGAAATCTAAAAGCAATCATTTTTATTAAAAAGCAGATGGCCTGAATTAGACCCCAAAAATGTAACAAATGATATATTTGGGGGGTTTCTGGGGATATATTTCACACTAAAAATAAGTGTTACTAAAGGACATCAGAAAGAAAGGAAACTGGAAAGTAAAACCAAAAGAAGCATAATTAACAGTCTATCTCCATGGTTGAATTGAACATAATTCAAAAGGGAGTCCAAATTGGCAAATCTTTTTAACTTCAAGGCTAATGATGACAGTTTCTTCATAGTCCTAAATTTTCAAACATTGGCTATGCACTGATTAACTAAGAAGGCTACATCTTTCCTTCTGAATCTGATAGCTACTCTTACCAATCTTTATTGGGAGTTTTCCAGAAGAATTACATAATCATAGAGTATTAGTGTTCCAAGGAATTTAGAGTTCCTATAGCAAACTATCTTGAAGGTTTTCAATAGCTTGAAAAAGTTATTTTCCTCATCTAATGCCATTTCTAACTAGGCTGTAATTTTTATGCACCTATGAAGTTATGATTGGTGATTTTTAAGGCTCTTCCTTCTTTAGAGAAATTATAAACATACTTTTAAAAAAATCTAATTGTAAACCATTACAATAAAGGGAGTGACCTTAGAAACCAATATACTTCAAACACCTCAGGTTAGTAATGAGAAAACTGTGGCCCCAAAAGGTTAACTAATTTGTCCAGTTTTACATAGTGAAATTGTATAATCAGTTCTACAACTGTGTTCATGGACACATACTGCTTTTGAGAGGAGCAAAAATTGTTTAATTCAGTCATTTTTTTTCAAAATGACATTCTTAAAAGAATGTTGGCTATTTAATACTACTGGTGCTTAGCATATTTCTCAGAACATAGTAGGCACTTAATAAATATTTGCTGACGTGTTGCATTTCAATGAGATTTCGAGTACAACAGTTGCCAAAGAATTGAAAGTGAGTATCATGTAGAGGGAAATGCTGAGTGGGAGCAGAATATAACTTGTAAAAAAAATGAGGACCTTTAAAAAGGAACAGAAATAAAAGATGTCATCCCAAAAATATATGAGTATAGAAATTGCATAGGTAGTATGGTAAAGGGGAAAGATGACATTGGAGAGTGAGAGTGCTCAGTTGTATCTTTAAAACAAGAAGTGAACTAAAGAAAGGCACCCAGAAGGTTGCTTCCTGCAGCAAACTTAAGAGAAGATGTAAAGAAGAATAAAACAGAATAGGCAGGCATAAATAGATTGTTCTCCACATTGTTGTAAGAATATTCTAATTGAAAAGGTTGCAGATGTGGCTGAGGATTTGTTAATATTCTACTATTTTAAGTACTGTTTAAAAAATGCTTTTATTCAATCTGTTGTTTTGCAAATATCTTGTTGGTTCACAAAATTCAGTATTCTTTGTTTTGGTTTTGTTTTTCAAATTGGTTTGAAGCACAAGATGTGTGTGTGTGTGTGTGTGTGTGTGTGTGTGTGTGTGTGTGTGTGTGAGAGAGAGAGAGAGAGAGAGAGAGACAGACAGACAGACAGACAGAGACAGAGAGAGAGAGAGAGAGAATGAACTTCTGAGCTTCCTCCATATTACTGTTATATAGCCAGATTTAAAGAAATTCAATTCAATTTAATCAACATTGAGCATTTAATATGTATCAGGATCTGTGCTAGGCAGTGGAGGTTTAAATATTGAAATGAAATCAGTGAGACTCTTTGAATCATTAGTAACACAGGAGAAAGTAATATAAAAAGAAAAGCTGTTAATTTTGGAAGAAATGGTTTTCTAAATCAGTGAAGATTTTCTAGGCTTATCTGCAAGATCAGTTAGAACCTAGCACTCAACATCATGAATTTTATAAGAATATGATCTGAATTTCAAAAAAAATTATTCTGTTCCTAATGAACTTGGCTCAATATATAGTCATTATCCCCATTTTATTAAGATAATCTTTGCCATTTTCCCCACTATCTCCATGAATATAAAACATGGAATCTTAAGCTGGAGTCTGTAAATTGTTTTAATTAATTGGTTTATGCCTTTATTTAAAAATATATTTTGACAAGTATATTTCAATATAATTGGTTTTCTTTTATCTCCTAAGTATTTTATTTTATTCATTTAAAAACAGTATTCTGGAAAGTAGTACCAAAGTGGCAGCTGAAATCATCAAGGACAAACAAGAGGAAGTAGTTAAGAGAAAGTGAGGAAAAAATAAGACGTAAGGTAGCTAAAAGGAGGCAATGGCAAATAGACTTTTGAGGATGATAGAAGAGTGAAAAACAGAAGAATAAAAAGAAAATATTAGGAAGAAGAGAAATACACAATTAGAACCATGACTATGTGACTGGGATGAATTCACCCATAAAATGGAAAAAGAGAGGAGAGTGGCCTACAAAACAGAATCCAATAATTTGTTGTTTACAAGGGAAGCATTAAAATAGAAATACACACAAAATTAAAATTAGTGTCTGGAGCAGCAAAATTAGATATGAAAGAACTGAAAAATAGTGATTGAAAATAGAAAGAAGTGTATCTTTTCTCAGTTGTTCATAGAACCTTCACAAAAAATGAACAAGTAGTAGTGCATCAAAATATCAAAAAAAAAAAAAAAAAAGTAAAATTAAAAAAAAATTAAATGCAGAGTCTTCAGGCCATAATGCAATAAAATCATATTTAATTAAAGGCCTTTGAAACACAGATTGAAATTTAATTGAAATAAAACAGCCTAACCCCTAAAGAATGAATGGGTCAAAGAACAAATCATAAAAACAATCAATAATTTCATTAAAGATAATGACAACAATGAGACAATATAACAAAATTAATGGGATGTAGCCAAAGCAATACTTAAAGGAAAATTTCTATTTCTAAATGCTTACCTCAGGAAAAGAAGGAAAGAGTGGATAAGTGAATCATGCATTAAAAAAAAATTGAACAAAAAGAAATTTTAAATTCTCAAATAAAAAACAAAATAAAAATCCTGAAAATCAAAGGAGAGATTAATAAAATTGAAAGTATAACATGGATATTGTAAAACTATTATGATAAATAAATACAAAACTAGGGACTGGTTTATTTAATAAAAAAAAAAATGAACCATTGGCTAATTTAATTTTTTCCTAAAGAAAGAAGATAATTAAATTACTAGTATTAAAATAGAAAAGAATGAGTGATTATCCAGGAAAGATGAAATTAAGCAACTATTATTTGCTCAATTATGCACCAAATAAACTGATAACCTAAATTAAATAGATGAATATTTATAAAAATATATATAAATTACCCATATTGACAGAAGAGGAAATAGAAGTATTAAGTAATCCCATCTAAGAAAAACAAATCAAACTAGCCATAGATAAACTTTTTAAAGAGAAAAAGACCAGATGAATTTATAAAGCAGATTCTTTCAAATAATTCCTCAAATGATAAATCGTTAAAGGATATGAACAAACAATTTTTAGAGGAAGAAATCAAAACTCTCAAAAGTCATATGAAAAAATACTCTAGTAATTATAGAAGTACAAATTTAAACAATTGTGAGTACCATATCAAACCATTAGATTGGCTAAGATGGTAGAAAGATGTACATGGTAAATAGTACATGGTAGAAGAGATATACAAAAAATAGGTATCCTAACATACTTCTGCTAGAGCTGTGAAATAACTCAATCATTCTAAAGAAAAATTGGTAACCCTACCTAAAGAGTTATGCAAGTATGCATAGACTTTGACCCAGTAATATTATGTCTATATACCTCCAAGAAGACAAAAGGAAAAGAAAAAAAGATTCATAAGTACAAAAGCATTAATAGCAACCCTGTTTTGATGGCAAAGATTTGGATAGTGAGGGAATACCCCCTAATTGGGGAATAACTAAAGAAGTTATGGTATGTAAATGTGATAGAATACTATTGTGATATAAGAAATTGTAAAAGGAACAGTTTCAGAAAATCCTGGGAAGACACATGTCTATAAACTGAAGTTAGCAGAACCAGAAAGCAACAGCAATATTGTAAAGATGATCAACTGCACAAGACTTAGTAATCCTTATCAATAGACAATCCACCACAATTTCAAAGGACTCCATTTTTCCCCAGGAAAAGAGTTTCTCCAAAACAGATTTCTCCTTTTTTCAGGTTTCTTCTCCAATTCAATATATCGTACTTTGTAATGTCTGGAGGACATGCTCTCTGGAGGACCTTGGGATCAGCCCCAGTCCTTGGTCTTAGTGGAGGAATGAAGGAGGCAGGAGACTCATGAGGATGGATGGTCAAAAATGAGGTTCAGAGTCTTCTTTGTGTCTGTGGCTGAGAGGCCTTAAATACTTCAGTAGGATTACATTACTATAGCAACTGAGCATGTGCAACTATTACATCACCATATCACATTAAGTATATGTTTAGAGAACCAATATCTCACACTGAGTAGGTGCTTAACTATAAGCTGCTGTCCTTGATTCAAGTACACTTTTTCAGAGTTCAGGCCCTCTATAGTACTTTATTCATGAACTTATGCAGCAGAGCTGTTAGCATCATGATAATCAGGAACATTTCTTCTTTTAAGTCTTTTTAGTAAAAAGAAAAGGTGCCACATGGAATGGAAGTTAAGTAAGGTTCTAACTTCAAAGTATTTCTAGATTAGTGGAGTCTCTATAAAGGACCGATTGGTAGACATTTCCAAAAGTTAAGATTATTTCCAACAATTTTAAAATTGAGTTCAAAGATTAATTTAATTTTGATTCTGGAATACATGGTGGTTCCTGAAATACAAATAATATCATTTTCTGAAAAAGTTCATGAAAGCTGTTAATCATTTTCTTTTCAAAGTCACAGTATTTAACAGCGTTCCATATGCATGTCTAACAAATAGTGCCATTGCCTTGAATGACTTGAATGAGGTAGAAATCCTTTTATACATCCTCTCTGTAAACTGGCTTATAAATTTCTCAAATAAATATCCTTGTTAGATTACTCTATTGTACTTAGACCTATCACCAAATAAGACCTGTTTCTGTCTCTGTGTCTGTCTGCCTCTGTGTCTATCTCTCTCTCCCTCTCTCCATCTCTCCATCTCTGTCTCTGTCTCTGTCTCTGTCTCGCTCTCTCTCTCTCTCTCTCTCTCTCTCTTCTTTCTCTCTGTCTCTTTCTTTCCTTGTAACTCTGTCTTTATCTCTGGCTCTTTGTGTCCCTGTCTCCTTTCTCTAGAGAGCAGGGTATTCTTATATCATATTTAATAAAATATTTTCTTTTACTATATTTTCTACCTTCAGCCTTCTTAAATACATAGTGCTCAAGTATCCTATAAAATAATATGACTTTATGTGAGTCATAAAATTGCATTAGGAAGACTCTGGAATTCAAAGAAGACTTCTAATCTTTATTTTTTAACTAAGGATAAAGTTAGAATGAACAGTTTGCTGGTTTTCTTAGCTATAGTTTCAGAGTTTCAAAGGAGATTTGAAAGATACACAACTTAAAATAAAGTTCAAATCTTATTGTGTCTTCAGAGATTTAATACCTTAATAATAAATATCACACTTTTTTTTGATAGTGTATTAAAGTTTGAAAATTGTTTAGCTACATCAGAGTTTTGGAGATTTAGGACTGGAAGGAATATCAGGGTTCATTTTTCTTTGGTCACAAATCCCTTCCTCTTCCACAGGTCTGAGAGATAAACTATCCTATGTTCTTCTAATTTATTTATAATCTCATTCTTTGTCTCTAGATCATGAACCTCTTTTGACCTTATCTTGATGTATGGTGTTAAGTGTGGATCAATGCCTAATTTCTGCCATACTTGTTTCCAATTTTCCCAGTAGTTTTTATCAAATAGTGAATTCTTATCCTAAAAGCTGGGGTCTTTGGGTTTGTCAAACACTAGATTGCTATAGTTATTGACTATTTTGTCTTGTGAACATAACCTATTCCACTGATCAACTAATCTATTTCTTAACCAAATGATTTCGGTGACGGCTGCTTTATAATATAGTTCTTGACCTTTTATTCTTCCAGATGAATTTTGTCGTTATTTTTTTCTAGGTCATTAAAATTGCTTTTTGGGAGTCTGATTGGTATAGCACTAAATAAATAGATTAATTTAGGGATTATTGTCATCTTTATTATATTCACTCGGCCTATCCAAGAACACTTAATATTTTTCCAATTATTTAAATCTGACTTTATTTATATGAAAAGTGTTTTGTAATTTTGCTCATATAATTCCTGACTTTACTTTGGTAGATAGATTCCCAAATATTTTATGCTATAGACAGTTATTTTGAATGGAATTTCTCTTTGTATCTCTTGCTGTTGGATTTTGTTGGTGATGCATAAAAATGCTAAGGATTTTGTATCCTGCAACTTTGCTAAAGTTGTGGATTACTTATAATAGCTTTTTAGTACATTCTCTAGGGTTCTCTAAGTATACCATTATATCATGTGCAAAGAGTGATAATTTGGTTTCCTAAATACCTATTCTAATTCCTTTAATCTCTTTTTCATCTCTTATTGACAAAGCTAACATTTCTAATACAATATTGAATGGTAAGGGTGATAGTGGGCAACCTTATTTCACTCCTGATCTTATTGGGAATGGTTCCAGTTTATCCCCATTATATCTAATGCTTACTGATGGTTTTGAATAGATGCTACTGACCATTTTAAGGAAAAGTCCATTTATTCCTATACTCTCTAGTGTTTTTTTTTTTTTTTTAAGCAGGAATGATGTTTGGATTTTATCAAATGCCTTTTCTGCAACTATTGAAATGATCACATGGTTTTTGTTAATTTTGTTATTGATATGGTCAATTATGCTAGTAGTTTTCATCTTGTAGGTTCTTAATAAATATTTATTGACTGACTTCTTCAGGCCAACTACAAGTCCAACATTCTATCTACTATGTTTTAACACTTTTATCATACCAATTTAAAAGAAAAATATATTTAAAGGAAGCAAAAAATATTAGAATTGTTTACAAAAAATTGATATAGAACATGAAATATATGGAAAGGCTTGCAAATAATTTTGATAAAGCTATTCATGGAATTATCCTTTAATAATTGCAATTCAACAAAGAAAATAAAGGAAAATATGGAACAAACAGAAAGAAAACCCACAAATGATATTGCTACAGGGCAAAGGCCTTCACACTGTAAACTTTCAATAAATATTAATTATTTATCAGAAATATTGTAAAAATGGCAACAAGATGATTGATTCTGATGGACATGGCTCTTTTCAACAGTGAGAAGATTCAGGCCAGTTTCAATGATCTTGGAATTGAGAAAGCCATCTACACCCAGAGAGAGGACTATGGGAACTGATTGTGCATCAAAACATACCATTTTTACTCTTTTTGTTGTTGTTAGTTTACACTTTATTTTCTTTCTCAGTTTTCCCCTTTTTGATCTGATTTTTCTTGCGCAGCAATATAATTGTATAAGTATGTATGCATATATTGGATTTAACACTTTTTTTTTTTTACCATGTTTAATATATCTTGGATTACTTGCTATCTAGGGGAGAGCATGGGGGGAAAGGTGGGGAAAATTAGAACACAAGGGTTTGCAAAGGTCAGTGTTAAAAAATTACTCATGCCTATGTTTTAAAAATAAAAAGCTTTAATAAGAAAAAATTAAATTAAATTAAAAAAGAAATATAGTAAGAAAGAATAATTTTTCTTTTTATGGGACAGGGGTAAAGCTCAAGACTAAACATCCTAGTTGTATGAACATTCTAATAATAGGATATAACCTTTCAAAAATATTTTTTTTAAAATATAAATTCCAGATAGCTCTTTGAATGGACACATCAAAAGAAAGTATCTAAATGACACAATATTGAAAAAGGAAAGACTGTTCAGTCCTGTATTCTAGGGAAAATATCCTAAAATAACAACAGAACTTTAAAAAAAAGGAAAGAAAAAAACCTCTAGGGAAATATAATGAAATCTCATTATTCATTACTGGACAAAACCCTTGAAGGCATACTATACAATCTGATTGCCTCTTACCTCAGTTTAGAATATGAAGAACATGACATATCATCCCTTTCCCATATGACTAATTCTGGTGTTTCAGAAAGTAGATGGGCCCCAAACAGCTGCTTGGCTCTTCTCCATCTGGGAATGACCCACAAAAAGGACTTATTCTATTGGATCCCATCTCTAGTTTCCATATCATGATAGAAATAAATTGCAAGGCTATGTGTGTGTGTGTGTGTTTAGAGGTTGGTTTTATTGTTTCTGCAAGTGAAAGACTAATGGCTTTGAAGAGAGCCAGGAATAGGGAAAGCCCATGATGTGCAAGCTTTTCCACCTGGGCTCTTCCACATCCCTTTGTTGCCATGTGTTGCACCTCCATCGTGACCTGAAATACCTCCCGCTATTCGAGATCTGGTACCTTTCCAGTATGAGGTGTGACATTGATGGCAACTTTCCCTGTGATGCCCTTGGTTTAAAAAGATTGACCAAGATCAACTAGGAATCAGAGGGTCAAAAAAATGAACGTATTGATGCTTGAGACTTAAATATAGGTTTTTATTTAATTCCCCATAGATAAAAGAGAGTAACCTATAAGGGAACATAAGCTACAAAGCCACTCAGTTCCTTGGACAGCAAATATTTATGCCATCAAGTCCAATTCTTTCCTACAGCAATATTTTGTGGCTCTACAAATGTTATCTTTATTGTGTGTGTGTGTGTGTGTGTGTGTGTGTGTGTGTGTGTGTGTTATGTGTGTGACTCCCTAGCTGGAAAAAGCAAAATCAGCTTGGGGTCACACACTTGTCCTGGCACCAGAATCCATCATTGGTTATATCCTCCCCTGTTAGCACAAGCATCTTTTAAACTGAAACTTTCCTATTTCCATTTCCATTACAGAATCATTTCATCTGTAATAATTTTCCATCAGAGGCTGGAGAGAAGTCTGCTGCAGCTTTACCTGCTGTTCAAACCAGACACGATCGAGAGAAACCATTTTTCTTTGTGTTTGAAACCAACAGGAGGAAGAAAGGGCTTCATAAATACAGCCAATCAGGAGTATTTTATATCTATTGCTGCAACGTGAAAGCCCACCTGTAACGAAATAGAACACAAGGAAATAAGGGGAGTAGGGACAAAGATTTAGGGAAAATGGGGGATGGGTTAATACTTCATGTAGAAATGCTTCTGTACTTTATAGCAATACGGTGTTCTGGACTGTCAGGGCCATTATTCAAGGGTTAAATGTCACTCAAATCACCCTCATTATGAACTGAGAAGTGTGTGTGGTGGGTGGTTGTGGAGGCGGGGGATGGGGATGTTACTTTCTTATGCATTTCAAATTGAGCTGCACTGGCCTGGAGATGACCTGCCACACAATTTTTAAATTATCTCTGTGCAGGCTCTGCTTGTTTTAGAAATGCTCTAAATAAAAATAATGGACTGTCTTTTAATAAGTCTCATTGTGAAGATTCCACATATCAAACAACGCACTGCAGCTTGGAGGCAAACGACGGGCATGTGTGATCTAGCTGGAAGAGAGACAAATGGTGATGGGAACAACTCCATCTAGGGACTGCTGACAAGAAAATGGCATTCGCAAACTGACACATCTGTCAGGGTGGAGAATATTGGCACCTGTCATGCAATTTCAGTCATGACTTTTAATAAAGCTGCTTTCCCTTAGGTAAAATTGGAACTTGACTGTAATATTAGCTGCAAGCACGTCTTGTTTTCCCCTTCAGAGCTCTTTGTACGTGAGGCGTTTCAAATGAATCTTAAAGCTGAAGTAATGATATTTACTACCCCCTTTTTCCACCTCTGCCCCTCCCCCCCAACCCCGAGTCTGGGATCAAAAGACATATTGCGCTGAGTTTTTGTTTGTTTGTTTGTTTGTTTGCAAAATATCTCTCCTCATCTACCATAGTCAGTTTTCTGTTTTCCTTGAATATTACTCCTTTTCTACCCTTCCCCCCCCTCCACACCCACCTTTCAGCTGGGTTGTTGTTTGAGTGAATTTAGCCTGGGGAAGTATGTATATCATAAAAACTGGGTTGGGATTTGTTGGCTGTCAGTCAATAAATCAGTCAGAGTTTAATTACCAGGCATGTGATGGGAAGTGGTGACAGGCACCAGGTCTGGTGGATAGCATTTCTTCTGGGGCAACTGCTAAAAAAAAAAAAAAAAAAAAAAAGGAAAAAATTGGTTATATAGACTCTTTGTGCGTGTGTGTGTGTTGAGAGAGAGAGAAAGAGAGATTGGAAAAGTAAAAGCTACTGTGCCAATGTAGGAAGAAAAAGTTAAGGGATTCTACATTTGCAATTTCCAATAAAGTTATTTTTATTAACAGAAGAACTTTGAATACTGTTTTCAACAAAAGATTTTTTAATTGAAAATGTCTCTTGTTTTGCTTAAAAAATTAGAAGCTAAGTGTTATCTGATTCTTGGACCATATTATAAAAGTTTTAATGATCTTAAGTATTATAGCAACTTTTTTTTTTTTAATTAATCAAAGTATACTTGAAAGACATAGTTAAAGAGCTATTGTGGTACAAAATGGCATACTGCATTAAATTCTCCCATAAAATGGGAGGGTTTTTTTTTTTTTTTAATATGTGAAGGTTATATAACATTCCTGATGAGAAAATCAATAACCTGCACAGCCCCTCCTCCTTTTGGGCAAGACTCCAGGATGAGTGACCATGGAAATCATCTTCAGTGGGCTTTTCCCCCCTTTTTTTCAAAGGCAATTCAAACTCACCATGTTTTTTTTTTTTTTTTTTTTGACTAGTGATGAGAAATGTCATCTTCTTCCTGTCATATGCCAGGAAGCATTATGTGGAGATACTGCAGGATGTTTTGACTGAAAAGATGCTCTATTTTCTTTTAACTATCCTCCTGTGGTGTGTCTCATTGTGTGCTTCTCATTTTTTTGTCTATTCTAAGGGACTGTGGGTAAGTTATATGAGAATCTCTATCTTGAAGTAATGTATCTTCTACATAAATGGCAAAGGCCTTAACTGGGAGTGAGGAGAAACTTAGACAGGCTGAAGAAATCATAGAAACCCAGAACCTATGTAATATGCATATATAAGGTTTGTCGTATTTTTTTCTAGAATGTGAAAATTTAATGTGTTTTACATAAAATTTTGGCTCAGAGATTATGCTCCTTTGTTTAATTTCTTTAAAAGGGCACTATTGTAAGAACATAGCAATCAAACAGATGTTGAAGTGTGAGATTTTCTTGGCATATTTTGAAAAAAAATTAAATGCCTACTATGTGCCAGAAATTATGTTTAGCAATAGATGTGGATAGAGATGGATAGATAGATACATAGATGGGATTCTAACAGACTTTTGCCAATTCACTGTGAAGAAAAATTTGACATTATGCTAGAAGTCTTTTCAATAGTGAAAAGCTGCTTCTCCCATTTAAATTGTTTTTTCTCCTATCAAAAATTAAAAATAAAAATAAATTCCCCAAACTACCTAGTTAGAAGATCACATAAAGCTTAGGTTCTATAAACCTCATAAAGTAAAACTGGAAAACAAAACCAAAAATCTAACAACAAAGAATTATTCTCTAGAATGAAGTCCCTTACTAAATCTTAATTTGTCTAGCTTATAGTCCAAATATCATCTTGCTTGTGAATTAATAAATTATTTTGTGGTGCCATTCCAGGTTTATTCAGTTTTATTACTCTTAAACAGTTATAGTTAACTACTTGTGAAAACAAATTTTGTTGATACTATACCCTTATAGCTGGTAGAAATGCCATTCAGGAAGATCATCATCATCTAGATATAGCCAACAAGCCCCTTGTGGAGAATCCTATGGGTATACAGATCTAAAGAACCAGAATTGCCTCAATGAGTTTATTTTTTATATATTTCATTCCAAGTAAACAACCTAGAAGTCTATGCTGAATGAAATCATTTTACCAACCAAGCTAGGATAGAAAGACAGAGGAAATGATGTAAGATGAGAATGGTGTGAGAAAAGGTAGGAACAGATAAGAAAAAATAACAACACAATAATATTTCCATTAAGTTTTTGACAGTAAGAATTTTAATCAAAATGGATTGACATTTCTAGTGTCAACAGGCATTGTCTCTTCCCTCAGTAGGACCATACTAAATACTTATTTGCTATAAAATTATATACAAAAAGATTCAACAGAAAAGCAAAATAGCACGAGAGAGATAGAACAAAATATTTTCCCATCAATGCCATAACAGGTGAATTATCCATTTAACCTTATTATATGTCTTGGATATTACTTACTTGAATCTCAGCAAAAACAATACTCTAAATCAAATATTAAAAGGCAAAGATAATAAAAGCTTTCAAGAACTGAATGTTCAAAAAAGCATACCTAATTCTCACTAAGCATTGAGATGAGTAATTTTTTTGCCTGATTTTTTATCGCCATGTAAAAGTTATTAGTATTTTAGAATTGATATTATCAATAATTTATAATCATATATAAATTATCAATTTATAACATAAATACAATATAAATAGGTTTTTTAGGCAACAAAAATTGAAAAAAATTATTACTATTATTTATTGTATTTGGGTTATAAATTACCCAATCTTTCTGTTTTTCTTCTGCCTGAGTTCCTCTTAATTTTCATTCAAGTATTTTACCATCTGAATAGCAGTGTTGCCACCACCCAGAGATTCTTTTAACTTATCCATAACTCATTAAAAAAGAGAGACTACATTAATTAATATTATCAGTTATTTTCTGATTAATATGATAAATTCAGTATCATTAGTGATAATGAAAATAACAAAATAATTATTTTTATTGTGAATGCAGCCATAAGTAAGCTTCATTTTGTTGTCAAGATCTTTTCTTATAACAAAATTTGTTGACAATATTTTTAATCTGAAAAGGTAGTATTTGCTACATGTAAAGAAAGTTAGCTGTTAGAGCAACATATCAGTGTTTCTGTGATACTAAAATAACTGGAGAAAGAATTTTGTAAAAGTTAAATAGAAATTTAGGGGTAAAAAGAGTGAAAGACAAGAAGGCATGAAAGTGTCACAATCCCAAGTAACACAAGTGATAAAGAAAATATCCTCATCAATGAAGGAATGGATTCTTCAAAAAATTATAGGAATGAATAAACAAATAATTAACCATTAAAAGCCAGCCAGTCTACTTTTCAACATCTTTAAGATAGAACATTTATAACTCATACTACTGCCTATTCTTATCTTGAATAGGTCTCATTCTTATAAATTGATATATGCTGAATAATGCTCTAAATTGCATTAATTACAGTAATGCAAATTAAGACAACTCTGAAGTGCTATAGGAAAAGATAATGATAAATGTTGGTGGGGATGCAGGAAAACTGGGACATTAATGCATTATTGATGTAGTTGTGAAATGATCCAACCATTCTTGTTAGTAATTTGGAACTAAGTCCAAAGGGCTATCAAAATGTATATACCCTTTGATTCAGCAGTCTCAATACTGGGTTTGTATCTCAAAGAAATAAAAGAGGCAAAAGGACCCATGTGTGCAAAAATGTTTGTGGCAGCCTTTTTTGTAGTGGGTAGAAACTGGAAATTGAATGGATGTCTATCAGGGAATGGCTGAATCAGTTACAGTATATGAGTGTAATAGAATGTTTTTGATCTATCAAAATTGATGAGCAGGCTGATTTCAGAAAGCCTGGAAAGACTTAGATGAACTAATGCCTGAGTAAAAGCAGGAAACATTGTACACAGAATCAGCAATATTACTGATGATCAGCATTGATGAGGTTGGGCTCTTTTCAGAAATGTGGTGATTCAAGACAATTCCAATAAACCTGAGAGAACTATGGAGATTGAATGTGCATCAAAACATAATATTTTCACCTTTTTGTTTGTTTTTTATTTCTCAAGGATTTTTTTTTCCCTTTTGGTCTGATTTTTCTTCACAACATGAAAAAAATTCAAATATGTTTAAAATGATTGTACATATTGAACTTATATAATATTAATTGCTATCTTGGGAAGAGGGGAAGTGAATGAGGGAGAAAAATTTGGAATACAGTTTTACCAAAGTGAATATTGAAACCTATATTCATATGTATTTGGGAAAATAAAATACTGTTGAGAAATTAAAAAAAATAAATTCAGATATGCATCACTATAGATTCACTTTTCTGTTTCTGTAGAAAGAAGATAACTAATCACCATTTCCCGTATTATGAGTACCATCCACAAATTAAAATGGGGAAATTCCTATAATTCCAAAACATTAGGTAGAATTTCCAGTGATATAAAGTATTGGTCTCACTTTTGCTCTAAAGTCATTAAACACATATTTCTTGAGCAAACACTAAATTCAGCAATCCGTCAATTGCAGTAGGAAATGCAAATTAGCTAAATATCATGTGCTACCCAATTTCAAACTGCTCACAACTTGGTTGAAGAAATGACACATATATCCTTGAAAATTCAATTTAAATGACAAAGGAAGCCTCTGCCTAGTGCCAAATGATAGATAACACCAATATTTAAACAATCTATATGTATTTTATTGAACATTTACTATTTGCCTAATACTGTGCTAATCATTATGAAGAGTATAAATAGCTATAAGAACATGTATGCTTGATGAACATATATTTCAAATGGTAAGGTACTTCTAATAACAAAATCTAAAAAACCCACATCAGCCTTTATTAAGATCCTCTGCCTCATCACTATGATCTTATCAAGAATTTCTCCAGAAAAACCTTCAGTATATTAAAGTAAAAAAAAAAAAAATGAAAAAAGAAACATAGTTCAGTTAATTATTTAAGAATCATTATTGAGAGGCAGCATGCTATAATGGGAACCAAACTCAATGTGCCTGAAATAGAACTTGTTATCTTTTCCTCCAAACCCATACTCCTTCCAAACCATCCTGTTTCTGTTATGGACCAATAATACCACATTTGTAATCATCCAGGTTTGAATCTTTATAATTATCCTCAGCTACTTGGTCTCTGTCATCCTACAGATCCCACTAAACTGTGAATTTTAGCAATTTTCACAGAAAATACCTCTTACACCCATCTCTTCTCTCCATTCATGAAGTCACCACCCTCAGTTTTTAATAACTGCTGCTGCATCCTAAATCCTCTCCCTGCTTGAAGTATTCCCCCTTTTTCCCAAATGCCATGATATGAAATTTCCAAACTTCTCAGTAACATTATAGTGACTCCCTATTACCTTTAGGATCAAATACAAACCTATTTTTAAGCTCTTCAGATCCTCTCTCTAACTTCTAACCTTAGCAACTTCCATGGATTGCACTGGGCTCATTGATGTTTCATACAGACAACATTTTTATCTCTCCTTTGCATTGACTATCCCCATGCATAGAATGAAATTCCTCCTTACTTTTCTGCTATAATGCCTAGTTTCCTTGAAAGCTCAGATCAATTACATGTACAAAAATGTTTGTAGCAGTCCTTTTTGTAGTGATAAAGAAGTGAATTTTGAGTAGATGCCCTTCAGTTGGTGAATGGCTGAATAATTCATAACATATGAATGCTATGGAATATTATTGTTCTATAAGAAACAATGAGCAGGCTGACTTCAGAAAAGCCTGGAAAGATTTGCATCAACTGATACTGAGTGAAGTGAGCAGAACCAAGAGAACATTGTATACTGTAACAACAAGATTATATGATGATCACTTGTGATGGACTTGCCCTTTTCAACAATGAAGTAATTGAAGGCAATTCCAACTAATTTGGAATGGAAAGTGCTATCTGCATCTAGAGTGAGAACTGTGGAGACTGAATGTGGATCAAAGTGTAGTATTTTCACCTTTTTTTTTTTTTTTTGATTGTGGTTATTGTTTGCTGAGTTTTTTGTTTCCTTTCTCATGTTTTGTTTTTTTTTTTTCCCTTTATGATCTGATTTTTCTTGCACAGAGTGACAAATATGGAAATGTGCTTAGTAGAATTGCATATGTTTAACCTATATTGGATTGCTATCTCAGTGAGGGAGGAAGAGACAAAATTTGGAAGACAAAGCTTTGCAAATGTGAATGTTGAAAACTATCTTTGCATATATTTGGAAAAATTAAATGCTACAATTTTTTTTTAAAGGAAAGGTCAATTCAAAAGCAACTTTCCATATGAGGCATTTTCTGATCCTCCTTGGCATAACTCCAATTGCTAATATCTACCTAGTAAAAGTTTCTTATACCTATTTTGTATATTTTTCTATGGGTATGTGCTATTTCTCCCTATAGAAGGTAAGTCCCTTAAGAGCAGGAGCTTTTCATTTTTCCCTTTCTATCACTAAAGCCCAAGGCATTGATGTATCTGTAAATAGTTATTATTATTACTTTGGCTTTCTGTGTTAATGAGAAACTGGAGTACTTAAAACTGATTGGAAAAAAAAATGTGGTAAAGTCTAATGGGGTGTCTTTTTCTTTTAAAAAAAAAATGCTGTTTTCCATAGAGAATTCTGGGAAGATGGTGAGGTAGGTCAGAAAACTAAAAAAAGATAACATTGCTGCAGAAGAAATGTAGAGCAATGGAAATAAACAAAAATCAAGGCAAAGCAGTTCTCTTAAAATTACCTAAGAAGAATCCAGGAAAACCTGACCTCCAGGGACAGGAGTTCTGCCAGGATGAAGTGCAAATACTCCCAGGACAATTTGGCCAAATCAATAAATAAAGCATAGTGGCATTTGGGGCAAGGAGGCAACTTGTCATCTCACTTAATATGTAGGAGTCTAATAGCTGATTAGGAGATTGGAAGATGTTTCATTGTTAAGGAACATCAAGCACGTCTGTGCTGACCAGATGAGAATCCTGTCTTGGGTTTTCACACACCTTATGAGTTCAGTAC
This sequence comes from Antechinus flavipes, assembly GCF_016432865.1. NCBI lineage: Eukaryota > Metazoa > Chordata > Mammalia > Dasyuromorphia > Dasyuridae > Antechinus > Antechinus flavipes. The sequence continues at coordinate 529,309,872 of NC_067398.1, forward strand.
TAGAGGATGGCTATATTCCTGGCTATGGCCACCATTAGGAGAGTTTCTACTTTCAGCTCTAGGGCAGAGAAGAAGCTGTAGTTTACAAGTAGTTGAGGGACCACAGGAAGTAAGATCATTTGTGGGACAGTGTGGTTGGAGTCCCTAGTTATAGTTTAGAAGAGACAAGGTGAGCCCAAGGTTAGGGACAGACCTTAAAAAATGACAGAAGGACCAGAGGCTTGGGTTATCATTTCCCATACCTCAGGACTAGAATTTGATTGTATTAATAGCTGCAAAAAAGAAGATAAAACAAAATAAAATAAAATAAAAATGTGTAAGTGAAGGAGAATCCAACAATTGAGATTTACTATAGATATAGAGAAGACCTGGTTTCATATTCAGAAGAAAATAATGGAACTAAAAAAATTCACTCCTTTTTTGGCAATAAATGTCAAATAGTCCTAAGCTTAAAAAAAGAGTTCTTGGAAGAACTTAGAAAGGATTTTAAAAATCAAATAAGAAAGAACAAAGGGAAAAAATTTAAAAATAAAAACAGAGAACATTATGAAAAGAAAGTCAAGCAACTACAAATAGAGAATGAAAAATTTAAGGAAGTAATTGTTTGAAAACTGAAATTGGGCAAGAAGAAACTAAATGACATTCTAAGATACCAAGGAAAAAAAAAACAAAAAAATTTAAAAGAATGAAAAAACTAGAAGAGAATGTGAAACATCTCATCAGAAAAACAACTAATTCATAGAACAGCTTGAGGAGAAAAATATGAGAATAAAGTATCTAAAAATTATGATTAAAAAAGGAATATTGACACAGTATCATAGGAAAAATGCCCTGAAGGTCTAGAAAAAGAAAGCAAAGCAGAAATACAACAAATCCATTAAATACCACCTGAAAGAGATCCCAAGAGAAAAATTTACAGGAAAAGCTAAGTTTCAAAGTTCCATAGTAAGGAGAAAATATCAGATGCAAAAAGAAAAAAAAAATCAAATATAATGAAACTACAATAAGAATTACACAAGACCTAGAAACTACTTCATTGAAGGACCACAGATTTTGGAATATCATATTTCACAGAACAAAAGAGCTGAGATTATGAACAAGGGTGACTTACCTAGCAAAATTAAGCATCATCTTGAATGAAAAAAAAAAAAGACATTTAACAAACTGAAAGACGTTCAGGTATTTGTGACCCAAACAGCAAAACTTAAGGGGAAATCCAACATATAACATCCAGGAGAAATACAAGATAAACTTTAAAGGCCAATTATAAGGGACTCAATAAGATCAAATGGTTTACTTTTTACATGAGAAGATATTATTACCTCTTTTATAACTGTCATTATTATTTAGGTAGTTTACAAAAAGGTTTTTACTGAGATGAGTATAATGGGAAGATACTAAAATGATAAAATTGTAGAGATAAAAAGGAGTAATTTTCTCATAGAAATGAGGCATACAAAGAAAAATTGATACAGAAAAAACTAGTAAGGGGGAGAATGGGTAGTGTTGAGACCTTATTCTCATTGGGAATGTATTAAAGAGGAAACAACATATATAAAGGGAATAAAAGTCTCTTAATTGAGCAAGAAAGAAGAGGACAAGAGAGAGTGAAGCATAGGTGAAATAAGACGGCAAGGTAATAGGGTAAAAGTAAAGCAGTGTAGTAAGGAAGGATAGGAATAGGGTCAGAAGGACAGAGAAGAAAAATAAGAAGGAAAAAATACACAACCAATAATTATAGCTTGAAATATGAATAGGATAAAATTTCTCATGAAATGGAAACTGAGAGGAGATTAAAAATTTGAATTTAATAATATATTGCTTTCAGGGAATGCTATAAAAATGAGAGATGTACACAAAATTAAAGAATTTATTATGTAAAAAGAAAAGAGGGAAGAACTAGTAATGATGACCTCAGGCAAGGTTAAAATTAAAATACATTTAATTAAAGGAGAAAAACAGGGAAACTATATTATATGTCAGCCATACTATTTAGGTTTTTTTAGACCATTAAAAATAACTAGACAGTATAAAATACCAGAGCAGTTTGGCAAAGGCTTGCCAAAACAGACACAGGAATTATTTGATCATAAACTTAAAACACTTTTTATACAAATAAAGTCACATCTAAATAACTGAAGTAATAATTATGTCATGGATAGGTAAGCCTAATATAATAAAAAATGACAAAGACACCATAATAAAAAAATGACAATTATATCCAAGTCATCTATTTATTTAATGCCATCAAAAATAAATTACTAACATATTTTACTGAATTAGAAGAAATCAGGAGGAATCAAACTGCCAAAAAGTTATTTTATAGAACTAGAAAAAATAATAACAAAATTCATCTGGAAGAACATAATGTCAAGAATATCAAGGGAATTAATGGAAAAAAAATACAACGGATGGTGGCTCATTAAACCTATAAACTATATTATAAAGCATTAGTTATCACAACCATTCAGTATGGCTAAGAAATAGAGTGGTGGATCAGTGGAATAGATTAGATACACACAACACAATAATCAAGACCTACAATAATCTAAAAAATTTGGGTAGGTAAAACTCCAAACTCCATTTTCTGGAATAAGAACTTGTTATTTGACAAAAGTTGCTGGGAAAATTTAAAAATAATATGTCAAAAACTCAGCATAGACCTCAATCTCCTACCCATAACAAAATAAGGTCAAAATGGATACATGATTTGGACATAAAAGATGACACCATAACAAATTGGGGGAGCAAGGGATAATTTCCTATCAGATCTTTGGAGAAGGGAGGAATTTGTGACCAAAGAAGAACTAGAGAACATTATGAAAGACAAAATGGACAATTTTGATTACATTAAATTAAAAAAGTTTTTACAAAAACCAAACCAACAGAAACAAGATTAAAAGGGAAGTACAAAGCTGGGGAAAACTCTTTACATCTGGTTTTGATAAAAGTCTCATTTGTAAAATATAAAGGACTGTGTCATATTTATAAGAATACATATCATTTCCCAACTGATAAAGGGTCAAAGGATATGAACAATTTTCAGATGACGAAATTAAAGTCATCTATATGAAAAAATGCTCTAAAGCATTATTGATTAGAGAAATGCACATAAAAACAACTCTGAGGTACTACCTCACACTCTCAGATTGGCTAGGATGACAGAAAAAGATGATAAATGTTGCAGGAAATGACCCACATGTGCAAAAATGTTTAGAGAAACTTTTTGTGGTAGCAAAGAATAGGAAAATGAGTGAATGCCCATCAATTGGGGAATGGCTGAACAAGTTGTGGTACATGAAGGTAATGAAATATTATTGTTCTATAAAAAATGATGACAACCTGATTGTAAAAAGGCCTGGAAAGATCTACATGAACTGATGCTGAGAAAAACAAGCACAATCAGGAATACATTATGTGATGAACGCGTTAGCACCCTGGATACCTTAGAATCAGCCAGAGTCCGGATAAGCAAAAGTCCTTACTTAGTCTTTATTCTTGGTCTTTAGGGGTAGAAGTGAATTGGATGGAAGCAGAATCTCCACAATCTTCCTTCTTTGTCTCCTGCCCAGAGAGTGACCCTGGCTAGTCTTACTCCACCCCCTAGTCCCTCCTAAAATTCTCTTTATATACCAATTATCGAGCCAGCACAGAATAGTGGGAAAGGCCATTCCCCAAACACATGTCCATAGAGTATTGATCAATTGGAAGTTAGCCCTAAGTACTCGAACTGACCTCAGTGCAACGACTCAAGAGTTTCAGCCCTCTACAACATTGCACAATAACAGCAAAAATGTGATGATCCATTATGAAAGGCTTCATATTTCTCAGTGGTTCAGTAATCCAAAGCAATCCCTATAGATTTTGGATAGAAAATGTTATCTGCATCCAGAAAAAGAATATTCAGGAGACTGAATGTTCACTTCTTTTTTGTGTTTTTTTTAATTTCTCATGTGTTTTTTCCCTTTTACTCTGATTTTTCTCTACCAAAATGGTTCATAAAGTAAATAAATTTACTAGGAAAAAAGAGAATAGCCAATGCAAAGAGTCTTAACCTTAAAAAAAAAAAAGGAAGGTCGGGAATATCAAAGAAACCAAGAGAAGAAAGATATAAAAGAAGCAGAATCAGTAGTGTTAGTCCTTAAACTATTTTATAAAGTGAAGGCATTCACTTGAATTCACATTGAAGTATAAAATGTATAATTTTAATTATTTAAAATTATAATTTTCTTATATAAATAAATCCTATGCAGCCAAAAATAGAAGGAATGCAGAAAATTGAGGAAAAATCATTCACAGACTATTCAATTTCCCAAATGAATTCTGTTTAGGTTAGTGTATTATTATGGTTTGGGGAATGATAAGCTGGCTAATTTAGGGAAGTGTGGAAATATTTAGATTTGTAAAGGAAGGTGTAAAGGAAGTGTAAAGGAATGAAGTCTCATTTTCAGAGAAACAGATGACAAATAATACATGAAGTATGGTCTACATAAAGATGAAGGAGTACATATGTATATAAATGGGTATGTACAAAGGTAACTATGTATATGTGTATATATGTTTATGTTTACATTCATTTTACATGCATATATACATGTGTGTATATGTATACACACAGTTATGTTTGTGTTTAATTGTAGCCTTCTTTAGGTGGGGAGGGAAAGGGAAAAGTAAAGTGAAAAGTATACAGCAGAAAACAAAAGAAAACCTGAGCAGCTCTGAAAACAATATATACAATATGTACTATTTATCATATAGGTTTTCTTGAAATTTAAATTTATTGTTTTATTTTGAATCCTCTCATATTCTGAGGTGAACATGATGTTTTTTTTTTCTTTTTTTCATTTTATGTTTTTTTTTTAAAGAAAAAATTACAAAAAAGTGCTTTACTCAATATGTCAACAAATTTGAAAATTTTTTGAGATTCCCTTGCACAGCAAAGAGTCAAGGACAGCAAATCTGTCAATACTTGAAGAAATTAATTCAAGCTATTTACTGGAAGGTCAAACACTGAAGCTGAAACTTGAACACTTTGGTCATATAATAAAAATACAAGATTCATTAGAAAAGATCCCAATGTTGGGAAAGATTAAAGGGGAAAGGGGAAAGGGATAACAGAGGATAAGATGGATAGTGTCATGGAAACAATGAATATGAACTATGGCAGGCTTCAAAAATAGTGAAGAATAAAGAACCATTGTGCTATGGTCCATGAGGTCCAAAAAAGTCAGACATGACTGAAACTTAAAAGAAGCAGTAATAGCAACAACTACCACCACAAAAATGATATGAGTTCTCTTCAGAAAAAATGAGTTCAAATTATATTGGAGGTCTTCAAATATAGATTTTCTGACTATTTTGGAGGGATATTTTAAAATCCCAGATGATCTCTCAGATACCTTCTTACTGTGAGATTTATATTTATATGTAGTGTTCACATCCTCTCAGATATAGCATCTTTCTATATAATCATACCTATGTTGTAATAGATTACTTCTCAATATTCCTTGTAAGTCTTTGATCCAATAAATTTATGTGATTTGTATACATCTGTATTCTAATTTTAAAGAAATCAAAATTTAAAATAAGGGATTCATGTTTTATTTTAAAATATGCTTATCCTTTCATGGAGGTATAATAGTTATATGGCCAGTGGTCAAAATTTTTTAAAAGACTTGAATGAATTTTGGTCTGCAGTTAGATCACAGATCCATTAAAATATTCAAGTGTCAAAATATGTTTGTCATCTAATCCTACAGTCTATTTGAGAATGACAAGCAACAACAATCCTGTAGTAGCAGTAAGATTTAGTACAATGATATACTTTTGTTTTATAAATATTTATTGATTATTTTTATCATTATTCAGGCTTTCACATTCTGGGGGTGAATTATCAGCATCATATTATGTATCTTCCCAAGGAAATTGTAGATAATGGATGGCTCGACAACTAATGCTTGGTAAACTATCATATAGTGACTTCTTATTTATCATCTATAGGGAATTTTTATTTTGGAGGCTCTACAATGTTCAGACGAATAAAACAATCAGTAAAATGTCATCTATATACAAATACAATTGGAGGACCTCACTGTTGGAATCCTTACTAACTGCTAAGTAATTAGAGTTGATCTAATCTTACAAGAAGATGTTTTGGGCAGAACCTGAAACAAGGTACTAAGTAGAACTACCCATAATCCCTCTCTCTGGAAGGAGCATAAATAGGCCAATGGGCCAGTCGGAGAGTGCTCTAGAGAGGAAGAGGCTACAAGTCGAGATTTCACCGGAATGACATAAAGACTGGAGCTGGCTGGAGGCTGAAGAAAGTAGAGGCAGAGGCTGAAGGACCAGACCTTTGGATTTAAAGACATTTGGAGAGAGCTCTTGGAACCAAGCAGAGAGATAGGCCTCTAAGCTAACCGGGCTATATTGGAATCACCTGGTGTGTTTTGAGAAGAAAAAGCTCACTACATTTTGGCGCCCTGAACGTGGGGCAAATCCTGGCTGTTTTTTGAGAAGAAAAAGCTCACCACATTTTGGCGCCCTGAACGTGGGACAAACAGACCCCTCAGTGGATTTCAGTGGAAAAGCTCCGATCCTGATTCAAGTGGAAAAGCCCCGATCCTGATTCAAGTGGAAAAGCCTCTGATCCTGATCCAGTGGAAAAGACTTCAACCCAGAAATTAGGGTGAGTGCAACAAAGAAATTTTGTTAGAAGTGTTAAAGTAGAATTTCATCTAAGATGGGACAGATATTTAGAAAACAGCCTGTTTCTGTTCAAGGAAAATGTTTAGAGAGCATTATCAAAGTTATGGAAAGCCAAGGTTTAATTATAAGTTTACAGCAAATCACTGAACTTTTACAAACTGTAAAGGACATATGTCCTTGTTTCTCTCTTGATAAGGAATTAGATTTAAATGAATGGAAATTGGTTGGAGAGGATCTTTGTCAATTCTATGATAAAAATGGGCCTAACTCAATAATTAATACATATAATGTAATACAATTGGCTATAAGAAGTTATTTAAGTGATAGAATGATGAAAAGGAAAGTACAGGAGGAAGAAGTACCAACTTTATTGGGTGAAAAGGAGGACAAATCAGATGAGAATGGAGTTAATTACAATTCTGAGTGTGATACTTCACAGCAGGAGGAATTAGATGATTCCACATCTCATGACCCTCCCCCTGCAATTAACCCTTCATGGGTGGAACAAGGGGGAGGGAGAGAGACAGAAACACAGTCAGCTTCTCCTGTAAAGCAGAATTTGACAAGATTAGAAAACACATTAGTTAAAGCAAAAGATGAAGGAAAAGATATATCTGATTTTATAAATGCATATCCTGTGATTGAAGAGCTCAACTCCTCAGGTCAAAAAAGGAGAAGATACACTCTTTTAATTTGGAAAAAATTAAAGATTTGAAAAAGGGTTGCACTCTTTATGGGGCTACATCATCTTATGTGAAGATGTTACTAGATAATTTGTCTTATGAAATCCTAACCCCGAATGACTGGAAATCCATAACAAAAACTTGTCTAGAACCGGGACAAAATTTATTGTGGCTTTCGGAGTTTCATGAATTATGTAGGATTCAAGCCCAACGCAATAGGCAAACAGGAGCTATTGTACAAGTTGCTTTTGACCAACTAACTGGAGAAGGTCAGTATGCAGAGAGTTCAGAACAAATTTATTATCCCATAACAGTGTATGAGCAAATTTCTAAGGCTGCAATAAAAGCTTGGAATTCTCTCCCTGGACAGAAAGATGGACATAATGTTTTCACAAAAATAGAGCAAGGTCCCAATGAACCTTTTGCAGATTTTGTGGGACGTTTACAAACAGCTGTAATAAGAACCATTGGAGACAATGCAGCAACAGAAATAATGACTAGACATTTGGCTAAGGAAAATGCCAATGAGATTTGCAAGAGAATTATATGGGGGCTAGACAAAAATGCTCCTTTAAAAGAAATCATTAGACGCTGTGCCACAGTGGGCACAAATGCTTATTATGCCCAGACTATGATGAACATGGAAAGACAAGGTCCTTCTTGGCAGAGGAATTCTAGAGAAACTCGTCGATGTTTTCACTGCGGAAAAATTGGACATTTGAGAGCTCATTGTAGATATGGAGATAGAGTGAGAAGACAGGGTGAGAAAAAACCCAAAACCCCATGTCCAAAATGTAACCGAGGCTTTCATTGGGCCTCTAAATGTATATTGACCCAGAGGAATGAGAGGCAGGGCCCAGCTCTAAAGTATCAATCAAAGGACAGGTGGGGCATGATAGCAGCTGAGGTTACACCCAGAGAGACTTTAGAAATTCAGGATTCTGATGTCATCAACCAACAGAAAAGCAATCAGGATTACAGTTGGGAAGAATACAGGCCTTTTAAGACAACAAGACAATATCCAATGCAAACAGCTCCAATGTAATTACCAGATGATGAGGAGAAATCCCAAAAGTGGTAAACAGAAGAGAATTAGATAGGTTAACTGCTTGGGGAAGAGGATCTGCTTATATTTCCACAGGTGGAAAAGGAATCAGATGGCTAACAATGAGACTGTCAAAAGAACTTTAAAATCTTCAGCTTTCAGTTCCTGAAAAACCAGCAAGAATCACTGGATTCCCTGAGATGAAAAATTGTTGATGAGACTTTTGCAGTACTTCAGAGCTTACAGGAATTATTAGATTCCTGGCGCATGAACTAATGAACAATGGATTCCTTATGGACTATTTCTAGGACTTATGGACATTTGTAAATTTTCAGGTCGATTTATGTTGTTACATTACTACTAGCCTGTGTTATATTACTATGTGCTTATGTATTTTAAGCAATTGCAAGAATCATTGGATTTCTTGAGATGAAAGATTGTTGATGAGACTTTTGCAGTAGTTAAATTTTCATGTTGATTCATGTTATTTGTTACATTACCACTAGCCTGTGTTATATTGCTATGTGCTCATGTAAATTATGTATAATGCCTCCCATATTGATGGATTTATGTATACCATGTATATCTGTTACAAAGTTCTGGCCCATATTGATGGATTTATGTGTACCCCCTCAGAAACCCCCTATGTTTTAAAACAAAAGAAAGGGGGAGATGTTGGAATCCTTACTAACTGCTAAGTAATTAGAGTTGATCTAATCTTACAAGAAGATGTTTTGGGCAGAACCTGAAACAAGGTACTAAGTAGAACTACCCATAATCCCTCTCTCTGGAAGGAGCATAAATAGGCCAATGGGCCAGTCGGAGAGTGCTCTAGAGAGGAAGAGGCTACAAGTCGAGATTTCACCGGAATGACATAAAGACTGGAGCTGGCTGGAGGCTGAAGAAAGTAGAGGCAGAGGCTGAAGGACCAGACCTTTGGATTTAAAGACATTTGGAGAGAGCTCTTGGAACCAAGCAGAGAGATAGGCCTCTAAGCTAACCGGGCTATATTGGAATCACCTGGTGTGTTTTGAGAAGAAAAAGCTCACTACATTTTGGCGCCCTGAACGTGGGGCAAATCCTGGCTGTTTTTTGAGAAGAAAAAGCTCACCACACCTCACCATCTGTTGGGATCTCTCTTCCAATTTACTCTGCCCTAGACTCTATTGGCAAGCAAGCATCTTCCTCATTTATGTCTTGCTTAATAATCATTTCAAATAAATTTTATTGATATATTTTGTTTTAATATCAGCCACATTTCTGAATCCATTTTTTCTTTCTTTACTAGATAAACATATTTCATGTTGAAGAATTTTAAAAAAAAATCAGTGAAACTAACCATCCTATCAAAAGAGGAGTCTCTTAATAATTCTCCATCTCCATGATCCAATACCTCTATAAATAAGTGAAGTATGATTTCTTATTTATCTTATTCAGTAATTATAACTGTGCAGTTTTAGTTGATTTGTTATTTTTATGTTTTCTATTTACATTCTTTTAGTAATTGTGTAAATTATTTCCATATTTCTGCTTACTTCACTTTGTATCTATTTATACAAATTTTTCCATGATTGTTCATATTCATCATGTCAACTATTTCTTCTAGAACAGTACTACATACACATACATAATTTAACCATTACCCAATTAATGAATATCAACTTTATTTCCATTTCTATTCAATTATAAAAAGCACTTCTATAAACATTTAAATTATTTTTAAAAAATCATTGCCTGTTTAGGGTATATGCCAAATTGGGGAATTTGTGGGTCAAAGAAATGGATACTTAAGTCATTTTTCTCTGCAAAATTCCAAATTGATTTCCAAAATGTTAAATAATATATCTGCTTGATATTCATAATCAGAATATTGTTAGAAAAATTAATATTTTTACATCTTTTTACCATTTTTACATGATTTCAATGTATTCATGTTGTTCATTTATTTTTAAGTCATGTCTGACTCCTCATGATCCTATTAGGAGTTTTCTTGGCAAAGATCCTGAAATGGTTTACCATTTCTTTTTCCATTTCATTTTGCAAATAAGGAAACTGAAGCCAACAAAGTGAAATGACTTGCCCAGGGTCACACAGCTAATCAATGGCTGAGGACAGATTTGAACTCAAAAAGTTGAATCTTTCTTACTCCACACCTGGCATTCCATCCACTGCACCATATACCTGCCCTTAACATATTTGTAGAAGACACCATTTTGAAAAAGAACCTTTCTAGCAGTATTTGTCCTATCAAATTTTATTAATATTTTGTGATCAAAAGAACTTAAGTACCAGAAGTTCTGGTGTTTTCACCATCTTCTAAAAAGTTGTGTAATTGTGGATGTGTTCTTTGCTGTAGAATGCAATTTGAAAAAATTTTCCTGTTCCCTTGTCTTACAAACATCAAGGATCATAGTCATACCAGAACAGGATGATTAGATCTTTTCCCTAGGATGCCAGCAACATAAAGAGAAGGAAAGAAGGAAGGAAAGAAAAAAGAAAGGGGGAAGGAAAGAAGAAAGGGAAGAAAGGAGGGAGGGAAGGAGGGAAAAAGTAAGGAGGAAAGGGAGGAAGGGAAGAAGGGAGAGAGGGAAGGAAGAAGGAAGGGAGAGAGGAGGGAGGAAAGAAGGAATCATCTTGCCCTATCCTATCTATGATTCTACTATGTACTGCATCAGAAGCACTACCATTCAATTCTTTCTACCTGGGAAAAGATTGCTAGTTTTGTCAAAGGTATCTTTGAAAAATCTGTTGTCTACTTTCACAAAGATTTTATAGAGAGTAGAAATAGCCATATATATGGGTCAACAGTCATTGTTTTTAATGCCATATATATGGGTCAACAGTCATTGTTTTTAATCATCTATTGAGATTTAGTAATAATATCTTTAATTTTTTCAAAGCTTCTTGTGTTACACATACATTAATTTTGTCAATAACTGAAGTTTACCACTTGAAATCTATCCCTCTGGGAAAAAAAATTTTTTCACTGGAGAGACCATCCTCATTTATTTCCTAGACTACTGAAGTAGTCTTATTCTGTTCTCACAAACTAAACTTTCTCCTCTTTCTTTATGCACCACTGAATGTACCTTTTCTATAGTGTTTGTCTCATCACATGCACTCCTCCACCTGCATCTCCCACTCATTGAACTTCAATAGCTCCCTATCATCTACAGAAACAAATATAAATTCATTTTGATATTTTAAGCTCTGTAAATACTGACCCTTTTTAATATTTCTAATTTTCCCATTAAATTTATTTATTTTTAACACACATTGCTTTATGAGTCATATTGGGAGAAAAATGTCAGAGCAAGAGGAAAAAATTATGGGCCAGAGAAAAAAAAATAAACAAAAAAAAGAAGTGAACATAGCATATGTTGAATTACATTGTCTCCTTAATTCTTTTTCCGGATACAGATGGCATTTTCTGTCCAAACTCTATTGGGATTGCTTTGGATCACTGAACCACTGAAAAGAACCAAACCTTTCATAGTTGATGATCACATATTTTTGCTGTTATTGTGTACAATGTATTCCTGGTTCTACATGTTTCATTCAGCATCACTTCATGCTAAAATCTGCTTGTTCATCATTTTTTGTAAAACAATAATATTCTATTATCGTCATATGTCACAACTTGTTCAGTCACTTTCCAATTGATGGTCATCTACTCTTTTTCCAAGTCTCTGCTACCACAAAAAGAATTGCAACAAACATTTTTGCACATGTGGGTCCTTTTCTCTCCTTTGAGATTTCCTTGAAATATAGACCCCATAATGGCACTGCTAGGTCAAAGGGTATGCAGAGTTTTATAGTCCTTTGACCATATAAAATCATTTTCCAGAATGGTTGGATTATTTCACAATTCCCCCAACAATGCATTAATGTCCCATTTTTCTCACATCCCCTCCAGCATTTATCATTATCTCTTGCTGTCATTTTACTAATCTGTGAGGTGTGTGGTGGTACCTTAAAGCTGTTTAAATTTGCATTTCTCTAATCAATTGTGAATTTTTTAAATATAATTATAGATGGTTTTAATTTAATCATCTGAAGGCTGTCTGTTTATACCCTTTGAGCATTTAATAATTGGGAAATGACTTGTATTCTTATAAATTTTTGACACATTTCTTAAAATATTTTAGAAATGAGACCTTTATCAGAAACACTGGCTGTAAAGATTTTTTTCCCCAGCTTTGTACTTCTTTTCTAATCTTGTTTCTGTTGATTTTGTTTGTACAAAAACTTTTTAATTTAATGTAATCAAAGTTGTACATTTTGCCTTTCATAAAATTCTCTAATTCTTCTTTGGTCATAAATTCTTCCCTTCGCCAAAGATCTGATAGGTAAATTGTCCTTTGTTCTCTTAATTTATTTATTGTATCTATGTCCAAATTGTATACCCATTTTGACCTTATTTTGGTATGGGATGTGTAAATGTAAGTCCATGCCAATTTTCTGGCATAGTTTAGTTTTCCCAGCAATTTTTGTCAAATAGTGAGTTCTTATTCCAGAAGCTGGAGTTTGGGGGGTTATCAATACTAGATTACTATAGGCCTTGATTTTTCTATTGAATATATCTAATAGGTTTGGTTTGTGCAAAAATTTTTTAATTTAATGTAATCAAAGTTGTCCATTTTGTCTTTCATAATGTTCTCTAGTTTATTGGTGATAAATTTCTCATTTCTCCAAAGATTTGATAGGAAATTATCCCTTGTTTGCCCAATTTGTTATGGTGTCATCCTCTTTGTCCAAATCATGTACCCATTTTGACCTTATTTTGTTATGGGGTGTGAGATTTAGGTCTTTGCTTAGTTTCTGACGTATTATTTTTCAGTTTTCCCAGCAATTTTTGTCAAATAACAAGTTTTTATTCCAGAAGCTGGAGTTTGGGGTTTTACCTACCCAAATATTTTAGATTATTATAGGTCTTGATTATTGTTGTGTGTATCTAATCTATTCCACTGATCCACCACTCTATTTCTTAGCCAGCACTGAATGGTTTTGATAACTGATGCTTTATAATATTGTTTTAGGTTTGATGCTGCTGAGCTACCATCCTTTGTATTTTTTCATTAATTCCCTTGATATTCTTGATCTTTTATTCTTGCAGATGAATTTTGTTATTCTTTCTAGCTTTCTAAAATAATTTTTTAAAACAATTTTTATTGTTATGGCACTGAAAAAATAAATCAATTCAGGCAGAATTGTCACTTTTATTATATCAACTCATCCCAGCTGTGGACAATTAATATTTTCCCAATTGTTTAGATCTAATTTTATTTGTATAAGGGTTTTGTAATTATGTTCATATAGTTCCTGGGTTTGTCCTGGCAGGTAGGCTTCTAAGTATTTTATTTTGTCTACAGTAATTTTAAATGGAATTTCTCTATCTCTTGCGGATGGGCTTTGTCAGTAATATATAGGAATGTTGATAATTTGTGTGGGTTTATTTTACATCCTGTAACTTTGTTAAAGTTATTGATTTTTCCAGTAGATTTTTGGGCGATTTTCTAGGATTCTCAAAGTATATCATCACGTCATCTGCAAAAGGATAGCTTTATTTCCGCATTGCCTATTCTAATTCCTTTATTTATTTTTCTTTTCTTATTGTTAAAGCTAACATGTCTAATACAATGTTGAATAATAGTGGTGATAATGGGCATCTTTGTTTCACCCCTGATCTTATTGAGAATGTGTTTACCTTTTTTCCATTACAAATAATGTTTGCTGTTGGTTTTTAGATAGATACTGCTTATTATTTTAAGGAAACTTCATTTATCCCTCTGTTCTCCAGTGTTTTTAATAGAAATGGGTGGTAGGAGCAGCTAAGTGGAACAGTGAATAGAGCACCAGCCCTGAAGTCAGGAAGAACTGAGTTCAAATCTGGCCTCAAATACTTAACACTTCCTACCTGTGTGATGCTGGGCAGGTCACAACCCCAATTGCCTCAGCAAATAAAAAAGAAATATAGGAATTGGTGCTGCAATTTGTCAAAAGTTCTTTCTAAATCTATTGAGATTATCATAAGATTTATATTGGTTTTGTTATTAAAATGGTCAATTATGGCAATAGTTTTCCAAATATTGAATCAGCCCTGCAGTTTGGTATTAATCCCATTTAGTTGTAATGTGAACAGTTGCTATAATCTCTTTACTAATATTTTTTATTTATAATTTTTGCATCAATATTCATCAGGGAGATTAGTCTGTTTCTTTCTCTGTTTTGGCTTTTCTTTATGTACCAGTACCATATTTGTGTCACAGAAGGAATTTAGCAGTATTCCTTCTTTACCAATTTTCCAAATAGTTTGCATAGTATTGGAATTAAATGTTCTTTAAATGTTTGGTAAAATTCACTTGTGAATGCATTGGTCCTTGTAGATTTTTTTCTTAAGGATTTCATTAATGACTTGTTCGATTTATTTTTCTAAAATGGGACTAACTTCTGTTAATCTGGGCAGTATATATTTTTGTACATATTCATACATTTCAATTAAATTGTCAGACTTGTTGCTGTAGAGTTGGGCAAAATAACTTCTTGTTATTGTTTTAATTTCCTTGTCATTGGTGGAAAGTTCCTCCTTTTCATTTTTGTTGCTGATGATTTGGTTTTGTTTCTTTCTTTTTTCTAATTGAGTTACCCAGAGATTTATCTACTTTGTTGGATTTTCAATAAAACCAATTGTCAGTTTTATTCATTTGTTTAATAGGCTTTTCTTTTTTTTTTTTTTTTTTTAGTTTCAGTTTTATCAATCTCTCCTTTGAATTTCAGACTTTCCAATTTGGTATTTAATTGATCGTTTTTAATTTGTTCTTTTTCTATTTTAATTGCATGCCCAATTCATTAATCTCCTCTTTCTTTATTTTATTCATATAGCTATTTAAATATATAAAATTTCCCCTGAGAACTGACTTGGCTGCATCCCATAGGTCTTTGTCCTTTCTAATATTTCTGAGTTTATGGTTTACCCTTCATTCATTCTACAAAGTGATTATGCTGATCTACTTGCAGTTTCTCAAACATAATACACAATCTGTTTTGCAGTATATACTTTCCTGACCTTTTCAGTATATTATTCATCATATAATTTGATCATTCCTTGATGGCTAAGGTTCATTGGATTAGATAACTACTAAAATCTCCTCCTCTCCCTTTACCTCTCTCCTTCCCCCTCCCCCCCCGAGTTTCAAGTCTAAGGTTCTTTTGGTTCTTTTGGATTATTTTGGGTTTATTGAGGCAAATAGGATTGGACTGCTAGCTTCTTTAAAAACTACATCATACACCAGTGGTTTTGTTTGTTTGTTTCATTTTTTAAAACATTCTGCTATCTTTTCTTACCATTTTAAATAATTAATTCTACCTAATCTGATGCTTTATTTCATATAAATTTTCTAGTTAATGATTTCATTTTTCCTTTTTCTTTTCTACCAAAATGGTAGGTT
The DNA here is from genome assembly GCF_016432865.1 of Antechinus flavipes. Classification (NCBI taxonomy): domain Eukaryota; kingdom Metazoa; phylum Chordata; class Mammalia; order Dasyuromorphia; family Dasyuridae; genus Antechinus; species Antechinus flavipes. Next base: position 529,325,756 of record NC_067398.1, read on the forward strand.
AGGAGCTGTTTACCACTTATAAGTCTTTTTTTCTTTTTCTCCCTCCATGTTTTTAGTTCCTTTTTATTCATAAGTTAAGTTATGGATAGATTGATATCTTTACATAATTGAGGAGCTAATAAAATAACAAAAATAATAGCATTTTTAATTTCTCATCTTTGTTTATTGTATCATCCTATATTCTATTTCATTTGTGTATTTATTTTTAAAAGAATTATTTTTTATTAAAGCAAAGCCAAACCTAATACACATAAAAATTGCATTTGGATCTGCCATCACAATTTTCAAAAGTAAACATCTTTACTTTATTTTTCCCTAAATAAACTGGGCATACACATTTTTTACACTTATATATCTCTATAGTGTTTCAATTCATTTTTGCTTTTTATTATCAACTTTTATTAACCTTAAATCATGCAGATTAAATACATACAATAGATTATGTAATCTTTGAGATCATAAAGACAATTTCCCCTGGGATTTTCACCTTTTTCTCCATTTTCCATAGAAATAAACTTGAGTGAAACACAGTTATAAGCACATAGGATACTTGAAAGAGGCATAGGGAACTGAAGGTATCATCAATATAAAGCTCAGTGGAATCTAAGATTCCATATAGTATAACTTTCTAAATTTACAGATGAGAAATTGGGATCCACAGATGTTTAAAAGGTTAAATGACTAAGCAAATCAAAGTAACAAAAATAATAAGCATTAGGGCTGAGAATGAAAGCCAAATTTTCTTACTCCAAATCCAATATCTGTTGGAAATTGTTAGTTATCATTCATACCCTCTTCTGTGAAGGGGTCAAATTTACAATCTGAGGTCCTTAAAAGGACCATCATAACCAAGTGCTAATTTGCAATGTTAATTTTTCAATGTTTATGTTGTCAGTATATAAATTATTTGCATAACATGATCTTTGCTATTGACCTGAACTAACCATCAGGTTTACTGAAAACCCTCATTTCTAAAGCGCCAAAAAGACTATGATAAGAAAGGCAAAAAGGATAAAGTCACAATTCCTATATAATTTAAAAACTGCAAAAGGTGTACTGGAGTAATATGAGCTCAATGGCACTGCAGACTTAACCATGAGAAGCTCCTGAAGCAAGTGACAAAAAGACCTCCAAAGGTCCCATCACCTATTTTTGTTTTCCCTGAAAATCCAGGTATTAATTGGCATTTATTTTGCAAGGGGGGTGATGGCCTCTAGTGGCGTATGCTGTATGTGTATACAAAAACATCAATGTGTCTTTCCTTTATTTTTCTGAGTGGCAGGGGAAGAAAGTGTGTTCTGGATCAACTGACATCAATATATTGTTACAATATGAGTAACAAGACAGCCCCCTGACAGATGGGCCTGTTCCATTTATAACACTCACACTCCCCTTTCTTCCACACTCGAAGGAAGAGGATGCACATCGCATGCTGGGAGCAAATGCAGAAATTGATATTTAACAATGACACATTATGTACTACAGATTTCCTGTGAGCACACACCATCATGTTCTGGTGCCCAACATCAGCACTTGACAACATATTCTATTCAGTATGATCTCCTGCCCCTGCCACCTCCCACTCCAGATACAAACAACAAACTTACTCCTTTCTGATAATAACCAGACACACATGAGCACATTTATATTGAATGCATCAGTTAGAAGGAAACCATGAGGTCCCAGACAACGCAAGGACCTGTTCAGATCTTAGGGTCTTTCAGTTCAACTTTTGGCACAAGAGAAGCAGTTTTCCAGTAGGAAAACTGGAAGAAGACCTTTTGTTTTGAGTGTAGCATGAGCTATTTGACTAATGCCAGAGTAGATGGTAAGTGATAACTGTTAACAAATTGCATAGAGGTGAGGGGGGAGGAAGGGAAGGTAGTCTCGTGTCCTTTGCTCTCTCTACACACAAATACACATAAACATCAGAAAGAACATGGTGAGAGCAAATGAGAAACACTCTGGGACTCTAGAGGCCATTGCAAGTCACATATAACATTGTTTCAGAAGAGCCTGTTATTCAAAACTGGCAAAGCTTTCATGAACCAGGAGGGCAGAGAGTCGGATGTTTTCTCAACAGTTTTCTAAGCAACAATACATAGATAAAAAGGTCAGAGTCTGCCATCCCCCACATAACATATGCATGTCTATTTATGAAGACACTTAGCATGGATTTAGTAAGTTCAAGACAAAGCTCCAGAGGCGCCTGTCTCTTTAAATCCGTCTTCTACCAAGTGAAATTTGTGGCCCTGATGAATGGCAGAGCAGAGCCATCCATAAAAGGGCAGAGGAAAATCACATTCATTTGCATACAGTAATTATTCTCTGAATCAGGCCACCTTTATTGCTGGCAGAAAATCTACTGTCAGCATCACTCTATAGATCACATTTGAAAATCTAACAGCTGAGGAAAGTAATTGTTTGGAATCCATGTGGTCCAGTACTCCTGTCGCAGACATGTCAATTATCATGTTTCAAGGTAGACAGCAGTTTCAAGGTGTCAGTCAACCGGCCTGTATTTTCTTCTTTCCAATTTCCTTGGCTTGTGTATCCATGAGCCAGAGGAGCTCATGACCAGTGGTCCACAGCTTTATTTGCGGGGTATGAGTGTAAACAAATGAATGCACCTTAGTGAGAGAGTTGTGAAGTTTTTCCACCTGTGGATAATTCATTTCAAATAAAAGTAAATGAGATGATCACCAACTGAATTTGCCTTCTCAAAAATGCAATAGCAACTAATTCCCAGGAATGGTCATTCCACTTATATTTTTGGAAGAGCACAGTGGAATATAAGAACTGGAAAACTAACCAGGCCCTGAGAGTGGATATAGATGAAAGGATGATGAAGAGAAAGGATGAAAAGGAATTTTGGGTTGTGATAATTGTAGCGAGTCAGAAAACATGGATTTGTCTATTTTCTAATTTTTATTTATGGAGTAATGGATGGGCCTACGGAACATAGTTTAATCTTTAGAGGAACAAAGTAAGTTTTGTCATTCCACAAAAAAAAAAAAAATGGGTTTCAAGAGAGACAAATCTGTATGCTGAAAGGAGAATGAAATTTTAGAATTTATAGTCAGAATATATCATATAATAATAGTTCTATAAATGGAAGATGTGCCAAAATAACTAGAATAGACACAAAACATGACTAGAAAACAAGTAAACGAACAGAGCCTTTGCCCTTGACTCTATGTAATCCTTTAAGTTTTTTGGATTTCATACCTGTTAGCAAAGGATGAAGGCAGTTACATTTTAAAAGTCCAAAAAAGAGGGAAAAAAGTAGATAAATGAAATTTAAAGACTGCAGAAAGTTCACTTGAGTGACTTGAAATCTATGACACTACAGACCTAACCATGGGAGGACTCCCAAGACAAAAAACAGTAACATGGTTCACCTAGTTCTAAGTATTCTTTCTCAATGGATAAGTAATTTAACAAAATCTAAAGCAATTAAGTCTTCTGTGTCATTGGGTTACTTCAGAATAATGATGTGTTCCATTAAGGTTCTTGGACCACATATGTATGCTAAAAGAGTTATAAATTTATCTAACCTTTCCTATTTTTTTATTTTTTCTTTGCCTCTTACAATTTTTCTTTGAGGTGTAGGGGAGATTTTCCAAAGAATTAAGACAGTTACAAGTCAAAAGGACCACTGGAACTTGAACAAGGAACTATTTCTTCAATTAATTAATGCTTTCTTTGTTTTTACTGCCTTCCAAAATCCTTTATGAGTATATGGCTGAAACATTAGCATGGGCACAATAGAGTAGAGTTGCTTCCCAAACCAAGAGAGAAGATCCTAAATAAGCAAAGGGCCTGCTTCTCTATTTGTGAATCTAGCAGTGGCAAGTTTGCTAAAATTAGTTTGTTTGGGTAAAGAAATAAGATGTTTTTTTAAAAAAAATGCTTTTTCTATAATCTGAACTAGTCTTTATAAAATGTACACTAAATTCTAATTTCCTTCTCTTAGGAAAGTACATCATCTCAGTCCTTTTACAATTATTTTTTAAAAGTTTCTGTTTTTAATGCTATGTCTAGATGATGACTAGTGAATATTTTAGTTTTTCCATAATATCTTTTTGGGTATCATTTAAATCATTTGTATAATATACAACTTAGTAAAAACAGAAATAGTTCTTCAGGATTTCATAATATTTGGATTTTTGTTTTTGAATGTGACTCCTCCCTCATGGGTATGAATCACAGCCTATCATTGCCCTAGTAGATAGCTCTCATAAATTTTTGTTGTTAGACGAGTTGATCATTTGGGGGACTGCCCTTCTGAGAGTGAAATTTTCTGAAATTACCAGAACTGATCCTCTGAAAATAGATTGTACTTAAAAGTGTTCCAGGATGTCAGAGTATAAGAAACTTGCTATTCTGCTAAAATAATGTTAGATCAAATTCAACAAACATTGACTATTTGTTGTGCTGTGCTATCTTTGTTGACTGTGCTGAATTGGGGAAGGATACATAAAGGAAAAAAATACTTTTTTCCTTAAAATGCAAATAAATGTATGGGAAGATACAACTTCTTCTACCTCTGTTTCTTTTGATACTTCACCATCTTACCAAAGATGCTTCCTCAACTTAGAAGTTCCTCAGTTCCCGTAGCCTTCTCATCCTGTAATATTTCTCCTCTTCTCGGGCCCTGCTTCTTTCACTGTGAGTTCCTCCAGAAAGTTCCATTTTAAGAAAAGGCACAGATCAGTCAAGTTTTGCCCCCTGTTACTGACATTCTGATCATTAAAATCATTCTCCTTTTCTAGGTAAATTCACCTACTCCCCATTTTTAACTCTTGTTTGTGTGTTGTCTTCATCATCAGATTATAAGATTCTTGAGGACAAGTACTTCTTTGGAAAATAGGATTTAATAAATGTTTGATTTGAATTGATACAACATATATATGCGTAATTAATACTCAAAGCAGAATGTGATAAGACCAAAGAATAAAGAAACAAATTTAAGAACATGGAGAAAGGAAGTGATCACTTTCATCATAGGAGACCAGGGAAAGTTTTTTGACATCACAAACAGTGATGCTATAAATATTTTCAGATTTATGGAAGCTTTTTTGTCTTTAAACTGAGAAAAAATAAAATCTCTAGATCAAAGATAATAAACAGCTTTCTATCGTGATTCCGAACTGTTTTACAAAATAGTGAACCAATTCACAGTTTCATAATTACATGTTATTTTTTGAAGTCCCTCCAAATTTAACTCTTTCTATCTTTTGTAATCTTTGTCAATTTTTAACTGTGATGTTAAACCTAAATTTTAAAATTTCATATTCTTCTTGTAATTAGTAAGTGGAAGAATGTTGTCATATAGTCATTTATTGTTGGCTATACTTATCATCAAAATTTCATGTCCTGTGATAATACATGTACTTAGAAATGTCTCTTGATCTTTTATATTTCTGAAATGAGATGGATAGCTAGCTATCTAAACAGATAGCTAGATAAACTTTTTTATCAAGACATTTGAAGTGGGAAGATTCTGGGAAGATAGTGGAGTAGAGCAATAAATTTCAAGCTCTCCAGATTTCCCCCACAAACAGAACAAATTTGTGCCTCAGGGCAAACATAGACTGGCAAAAAAAATCAATAAGACATGGGGCAGAACAGGAGTCCTCCTGGTTACAGCCCAAAAAGATCCAAAGAAAGACCCTGGGCCAGGGATTAACCCATATGAAGTGTAAACACCTCCAGGATAGCTTTGCAGAAATAGCAAGTGGGGACCACTGGGGCAGGTGGGGTTTTGCTGGAACCTCAGGAGGAACCACTAAAATTTTCACCTCCTGGATAACTTGAGGAGTCCCAAGTCTGAGTTGGGGAAGACTGAGGGAATCTCAGCTTATCAGGATGCTAGGCCCGGTTGTGCTGTTGATATATGTGAGAAGGAACCAGCATACCAAGTGAGTGCAGAAGCAGTGGGGGTAGGGACTGGTGGCTGTCAGCATATACAAGAGGGAAGAGCTTTTGGTCTAGGATTCCAGGTAAGAGAGGAGAACTGAAGTGGAGCTAGAGGCATCATCCTCCCACCCCACAATTGGAGGTGCTTACACTAATACTTCTTATTTTAAAAAAAATGAAGTGGCAAAGAAGAAAGAACCCCAACACAGGAACTTACTATGGAAACAGGGAAGATTGGAGTTCATCTTCAGAAAGGATATTAAAGTAAGAATAAAATAAAATAAACTATCCCAAAGAATTCCATGAAATGGCTCCCTGTCCAGAAAAAAATTTTTATGAAAGAACTCAAAAAAGGATTCACCAGGAATTAAACCAGGGCTGGTTTAATATTAAGAAAACTATTACCAAATTGACTATATAAATAACCAAACTAACAAAAATCATATGATTATCTCAATACATGCAGAAAAAGCATTTGATAAAATCCAACACCCATTCCTATTAAAAACTAGCAAGTATAGAAATAAATGGACTTTTCTTTAAAATTATCAACAGCATCTATTTAAAACCATCAGCAAGTATCATATGTAATGGGGACAAACTAGGACCATTCCCAATAAGATTAGGAATGAAATAAGGTTACCCACTATCATCGTTCTATTCAATAAACTATATCTCTGTTGTGGATATACTTAGAGTGTGCAAGTATGATTTGATTTTATTGTGATAATATAACAAAAGAAACTAGAGGTAGAAAGAAGATTGTGCTGGAAAAAAGAGGAAAATGAGGTAAAATGAGGGAACTTACATTTCAAGAAGAGGCAAAGAAGATCTATTATAACTGAGGGAAAGAATAGAGGGGGATGATCATTATGTGAATCTGACTCATCAAATTGGGCTCAAAGAGAGAATATTAGACATATTTGGCTTCACAGAGAAACTTGTCTTATCCTAAAGGGAAGTGAGAAGAGAAAGGGGAAAGGAAAGGGGGAGGCTAATAGAAGGGAAAATAGTAGTAGGAGAAAGGTATAAGAAAGGGGGAGGGGGGATGCTGTAAAGGGGGAAGGCTTATTTGAGGGAGGTAGTTATCAGAAGCAAAATATTGGAAAGGAGGGAAAGGGGGAAAGGAAAAAGAAAATATGATTTGGGGTAAATATGATGATGGGAAATACAGATTTAGTCATTTAAATTGTGAATGTGAACAGGATGAACTCTCCCATAAAATGGAAGTGGAGAGAAGACTGGATTAAAAGCCAGAATCTCACATTATGTTGTTTATAAGAAACACGTTTAAAGTAGAGTGATACATACATAGTAAACATAAAAGCCTGCAGCAGAATCTATTATGTTTCAGGTGAATTAAAAAAAAAAAAAAAAAAGCAGGGGTAGCAATCCTGATCTCAGATAAAGCAAAAGCAAAAATAGATCTAATTAAAAGAGATAAGGAAGGAAACTACATCCTACTTAAAGGTACCAGGGATAATGAAATAATATCAATACTAAACATATATACACCAAGTAGTATAGCATCCAAATTCCTAGAAGAGAAATTGAGAGAGCTGAAAGAAGAAATAGAAAGCAAAATTTTAATTCAATATTTATTAGAAATATTAGCTCTGGCAATAAGAGAATAAAAAGATGTTGCAATCTTTACAAACTGTTAAGTCATTAGAGTTGATAGAGACAATAATTATCTAATTTAGCATGGTTTGGTATCATTGATCTGATCTTACAAGGAAATGTTTTGGACTAGAACCTGAAACAAGGTACTAAATAGAACTAATTGATACAATGCTTGTGTTCACACCTTTAGAGAGCTCATATAAGCAAGAAGTATTTAAGTACTCATTGGAGTTCACAAGTATGGGAGATTTACAAAGTAAACTTTGTAACTTTGTGAACTCATACCTCCCTTAGGTGTGCCTCCAAAAGGAGGAGTCAACCTTTGGGAGATCATATAAAAAGTGGCTCTTAGCTTCGGGTTAGTTAGTTACTTTGGGTTAGAGAGAGTTACTTCGGAACATTGACTGGGGTCTGAAAGGAGCACTCTGGGAGGAAGCCCATAAGCCCTCTCTCTGAGGCAAGAGAGATTCATTCCATTTTCCACTTGACTGGCTGGATGCTGAAGAAAGCAGAGTCAGAATCAAAGGACAAAGCTGCAAGAGCTCTTAGAACCAAGTAGAGAGATAGGCCTCAACTAACCAGACTATTTTGGAAGGAGAAAATAAACTTTTGCATTTTTACCAGCTGGCTGAGTTTTGGGCGATTATTACTTTTGATTGAAACTAAGGCTGCCTCCAGGAAAACCTCCCCAAGAAACCTGCTCTTCCCCAGAGAGCACCATTATTATTTTAAAGAAGAAAAAAACACATTTTGGGGCCCTGAATGTGGGACAGACAGGCTCCTCAGTGGATTTCAGTGGAAAAGCTCCAATCCTGATTTCAATAGAAAAGCCTCTGATCCTGATCCAGTGGGAAAGTCTCCTCAACCCAGAAATTAGGGTGGGTGCAACAAAAAAATTTTGTTAAAAGAGTTAAAGTAGAATTTCATCTAAGATGGGACAGATGTTTAGAAAACAGCCTTCTGTTTCTGTTCAAGGAAAATGTTTAGAGAGCATTGTCAAAGTTATGGAAAGTCAAGATTTGATTATAATTTTGCAGCAGATTACTGAACTTTTAGAAACTATAAAAGACATATGTCCTTATTTCTCTCTGGAAAAGGAATTGGATCTAGATGAATGCAAATTAGTAGGAGAGGATCTTTGTCAATTCTATAATAAAAATGGACCTAACTCAGTTTTCAAAGACATACTTAATACATATAATTTAATACAACTGGCTTTAGGAAATTTTATAAATATTAAAATAAGGAAAAAGAAGAAACAGCAGCAAGGAGAGGTGCTAACTAAACTAGGTGAAAATCAGCAAGAATCAGATAAGAATGGAGTTAAGTACAATTCTGAGTGTGATACTTCACAGCAGGAGGAATTAGATCATTCCACATCTCATGACCCTCTCCCCTCAATTAACCCTTCATGGGGGGAGGAAGAAAGGGGGAGGCAGAGTGGTAGAAAACACAGTCATTGTCTCCTGTGAAGCAGAATATGACAAGATTAGAAGAGGCATTAATTAAAGCAAAAAATGAAGGAGAAGATATATCTGATTTTATAAATGCATATCCTGTGATTGAAAAGCTCGACTCTTCAGGTCAAAAAGAGAGAAAATACACTCCTTTTAATTTGGAAAAAATTAAAGATTTGAAAAAGGGTTGCACTCTGTATGGGGCTACATCCTCTTATGTTAAGATGCTACTAGATAATTTGTCTTATGAAATCTTAACCCCAAACAATTGGAAATCCATATCTAGAACATGTCTAGAACCGAGACAAAATTTATTGTGGCTTTCGGGGTATCATTAATTATGTAGGATTCAAGCCCAATGCAACAGGCAAACAGGAGCTAACGTACAAATCGCTTTTAACCAACTAGCTGGTGAAGGTCAGTATAGAGAGAATTCAGAACAGATTTATTATCCCATACCAGTGGATGAGCAAATTTCTTTCTTTTTTTTTTTTTTAAACTTTTTATTGACAGAACCCATGCCAGGGTAATTTTTTACAGCATTATCCCTTGCACTCATTTCTGTTCCAATTTTTCCCCTTCCTCCCTCCACCCCCTCCCCCAGATGGCAGGAAGTCCTTTACATGTTAAATAGGTTACAGTATATCCTAGATACAATATATGTGTGCAGAACCGAACAGTTTTCTTGTTGTATGGGGAGAATTGGATTCAGAAGGTATAAATAACCTGGGAAGAAAAACAAAAATGCAAGCAGTTTATATTCATTTCCCAGTGTTCTTTCTTTGGGTGTAGCTGCTTCTGTCCATCCTTGATCAATTGAAACTGAGTTAGATCTCTTTATCGAAGAAATCCACTTCCATCAGAATACATCCTCTAACATTATCGTTGTTGAGGTATATAATGATTTCCTGGTTTTGCTCATTTCACTTAGTATCAGTTCATGTAAGTCTATGAGCTAATTTCTAAGGCTGCAATAAAAGCTTGGAATTCTCTCCCTGGACAGAAAGATGGAAATAAAGCATTCATAAAAATAGAGCAAGGTTCCAATGAACCTTTTGCTGATTTTGTGGGACGTTTGCAAACAGCTATAATAAGAACCATTGGAGATAATGCTGTCACAGATATAATGACCAGATATCTGGCCAAGAAAAATGCCAATGAGGTTTGCAAAAGAATTATATGGGGACTAGACAAAGATGCTCCTTTAGAGGAAATCATAAGACACTGTGCCACAGTGGGCACAAATACTTATTATGCCCAGGCTATGATAAAGATGGGAAGACAGGTCCCTCTTGGAAAGGGACTTCTAGAGAAACTTGTTGATGTTTTCAGTGTGGAAAAATAGGACATCTTAGATCTCAGTGTAGATATGGAGATAGAGTGAGAAGACAGGGTGAGAGAAAACCCAAAACTCTATGTCCAAAATGCAACCGAGACTTTCACTGGGCCTCTGAATGTAGATTGACCCAGAGAAATGAGAGGCAGGGCCTAAGCCCATGTATCTAAGGGCATGATAGCAGCTGAGGTTACACCCAGAGAGACTTTAGAAATTCAGGACTCTAATGTCATCAACCAACAGAAAAGCAATCAGGATTACAGTTGGGGAGAATATAGATTTTTTTTAACCCAACAAGGCAGTATCCAGTGCAAACAGCTCCAATGAAATTACCAGATGATGAGTAAAAATCCCAAAAGTGGTAAATAGAAGGGAATTAGACAGGTTAACTGCTTGAGGAAGAGGGTTTGCTTGTGTTTCCACAAGTGGAGAAGGAATCAGATGGATGTCAATGAGCTGTATTCACCTTGTCCATCAGAGAGAAACAGAAAAACAGAAAAACCTCAAAACAAAGGAGAAGATATAAGAAACATCTGACACTGAAAGAGCATGGCTGACAATGAGACTGTTAAAAGAACTTTAAAATCTTCAGCTTTCAGTTCCTGAAAAACCAGTAACAATCATTGGATTCCCTGAGATGAAACAGAAAAAGAGAAAAACTTCAAAACAAAGTAGATTTAAGAAACATCTGACACTGAAAGAGCATGGCTGAATGAGACTTTGTTAAAAGAACTTTTAAAAATCTTCAGGAATCATTGGATTTCCTAACACAAGATGAGACTGTTTTAGTTCTTGAAAAAACCAGCAAGAATCATTGGATTCCTTGAGATGAAAAATTGTTGATGAGACTATTGCAGTACTTCAGAGCTTACAGAAACTATTGGATTCCTGGCACATGAACTAATGGCCAATGGATTCCTTTTGGACTATTTCTAGGACTTATGGACATATATAAATTCTCATGGTGATTCATGTTATTTGTTACATTACTACTAGCCTGTGTTATATTGTTATGTGCTTATGTAAATTATGTGTAATGCCTCCCATATTGATGGATTTATGTGTACCTTGTATATCTGTTTCAAGTTCTGGCCCATATTGATGGATTTATGTGTACCTGTTTTAAGTGAGCCCCTTCAGAAACCCGCTAATCTGAGTTGACTTCCTATTTCCTTTGGTGTTTTCATCTCCCTTCCTGAGATGTCAGGGAGGGTGTGACCACCTTCTTTTTATGGTGTTTTCACTCCTTTTTCTAGCAGTCAGAGAGGGCATGATCACCTTTTTTGGGGGGTTCTCACCTCCTTGAAAAGTCAGGGAGGTCATGACCACCCTATGTTCTAAAACAAAAGAAAGCAGGAGATGTTGGAATCTTTACAAACTGCTTACTCATTAGAGTTGATAGATTATTGATCTGATCTTACAAGGAGATGTTTTGGGCCAGAACCTGAAACAAGGTACTAAGTAGAACTAATTGATACAATGCTTGTGTTCACACCTTTACTCATTGGAGTTCACACATTTGGGAGATTTCAGGATTTAGTAGGAGATATCTGAATTCACACCTCCCTTGAAGCTCTTAGGGCCAGAGAGCACGCTGGGAGATATCCCACAATCCCACTCTCTCATATATAAGAAACAGACAGAGGCACTCAGAGAGAGTTCAGCTGAATTAGATTGAGAGGGGAGCTTCAAGTGAGTTCAGCCAGAAAGCCTCTCTCTGAAGAGAGTTACTTCGGAACATTGACTGGGGTCAGAGAAGAGCACTCTGGATGAAAGCCTGCAAGCCCTCTCTTCGAGGCAAGAGAGATCCATTCCATTTTCCACTTGGCTGGCTGGAGGCTGAAGGACAAACCTTTGGATTTGGAGACATTTGGAGGGAGCTCTTGAAACCAAGAGGCTGAAGGACAAACCTTTGGATTTGGAGATTTTCAGAGGGAGCTCTTGGAACCAAGCAGAGAAATAGGCCTCTAAGCTAACCGGGCTATATTGGAGGCAATAAAAGATCTGAACTTTTATCAACTGGCTGCATTTGGGATAATTATTGATCTGAATTGATACTAAAGCTGCCTCCAGAAAACCTCCCCAAGAAACCTGCTCTCTCCCAGAGAGAAGGATTATTATTTTAAAGAAGAAAAACACCACAAAAAAGAGATTAAAGGAATTAGAATAGGTAAGGAGGAAAGCAAATTACCACTTTTTTCAGAAGATATGATGGGATAATTAAGGAATCCTAGAGAATTGACTAAAAAATTACTAGAAACAATCTACATGTTTTGCAGAGTTGCAGGATACAAAATAAATCCACAGAAATCATCAGCATTTTTATATTATGGACAAAATCCAGCAGCAAGAGATACAAAGAGAAATTCCATTTAAAATAACTGTAAATAATAAAAAATACTTCAGATTCTATCTGTCAAGGGAAAGTCAAGAACTATATGAACACAATTACAAAACACTTTCCACACAAATGAAGTCAGATCTAATCTCTTTGAAAAATATCAAGTGCTCATGGGTAGGCTGAGTGAATATAATAAAATTGACAATACTACCTAAATTAATCTACTTATTCAGTTCCATAGCAATCAGACTCCCAAGAAATTACTTCACAGAGCTAAAAAATTATTTAAAAATTAATCTGGAAAAACAAAAGTTCAAGAATTTCAAGGGAATTAATGAAATAAAATGTAAATAAAGGAGGCCTAGTTGTGCAAAACCTAAAACTTTATTACAAAGTAGTAGTCATCAAAACCATTTGGTGCTAGATAAGAAATAGAGCAGTCAATCAGTGGAGTAGATTAGGTTCATAGGACAAAATATTCAATGACTACAGTAATCTAGTGTTTGACAAATCCAAAGAAAGACCTCAGCTTTTGGAATAAGAACTCACTATTAGACAAAAACTGCTGAGAAAATTGGAAATTAGTATGGCAGAAACTAGGCACTGACCCACCCCAATATCTTATAGCAAAATAAGATTGAAATGGAGGCATAAAGAATGATATTATAAGTAAATTAGAATAACAAAAATAGTTTACACCTCAGATCTCTGGAGAAGAAAGGTTAATTTGTGACCAAAGAAGAACTTAAATACATTAATGAATGCAAAATGGATAATTTTTATTATATTTAGTTAAAAAGTTTTGTACAAACAAAAGCAAAGCAGACAAAATTGGAAGGGAAATAATAAAGAGTTCTGATAAAGCCCTCATTTCTAAAATATATAGAAAATTGACTCAAATTTATAAGAATTCAAGGCATTCTTCAATTGATAATTGATAAGTGATCAAAGCATATTAACAGACAATTTTTAAATGAAGAAATTAAAACCATTTCCAGTCATATGAAAACGTTCTTTAAATCATTATTGATCAGATCAGCAAATTAAGATGACTCTGAGGTGCCACTACATATCTCTTAGATTGGGTAAAATGACAAGAAAAGATAATGATGAATGTTGGAGGGGAAGTGGGAAAACTAGGCCACTAATACATTGTTGGTGGAATTGTGAATACATCCAACCATTCTAGAGAGCAATTTGGAACTATGCCCAAAGTGTTATTAAATTCTGCATATCCTTTGATCCTGCAATATTTCTACTGGGCTTGTATCCTAAAGAGAGCTTAAAAGAGGGAAAGAGACTCACATGTGCAAAAATGTTTGTGGTAAGAAACTGGAAACTGAGTGAATGTCCTTTAGTTGGAGGATGGCTAAACAAGTTATGGTATATGAATGTTATGGAATATTATTGTTCTGTGAGAAATGATCAGCAAAATGCTTTCAAAGAGGCCTAGAGAGACTTACATGAACTGATGCTAAGTGAAATGAACAAAACCAGGAGATCATTGTACATGGCAACAACAAGATTATACAATGATAAATTTTGATTGATGTGGCTTTCATCAATGAATGAGATGATTCAGACCAGTTCCAAAGGTCTTGTAATGAAGAGAGCCATCTACACCCAGAGAGAGGACTGTGGGAACTGAATATGGACCATAACATAGGGTTTTCACTCTTTTTGTTATTGTTTGCTTGCATTTTATTTTCTTTCTCATTTTTTTTCTGTTTTTGATCTGATTTTTCTTGTGCAGCATGATATTTGTGAAAATAAGTATAAAGGAATTGCACAGGTTTAACATATATTGGATCACTTCCTGACTGGAGGAGGAGGGAGAAGGAAAGGAAGCAAAAATGAGAACATAGGGTTTGTAGGAGTGAATGTCAAAAACTATCCACATATATATTTTTTAAAATAAAAAGCTTTAATTAAGAAAAATTAGAATTGGGCAAGGGGAAGCCAGTGAAGATAGATAGATAGATAGATAAAATCAAGAAGTAATGAAACAGAATATAAAGGATGAAAAAATATATCAGATTGTGAAACATAAGGAAAATGGGAGATCTGGAGAAGAGTTCAAGAAGAGAATATAAAAGAATAATTGTACTACCTGAAAGCTCTGATCAAAAAGAAGAAGAAAAAGAGGAATCTTGATACAATAATGCAAGAAGTAATCCAAGAAAATTGTCCTGGAGGGATAGAACAGGAGGGGAAAATAAAAATAGAAAAAAATCCACCAATTATCAGTTCCAGGAGATTCTTTGTGGAAAACATATAGGAATATTATTGCCAAATTTCAAAAATCCCATATTAAATAAAAAATTATGCATAAAACAAGAAAAAAATTCAAACACACTGCACCTACAATTAAAATTGTAGAGGACTTATCATCAGCCACAATACAAGACCTCAGGTTCTGAATCATATATACTGGCAATCAAAAGAACTAGACCTGTGGCCAAAATATCATATTCATCACAATTGTCTAGAATATTGGATAGGGGGAAAAAAGGACATTCAATCAATTTGCAGATTTTTCTGGACTTTCTTTCAATCAAACCTTAACTCAGTAGAAAATTTAACATATAAAAGTAAATATCAAAAATATAAAAAGTAAAAAAAAATCATAGATCATTTTCAAGGAATTTAATATGGACAAAGCAGAGGGGTTAACACATATAGGAAAGAATAAACTTAAAGTTTCAATCAAGAGAGAAAACTGCATTATATGTCAGACAAACTAATATTGTTTTAGATATATGTTTACATTTGGGTAAGTGCATTTATATATGTACCTGAGTATATGTAGATATATATGCATATTGCTCTATGTATGTTTGTATATGTGTGTGTGAGTGGGAGTATGGGTAGGTGTGAATGTATATGTATGTGTATATAAAACATATATCTGTGCTTAACTATAACCTACTTGAGGGGTATGGGGGGAATGAAAGGAGAAAAAAAGAATAAAGTAAAAAAAAATAGCATGAAGAAAAGAACAAAAGAATAACCTACAAGAAGTCCAAAAAAAAAAAAAAAGATGGATAATCAGGAATATAATTTCTTCTATTATTATATGTCCTTTTTAAAAACTGGTTATTTATTGTTATATATTTTGAATTTTCCCTGATTTTCTGTTAGGCATTTGATAATATTCTGTTTTGTTTTCATTTTCTGGTTTTTTTTTTCTATTTTTTTAAATACATTTTTTTAAAAAGAAAAAAAAATGAGCACAACTTGTACTCCAATTTGTAGATTTTTCTCTTTTCCTAGCCAAATCTTTCTGGAGGAAAAAAAAAAGAATAAAGGGGCAACTAGGTGGCACAGTGAATAGAGCATCAGCCCTGAAGTCAGGAGGACCTGTTATCTCTGAACTTAATACTACCTAGCTGTGTGACCCTGAGCAAGTCACAACTCCAATTGCCTCAGCAAATAATAATAATAATAATGTTTAATCTTATGAAATTAAAATGATCTCATTTTAAATAACCATTTCTATGCTTTTTTATTTAAAAAAGACTTCATAGTAATAGTTGTAAAAGTACAATCTTCAACTTTTTCTATTTTTAAAATTTTGTAGCAATTTATACTTACAAAAGTATCCATTGGTAATCTGTAGTAGTATAAGGTAAATATGCTACACAACTATTTTGTTTTCTAATTGTCCCATCAGTTATTGCCAAGAATAAGGGGACAAAGACACCTGCATTTTAGATCTAGTATTATGATTTTATGTATGATCTTCAGTATGAACACACCAAGTATCACTCCAAACAATAATTTAAAATTCAAATTGTTCTAAGAGCTAAGTTGTTTATTTGTAGGATTTTTCTTTCTTTCTTTCTTTTTTCTTTCTTTCTTTCTTTCTTTCTTTCTTTCTTTCTTTCTTTCTTTCTTTCTTTCTGTAGCTACAATTCTTTGTTTTTTAATGGGACATACTGTTGTAGTAGAATTATTAAAATTTAAACATTCTAGATGTTACCCTGTGGAAATTGCATACTCTGAAATCTGTTGACTTCATACGATTAAAATAATGTTCAGCATACACTGAACTTGAATGAAACAAGATTTACTTATGAAATTCAAATTCGCATTATGCTCCCTAAATATAATGTATACAATTTCATTTTTTAATGATTACATAGAGCAATTGCCTTTTCTATTGCTCTTCTTATCTTCTTTGGAAAATTCTAAATGTCATCAAATAACAAAACTTCAGAGTTAGAAGGCCATAGACTGCAACCCATATATGAAAAGGAATACTTTTTACAATGTACCAAACATATGGCTACCTAGTCTTTGCTTGGAGATTTCTGATAGGGGAAATTCACTACTTTCCAAGGCAGCCTATTCCATTTAATTATAATTATTAGGGTGTTTTTTTAACTTTTTGTCATTTCTAATGTTATTTTTCCTCCAGAAATAAATGTAAAAAAATAAAAACCTAATCTAATCTCTCTCCTACATGACAGCCCTTCAGATATAAGACAGTCATCATGTTCCTGATATTCTTCTCTAAGGCAAAACATCCTCATTATTCTCAAACTATGATGACCTTATAGCTTTTTACCATCATCTTGGATTCTCCTGCTAATCAGCAAACTTCTCAAAATTGAGAATATATGTGAGCACAAAGCAATCCCTAAATAATGAAAATAGAATAAAATAATTGACAAAGTAAAAACCATATGCTTATTCTTGGAAACATTATGGCAGTGGCTTTAGAGTATCTGAGTATGCATTCTATTGTCACAATAGAAAAGTTTAAGGAATTCATATGGAGATTGTCTATGTAAGTATAGATCCAAACATACATTATCTATGGATAAATTCCATGTTTAATTTTTGTTAGGAATCAACTTATGACAAATAAAAGGAAAAAAAATCAGTATTGCTAAGGATCCTTAGAGCTCCATTAATATATGTGTATTGATGAATGTCTTGACCTCTTGTGCTATTTATACTTCTTCCTCCCCCCAACCTCATTCAAATAGGTAATTGGTATCTTGGATTGATTGGGACTCTTATCTTCCATTTCTCCACTCCTGAAGAGGTGGTGATAATCAGTTGTCAACATAAGACAAAATTAGTTCCTGTCTCTCTTTTCTCAAATTTACCTTCAACACAGTTGCCAAAAAAAACAAACAAATAAATAAATAATCACTCCTTTGTTCTAATCATTCATGGCTTCCTTTTGAAGTTAGGATAAATTACACATTTCTTACTTTGTTATTTAAAGTCGTATTCTGGTCCTAGAATTATTCCATAAGACTCTCCTTTAAACACTGTATCAACTAGACATTTGCATACTTACTCTTCCTCAGATAGTATTCTACCTTCTAAATCTATGTCAATGGACAAACTATCTCCCATACGTAGAAAATATTGCTTCCTCATCTTCATGTCTTAGAAACTTTTGTTCCTTCAAGCTCAGCTTTCATTGAAGCTCCTCCATTTTCCTCAAGGTTTTAATATTTTCTCCCACATCAAATTATCTTGCACATTATTATCTATGTCTATGTTATATCTCTCCAGTTTCATGTTCTCCAATTCCAAGAAAAGAGCTATTCATTTTTGTCATTGTATATTCATCATCTAATACAATACCTTGTACAAATTGAGTGAAATATTCCTTACCAGATGAGATAGACAGATAAGTAGCATAGTGAATAGAGTGCTGAACTTGTGGCAGAGATGACTTAAGTTCAATTCCTGCCTGCGATGCTTTCTATTTGATGCTGAGCAAGAATCTTACTCCCTGCTTCAGCTTCTTCCTCTGCAAAAATAAGAATAGCAATAGCACTCACCTAGTATGCCTTATGTGAGTATCAAATGAGAAAATATTTATAAAGCACATGCTAAAACCTTAAAACATGAAATTAATGCTAGCTTTATTAAGTAGCTACTACTATTTAGATTCAAGCAAAAAAAAAAAATGTGTTATCAAAGCTATAAAAAGGCTTGTCTCTCCTTCACTTCATGCCTAAAGTAAGTGGCACTGGATCACCATTCTGCTGTTCATTAGGGGATGAAAAGCTGCCAATATTGGCTTGCTGGATTAGTAGGTTGGAAAACCACACTAATTTAAGTGTTTGCATTCCTTTTCAGATCAAAATTTGTCAGAGAAGAAAAGCATTAAACCTGTCACCTCAAATAAAGATCAGATGTTTGATTTCAAACAGAAGAAAGCAAATACTACATGCTCTATACTCCATTAACTCCCTGAATTCTCTTTTTGTTTGCTAAGGAGAAGTAGATCTAGAATAGATTCTACTAACTTCAGTTTTCAACAGACTTCCAATGGTTGCCAAGATGAGCAACTATGATGTGGAAAAAAATACTGCTTTGGGAATTGGTCCTTTTATTATTCATTTTTAATTTTTTAATTTTCTTTAACTTTTCAAATTTGTTACATTTATTTATCTGAAAACTGTAAAAAGAAAAGTTCCATATTTTCTTCCTCCCTCCATTCTTTCCATCCTCTTTGAAAAGGCAAGCAGTTATATATAGATTAAAATTGTATAATCACACAGAATATTTCCATATTGGTCACAAATGAAAATGCAAACTAAACAAAAACCACAAAAACAATAAAGTAAAAAAGTCTTCTTCAATTTGTGTTCAGACTTCATCAGTTTTTCTCCAGAAGTGGATAAAAATTTTCCCCAAAAAATCCTTTGGAATTGTCTTAGACTGTTATATTACTGAGAATAGCTAATTTGATTCACATTGATCATTATACAATGGTGATAGATACAGCTTTTGTTGTGTGTAGTATTTTCCTGGTTCTGCTCACTTCACTTTGCCTCATTTCATCTAAGACTTCTGAGACTGTTGTTTTTATTTTCCTGAAAAATTATTCTGTTCATTATTTCTTATAGGATAATTGTATTTCATCAGTACTTGTTCAGCCATTCCCCAACTGCTCAGCATCCCCTCAATATCTAATTCTCTGCTACCACAAAAAATGTGATAAATATTTACTATATGTAGGACTTTTGCCATTTGATTTCTTTGGATACAGACTTAGTAGTGATATTGCTGTATAAATAGGTATGTATAGTTTTATACCCATTTGAATAAAGTTCCAGATTATTCTACAGAATGTTTGGATCAGTTCATAATTTCACCAACAGTACTTTAGTGTTCCAATTTTTCTGAATAGCTTCCAATATTTGTTATTAAACTTTTCTATCATTTTAGTCAATATGATAAGTATAAAGTGGTACCTCAGAACTGATTTAATTTGCATTTTTCTAATCAATAGTACTTAAAAGAATTTTTTTCTTATGATTTAATTTTTTATTCTGAAAATTGGTTGTTCATATCTATTAACCATTTATCAACTAAGGAATGACTCACTATTTTATAAATTATTTTCATTTCTTTATATATTTGAGAAATGAGTTCTTTAACAGAGAAACAATCTAAAAAGGTTAGCTATTGATGTTGTTTATGAAAAGCTTTTTTAATTTGATGTAAACAAAATTATTCATTTTACAACCTATAATGCTTTTATTGGGTCATATATTTTTTTAACCCATAAATCTGACAGGTAAAATATTCTGTATGTCTTTAATTTTCTTATACTATAATGCTTTAAGTCTAAATCATTTATCCATTTTGATCTTATCTTCATGTACAATGTGAGATGCTGGTTTATACCTAGTTTTTGCAAACTATTTGGCAGAAGATGGAGCTAAGATGGCAGAGTAAAGGCAGAGGACTTGCCTGAGCTCTCCCCCATACCCCTCAAAATTGTGTTAAATAATGATTCTATCAGAACCAAAAAAAAAAAAAAGAAAGAAAGAAAGAAAGAGTAGAACAATTTTTCAAACCAAGACAATTTAGCAGATTAGCAAGAAAAGTCTGTTGCAGCAGGGTGGGAGCCCAGTGCATTTCCAGACCCAGCAAACCAAGAGCAGATCTTGGAGCTCTGGAGTCAGAGGAAGCATTGGTGGTTTGCAAATCTGTCAGCCAAGAGACCACCAAAGACAACCTGGAAGGTAAGCAGAAAAGGTTAGTCTCGCTAGGGTGACAATTCCTTGGGAACCCAAGTTACCGGGAGCAGGCCTTTGGTGTCACTGAACCAGCAGGAGCAACAGCAGTGGCAACAAAGATAGTGGAAATAGTGGTGGCAGCAGTGGTGATCCAGAGATCCCAGCCCACAGATGATAAGGGGGTTGAAATGATCAAACAGAGGTTTCTTTACTAGCATTGAGGAAGGACTGTGTTGCTTTGGTACAATAGAATTTACAGCCACAGTGGAGTGGAGACACTCCTCACAGTTCTAAAGCAGAAAAGAATACTTGGGATCATTCAAACACGTTTCTTTTTTAATCATGTCTTGGAAGAACTGAAAACTTAAAGGTCCTAAAAGGATCTCTGAAAACTCCTGAAGCTTGGGATATTACACTCTCCACCCTGGAAATAGAGCTATCTTTTAACAGAGTTAAGAGACTGGGAAAATGAGCAAACAGCAAAAAAAAAAAAAAAAAATTTTGTCACTATGGTGACAAGAAAGATGAAAACACATTTAGAAGAATATAAAGTCAAAGCGCATCCTCCAAGAAAAATAAGAATTATTCTTAGATGTTGGAAAGCTCAAAATGGGTTTTGAAAATAAAGTAAGGGAGATAAAGGAAAAAATGAGAAGAGAATCAAGAGAGCTGCAAGAGAAAATACAAAAACCTACTGAGAAGAATAATGTTTTAAAAAGCAAAATTGACCAAATGGGAAAGGCACAAAAATCACTGAAGAAAATAATTCCTTGAAAATTAGAATTAAACAAATGGAAGCTAATAACTTTATGAGAAATCAAGAAAAAATAAAACAAAATAAAAAGAATGAAAAAATATAAAAGAGAATTTTTTCATTTTTTTTTAAATTAAAGCTTTTTATTTTTCAAAACATATGCATGGATAGTTTTTCTTTTTTTTTTCTTTTTTTTATTTTTTAAAAATTTTTATTTAATAATTACTTTATATTGACACTCGTTTCTGTTCCGATTTTTTTTTCCCTCCCTCCCTCCACCCCCTCCCCTAGATGGCAAGCAGTCCTTTATATGTTGGATATGTTGCAGTATATCCTAGATACAATATATGTTTGCAGAACTGAACAGTTCTCTTGTTGCATAGGGAGAATTGGATTCAGAAGGTAGAAATAACCCGGGAAGAAAAACAAAAATGCAGATAGTTCACATTCGTTTCCCAGTGTTCTTTCTTTGGGTGTAGCTGCTTTTGTCCGTCATTTATCAATTGAAACTCAGGTCTCTTTGTCAAAGAAATCCACTTCCATCAAAATATGTCCTCATACAATATCGTTGTCGAAGTGTATAATGATCTCCTGGTTCTGCTCATTTCACTTAGCATCAGTTCATGTAAGTCTCGCCAGTCCTCTCTGTATTCATCCTGCTGGTCATTTCTTACAGAACAATAATATTCCATAACATTCATATACCACAATTTACCCAGCCATTCTCCAATTGATGGGCATCCATTCATTTTCCAGTTTCTAGCCACTACAAACAGGGCTGCTACAAACATTTTGGTACATACAGGTCCCTTTCCCTTCTTTAGTATTTCTTTGGGATATAAGCCCAATAGAAACACTGCTGGATCAAAGGGTATGCACAGTTTGATAATTTTTTGGGCATAATTCCAGATTGCTCTCCAGAATGGTTGGATTCGTTCACAACTCCACCAACAATGCATTAGTGTCCCAGTTTTCCCGCATCCCCTCCAACATTCATCATTATTTTTTCCTGTCATCTTAGCCAATCTGACAGGTGTGTAGTGGTATCTCAGAGTTGTCTTAATTTGCATTTCTCTGATCAATAATGATTTGGAACACTCTTTCATATGAGTGGTAATAGTTTCAATTTCATCATCTGAAAATTGTCTGTTCATATCCTTTGACCATTTATCAATTGGAGAATGGCTTGATTTTTTATAAATTTGAGTCAGTTCTCTATATATTTTGGAAATGAGGCCTTTATCAGAACCTTTAACTGTGAAAATGTTTTCCCAGTTTGTTGCTTCCCTTCTAATCTTGTTTGCATTAGTTTTATTTGTACAAAGGCTTTTTAATTTGATGTAATCGAAATTTTCTATTTTGTGATCAGTAATGGTCTCTAGTTCATCTTTGGTCACAAATTTCTTTCTCCTCCACAAGTCTGAGAGATAAACTATTCTATGTTCCTCTAATTTATTTATAATCTCGTTCTTTATGCCTAGGTCATAGACCCATTTTGATCTTATCTTGGTATATGGTGTTAAGTGTGGGTCCATGCCTAATTTCTGCCATACTAATTTCCAGTTATTCCAGCAGTTTTTATCAAATAATGAATTCTTTTCCCAGAAGTTAGGGGCTTTGGGTTTGTCAAACACTAGATTGCTATAATTGACTATTCTGTCTTGTGAGCCTAGCCTTTTCCACTGATCCACTAATCTATTTCTTAGCCAATACCAAATGGTTTTGGTGACTGCTGCTTTATAATATAATTTTAGATCAGGTACAGCTAGGCCACCTTCATTTGATTTTTTTTTCATTAATTCCCTTGAGATTCTCGACTTTTTATTGTTCCATATGAATTTTGTTGTTATTTTTTCTAGATCAATAAAATATTTTCTTGGAAGTCTGATTGGTATAGCACTAAATAAATAGATTAGTTTAGGGAGTATTGTCATCTTTATTATGTTCGTTCGGCCGATCCAAGAGCACTTAATATTTTTCCAATTATTTAAGTCTGACTTTATTTGTGTGGAGACTTTTTTATAATTTTGCTCATATAATTCCTGACTTTCCTTTGGTAGATAGATTCCCAAATATTTTATGGTATCAATAGTTATTCTGAATGGAATTTCTCTTTGTATCTCTTGCTGTTGGGTTTTGTTGGTGATGTATAAAAATGCTAAGGATTTATGGGGATTTATTTTGTAGCCAGCTACTTTGCTAAAATTATGAATTATTTCCAATAGCTTTTTAGTAGAATCTCTGGGGTTCTCTAGGTATACCATCATATCATCTGCAAAGAGTGATAGTTTGGTTTCCTCATTGCCTACTCTAATTCCTTTAATATCTTTCTCGACTCTTATTGCCGAGGCTAGTGTTTCTAATACGATATTAAATAATAATGGTGATAGTGGGCAACCTTGCTTCACTCCAGATCTTACTGGGAAAGGTTCCAGTTTTTCCCCATTGCATATGATGCTTACTGTTGGTCTTAAATATATGCTCCTGACTATTTTAAGGAAAAGTCCATTTATTCCTATGCTCTCAAGTGTTTTTATTAGGAATGGATGTTGGATTTTATCAAATGCTTTTTCTGCATCTATTGAGATGATCATATGGTTTTTGTTTGTTTGGTTATTGATATAGTCAATTATGCTAATAGTTTTCCTAATATTGAACCAGCCCTGCATTCCTGGTATAAATCCTACTTGGTCATAGTGTATTATCCTGGGGATGATTTTCTGTAATCTTTTTGCTAATATTTTATTTAAGATTTTAGCATCAATATTCATTAGGGAGATTGGTCTATAATTTTCTTTCTCTGTTTTCAGCCTACCTGGTTTAGGTATCAGTACCATGTCTGTGTCATAAAAGGAGTTTGGTAGGACTCCTTCAATCCCTATTTTTTCAAATAGTTTATATAACATTGGAGTTAATTGTTCTTTAAATGTTTGGTAGAATTCACATGTAAATCCATCTGGTCCTGGGGATTTTTTCTTAGGGAGTTGATTGATAATTTGTTCTATTTCTTTTTCTGAGATGGGACTGTTTAGGATATTTACTTCTTCCTCTGTTAGTTTGGGCAAGCTATATTTTTGGAGGTATTTTTCTATTTCATTTAAGTTGTCGAATTTATTGGCATAAAGTTGGGCAAAGTAACTCCTAATTATTGCTTTAATTTCCTCTTCGTTAGTGGTGAGTTCTCCCTTTTCATTTTTAAGACTAACAATTTGATTTTCCTCTTTCCTTTTTTTAATCAGATTTACTAAGGGTTTGTCTATTTTGTTGGTTTTTTCATAGAACCAACTCTTAGTTTTATTAATCAATTCAATAGTTTTTTTACTTTCAATTTTATTGATCTCTCCTTTTATTTTTTGAATTTCAAGTTTAGTGTTTGACTGGGGGTTTTTAATTTGTTCCTTTTCTAGCATTTTTAATTGCAAACCCAATTCATTGACCTTCTCTTTCTCTATTTTATACAAATAGGCCTCTAGAGATATGAAATTTCCCCTTATTACCACTTTGGCTGCATCCCATACATTTTGGTATGATGTCTCATTATTATCGTTTTCTTGGGTGAAGTTATTAATTATGTCTATGATTTGCTGTTTCACCCAATCATTCTTTAGTATGAGATTATTTAGTTTCCAATTATTTTTTGGTCTACTTCCCCCTGGTTTTTTGTTGAATGTAATTTTCATTGCATCGTGGTCTGAAAAGGATGCATTTACTATTTCTGCCTTACTGCATTTGAGTTTGAGGTTTTTATGTCCTAATATATGGTCAATTTTTGTATAGGTTCCATGAACTGCTGAAAAGAAAGTGTATTCCTTTCTGTCTCCATTACATTTTCTCCAGAGATCTATCATATCTAACTTTTCTAGTATTCTATTTACCTCTTTGACTTCTTTCTTATTTATTTTGTGGTTTGATTTATCTAATTCTGAGAGTGCAAGGTTAAGATCTCCCACTATTATAGTTTTACTCTCTATTTCTTCTTGCAGCTCTCTTAGTTTCTCTTTTAAGAATTTAGATGCTACCCCACTTGGTGCATATATGTTTAATATAGATAGTGCTTCATTATGCATGGATAGTTTTTCAACACTGACCTTTACAAAACCTTGTGTTTCAAATTTTCCCCCTTTTCCCCCAATCCCTTCCCATAGATGACATGTCATGCAATATACATGTTAAAACATATGTTAAATCCAATATATGTATACATATTTATACAATAATTGTTGTGCTACCAGGGCCACCTGACAGTGGCTACTGGAAATCCAACCTACACCTGCAGAATGGATCTCTTCTTGTGAAAAAATGATGATGATATGAGGAAACTGAAAGGCAGTTGTTGTTCTCTGACCTCTCTCCTCTTCCCTCTGCTACCAATTTATTTCATTCCCAGTCTGCAACACCTGTGTCAGCAAAGGCTACCATGCAACTCCTTCAGATGTTATGATTCACAGCTGTGGAGGTTCTTGGAGAATTGACCTGTCCCTTAACAATTCCCCATTTCTTTTACTGTTATTTTCCCTCCACAGTATGGTCAGCACACTGAGGAATGCAAGCAGCACTATCACCTCTGGATAGTTGTAGCAGGTTATGATCTTATCATGGAGGCAAACTTTCAAATGGAGAAGAGGACTATAGTCAAAACAAGCATTTTTCAAAAGTCTCTCATCAGTCTCCTGGCTCAGCCCTTTAATGTGTTGACCCTTTTGATTTCCCCCCACTAAAAAAATCTTACCAAGCAGGGCTTTTCTTGCTTTCCTTTCCCGAGGGTTACTGAAGGAAGTCTGGAAGGATCCTTCTCATGAACAGCTCTGGAACACTACTGCTTCTTCTTGTAATTCTTGTACTTTTTATACTCCACCTTCAGGCATCATATGACCTGTCCCTTAACAAATAATCTTGCTGCACAAGAAAAATCAGATCAAAAGGGGAAAAAATGAAAAAGAAAACAAAATGCAAGGAAACAACAACAAGAGTGAAAATGCTATGTTGTATGTTTAGCATATATAGGACTGCTTGCCATCCTGGGGGGTGGGGAGGAGGGAGGGAGGGGAAAAAACGAAACATAAGTGATTGCAAGGGATAATGTCGTGTAGAAATTATCCTGGCATGGATTCTGTCAATGCGAAGTTATTATTAAATAAAATAAAATTTATATATAAAAAAAAAAAAAGAAAAAAAGAAAATGCTATGTTGTGATTCACACTCAGTTTCCACAGTCCTGTCTCTAGGTATCGATAGCTCTCTTCATCACAAGATCATTGGAACTGGCCTCAATCATCTCATTGTTGGAAAGAGCCATGTCCATCAGAATTGATCATTGTATATTCTTGTTGTTGTCATGTACAATGATCTTCAGGTTTTGCTCATTTCACTCAGAATCAGTTCATTAGAATCAGTGTCTTCAGGCCTCTCTAAAATCATCCTGCTGATCATTTGTTATAGAACAATTATATTCCGTAACCTTCATATATTATAACTTATTCAGCTATTCTCCAACTGATGGGCATCCATTCAATTTCCAGTTTCTTGTCACTACAAAAAGGGCTGCCACAAACATTTTTGCATATACAGGTTCCTTTCCCTTCTTTAAGATCTCTTTGGGATATAAGCCCAGTAAAAACACTACTGGGTCAAAGGGTATGCGCAATTTGATAACTTTTTTAGCTTAATTCCAAATTGCTTCCAGAATGGGTGGATCTCTTCACAATTCCACCAACAATGTATCAGTGTCCCAGTTTTCCCACATCCCCTCCAACATTCATTATCTTTTCCTGTCATCTTAGCCAATCTGAGAGGGGTGTAGTGGTATCTCAGAATTGTCTTAATTTTCATTTCTCTGATCAATAGGGATTTAGAGCACTTTTTTCATATGACTAGAAATGGTTTTAATTTTTTCATCTGAAAATTATTTGTTCATATCCTTTGACCACTTATAAATTGGAGAATGGATGAATTCTTATAAATTTGAGTCAATTCTCTATATATGTTAGAAATGAGGCTTTTTCAGAACCCTTAAATGTAAAAATGTTTTCCTAATTTATTGCTTCCCTTCTAATCTTGCCTGTTGATCTGGTCTTCTCTGTTACCAGCATCTCCCCCTTCCACAAAATATGTAGTATTTTTCTTCATTCCACCTCATGGAGAAGACAATTTGAAGAATTGTTAGCAACTTTGCCAACATGATCTCATGAATCAAGTCCTCCTTGCAGATAATTCCATATTTACTAAGAGATTTTGCAATAAGGGCATCATCAATCAAGGCAATTCTCTGTTTCTTGATCTTGCCATAACCACATTTGTAAATCAAGTCATTCACAGATTTCAGATTTGGGTAACCCCATGCAATGTATGGCTCCACAATCCTCAGCATGTTAATTGAAGCCTTGTTAAGCTTAACAAAAGTTCTATTGAAGATTTGGCAAAGAGGAAGAAGCTGCAAAACTTTTCAGACCTTTGGGCTAACACCATTGGTATCTCTGATTCTGATTACAAACGCTAACTTGGGTTCAGCAGATACATAGTAGTTGCCAGCTTTGCGTGCCATTCTAGCCAGCCAGATTTCACTTCTATACATCTGTCTGTACTCCTTATGATAGGCTTTAGCTTTTTTGTAGATAACTTTTCTCTGTATTTTATGGACCTTTTTTATAGCCATGTTCTTTAGGTATTTGGTCTTCAGTATTGCAAAAGCTTTTCGTTTTTTCAGAAGGGATTCTGGAATAGATAGTAACTTCTTCTTTTCTTCTGCACCTGCCATGATTTCAGCCAGAAAAAGAGAAAGAGCACAAAACCTTTTTGATGTAATATAATCAAAATTATCTATTTTGTGTTCAACAATGAGTTCCAGTTCTTCTTTGCTCACAAATTCCTTCCTTCTCCATAGATCTGAGAGGTAAACTATCTTATGTTCTTCTAACTTTCTTATAATATCATTCTTTAAGTCTAATTTCAATCTTATCTTAATATATGGTATATGGTATATGATATGGGTATAGGTCATTGTCTAGTTTCTGCTACACTAGTTTCCAATTTTCCCAGCAATTGTTCGCAAATAGTAAGTTCTTATCCCAAAAACTGGGGTCTTTGGGTTTGTCAAAGATAGACTGCTATAGTTATTGACTATTTTGTCCTGTGAACCTAACATAATCCACTTATAGATTACTCTATTTCTTAGTCAATACCAAATGGTTTTGATGACCACTTCTTTATAATATAATTTTAAGTTTGGCACAGCTACACAACCTTTACTGGCATTTTTTTTTATTAATTTTCTTGAAATTCTTGACCTTTTGTTTTCCAGATGAATTTTGTTGTTATTTTATCTAGGTTAGTAAAATAATTTCTTGGGAGTTTGATTGGTATGGCACTAAATAAGTAGATTAATCTAAATAGTATTGTCATTTTTATTATATTCGTTTGGATTATCTATGAACACTTGATATTTTTCCAACTAATTAGATCTGACTTTGTGTAGAAAATGTTTTGTAGTTGTGTTCATATAGTTCCTGACTTTCCCTTGGCAGATAAATTCCAAAATATTTTATACTATTGACAATTATTTTGAATGGAATATCTTTGTAACTCTTGCTGCTGAACTTCGTTGGTAAGATATAAAAATGATGATGATTTCTGTGAATTTATTTTGTTTTCTGAAACTCTGCTAAAGTTGCAAATTGTTTCTAGTAGTTTTTGAGTTGATTCTCTAGGGTTCTTTAAGAATACCATCTTATCTTCTACAAAGAGTGATAATTTGATTTCCACATTATCTACTCCAATTTCTTTAATCTCTTTTTCTTCTCTTATTGCCAGAGCTAACATTTCTAATACAATATAGTAATGGTGATAGTGGGCAACCTTGTTTCACCCCTGATCTTATTGGAAATGGTTCTACTTTGTCCCCATTACATACATATGATACTTGCTGATGGCTTTAACTAGATGCTACTGATCATTTTAAGGAAAAGTCCATTTATTCCTATGTTCTCTAGAATTTTTAATAGGAATAATAAGTGTTGGATTTTATCAAATGCTTTTCCTATTTCTATTGAGATAATCATATGATTTTTGTTAGTTTGGGTATTGATATAGTCAATTATGCTAATAATTTTCCTAATATTGAACCAACCCTGCATTCCTTGTATAAATCCTACTTGGTCATGGTGTATTATCCTGGGGATGACTTTTTGTTATCTCTTTGCTAATATTTTAGTCAAGATTTTTGCATCAATATTCATTAGAGAAAATGGTCTATAATTTTCTTTCTCTGTTCTCACCCTACTTGATTTATATATCAGCACCATATCTGTGTCATAAAAGGAATTTGGTAGGAGTCCTTCTTTCCCTATTTTTTCAAATAGTTTATATAGTATTGGATTGATTGTTCTTTAAATGTTTGGTAGCATTCACAGGTAAAATCCATCTGGCCCTGAAGATTTTTTTCTTAGGGGGTTGATTAATAGCTTGTTCTATTTCTTATTCTAAAATGAAATTATTTAAATAATTTATTTCCTTTTCTGTTAACCTGAGCAATTTATATTTTTGCAGATATTCCTCCATTTCACTCAAATTATCATATTTATTGGCATAAAGTTGGGCAAAATAACTCAATTATTGCTCTTATTTCCTCGTCATTGGTGGAAAGTTCTCCCTTTTCATTTTTGGGACTAATGATTTTCTTCTTTCTTTTTTTTAATCAACTTAAGATAAACTAAAGGATTATCTATTTTATTGTTTTTTCCATAAACCAACTATTAGTTTTATTAATTCTTACTTTCAATTGTATTAATCTCCCCTTTTATTTTCAGAATTTCAACCTGCTATTTAATTGAGGATTTTTCATTTGTTTTTTCCTAGCTTTTTAAGTTATAAGCCCAATTCATTGATCTTCTCTTTTTCTATTTTATGCAAACATCTAGAAATATAAAATTTCCTCTAATAATTGCTTTGGCTGCATCCCACAAATTTTGATGTTATCTTATTGTTCATTCTTTTGAATGAAGTTATTGATTGTGTCTATGATTTCTTGTTTCACTCATTCATTCTTTAGTATTGTTATTTAGTTTCCAATTAATTTTTGCTCTATTTCCCCTGGTTCTTTATTACACGTGTTGCTTGTTTCATCATGATCTGGGGAAAATGCATTAACTATTTCTGCCTTTCTGCATTTGATTTTGATGTTTTTATGCCCTAATACATGGTGAATTTTTATATAGGTTCCATGAGCTGCTGAGAAAAAAGTGTACTACTTTCTGTCTCTGTCATATCTATCTTATTTATCTTGTCTATCTATCATATCTAACTCGTCTAAAATTCTGTTTAACTCCTTAATTTCTTTCTTATTTGTTTTGCAGTTAAGTTTATCTAATTCTGAGAAGGTAAGGTTGAGGTTCCCTACTAGTATAGTTTTGCTTTCTATTTCTTCTTCCAGGTCTCTCAATTTCTCCTCTAGAAAATTGGATGTTATAGCACTTGCTGCATATATATTGATATTGATATTGATATTACTTCATTATCTATGCTACATTTAAGTAAAATGTAATTTCCTTCCTTATCTCTTTTAATCAGGTCTATTTTTGCTTTTGTTTGATCTGAAATCAGAATTGCTACCTGTGCTTTTTTTACTTCACCTTAAGCATAATAAATTCTGTTCTAGCCTTTTATGTTTACTCTGTATGTATCACTTTGAATTAAATGTATTTTTTGTATACAACATATTGTAGAATTCTGGCTTTTAATCCAGTCTGCTATGCATTTCCTTTTTATGAGAGAGTTTATCCAAGTCACCTTCACAGTTTAAATAACTAATTCTGTATTTCCTGTTATTTTATTTACCCTAATTTATGTTTTTCTCTTTCCTTTCCCCCTTCTCTCCTCTCCAGTATTTTGCTTCTCACCACCACCTCCTTCAAACAGCCCTCCCTGTTTACAGTCCTTCCCCCTTTCTTATACCTTTCCCCTATTACTTCTATTTTCTTTTCTATTAGCCTTCTTTTTATTTCCCCCTTTCTCCTCCCACTTCCCTATAAGGTGAGACAAGTTTCTCTGTGAAACCAAATATGTCTGATATTCTCTCTTTGAGCCCAATCTGATGAGAGTAAATTCACACAATATTCATCCCCCTCTTTGCCTCTGGGATGTAAGTTCTCTCATTTTATCTCCATTTTCCTCTTTTTTAGTACAATACCCTTTCTACCTCTAGTTTCTTTTGTTATTATCATAATAAAATCAAATATCTACACTCTCTAAATATACCCATAACAGAAATATAGTTCTCAAGAGTTCTTTGCTTTTTGCCTTTTTATGTATCTATTGAGTTCTATATTTGGAGATCAAATTTTTGGTTTATCTCTGGTCTTTTCATCAGAAATAAATGAAATAAACCTGTATCATTTAATGTCTATCTTAATCTCTGAAAGATAATGCTTAATTTAGCTGTGTCGTTTATTCTTCACTATCTTTGGAATTTCCTTTTGGAAATTCATTTGCCTTTTGGAATATCAGATTCCAGGCCCTTCAGTTCTTTGAGGTGGAAGCTGCTAAGTCCTGGGTAATCCTGATTGTGACTCCTCAGTATTTGACTTGTTTCTTTCTGGCTGTAATATTTTTTCCTTGGTCTAATCGTTATGAAATTTAGCCACAATATACCTTAGAGTTTTCATTTTGGCATCTCTTTCAGGAGGTGATCAGTGAATTCTTTCAATGACTATTTTATCTTCTGGTTCTAGAACATGAGAGCATTTTTCCTCGATGATTTCCTGAAAGATAATGTTTTCTTTTTATCATGGTTTTCAGAAAGTCCAATAATCCTTAGATTATTTCTCCTGGATCTATTTTCCAGGTCAGTTGTTTTTCCTAGGTGACATTTCATATTTTCTTTTATTTTTTCATTTTTTCTTGTTTGTCTTACTGACTCTTGAAGTCTTACTGAGTCATTCACTTCCATTTATTCAATTCTAATTTTTAGTGTATTATTTTCTTCAGTTACCTTTTTAACTCCTTTTGTATTTGGCCAATTAAATTGTTTTGTTCTTTGTATTTTTTTTCCATTTCACAAATTCTGTCTTTCTATGAATTGGTATCTTTTTTAATATTTATTTTGTAAGGAGGTGTATGCTTTTCTCATTTCATCAAATCTAATTTTTTAAGGAATTTCCTTCAGATAATTTTTGTTTTTCCTTTTCTACACCCTCTTATAAAGATCTCATTCCTTTCCTCATTTTCCTTCTAATTCTCTTTTAAGATCCTTTTTGAAATCTTCCAAGACAGCCTTGTGAAATGGAAACCTGCTCAATCTCCCTTTGGGGCTTCATCTGGTGTTGATTTGATTTGCTCTTAGGAACCTTAGGGTTTGAAGTCTGCTCTCTCCATAAAAGTTGTCTATGATCAGAGTTCTTTTTGCTTTTTTGCTCCTTTTTAAGGGTTGAGACCTGCCCTTACGGCAAACAAGTAATAGCCTATTTAGTTTGTCCTGGGGCTGGTTTATCTGACTGACTTCCAAGTAATTATGGCCAGGTCCCAAGTTCCTTGTGGCTTACAATTTGCCTTTTAATCTGATTTTGGGTAGTTTGCAACAAATATGCTAAACCACCCATTTACAACCAGGACAAAAAAGCCTAAGAGCCTTACAGAAAATTCCCTGGTGCACCCCCCCCCCCCTCTTCTTGCCCTGGGCTTCCTCTGCGATGGTCTGGGCTCCACAGATTGACCCCCTGGCCAATTGAAACAAAACTGTTCTGAAGTTTTTCCAGAGCATCTTCTTCTGCAAATGTTATACTCTAAATTTTTGTAGGTTCTGTCACTCTAAAACTAGTTCAGAAGCTTAATCTGGTGTTGGTTTTATTGAGGATCAGAGGAGGTCACAGAAAGCCATGTCTGCTCTCTACCATCTTGGCGCCATCCTTGAAATTTTTCATTTGAAATATAGCTAGCCTAGAAAATAGATCCAGAAGAGATAATTTTTAAAATTATTGGTTTACCTAAAACCATGATGAAAATAAGAACCTAGACATCATCATTTAAGAAATTATTTAGGAAAATTGTCCTCGTATTCTAGAACCAAAAGGAAAAATAGAAATTGAAAAAATCCACAGATCACCTCCTAAAAAAAATCCCAAGAGGAAAACTCCCAGGAATATTATAGGCAAATTCCAGAGCATTGAGGTTAAGGAGAAAACTATGGCAAGCTTCTAGAAAGAAATAATTCAAATATAATGGATCCATAGTCAGAGTAACATAAGATTTAGCAGTTTCTGTTTTAAAGAATCAGAGAACTTGGAATATAATATTTCAGAAAATAATAGAGCTAGGGTTACAACCAATAATCATCTAGCAATCATCTAGCAAAACTGATAATCCTTCAGGGATATTCAATTAAATAGAGGACTTTCAAGCATTTGTGATGAAAAGACTAGAACTGATTAAAAAATTGATTTTTATACAGGACTGGGGAAAAACATAAGGAGGTAACCAGGAAAGGGAAATCATAGGGGCTAAATAATGTGGATGATATTGTAATTCATGAGAACTTTCTCATTATTGTGGCAACTAAAAGGAGCATATATAGATAGAGAACATAGATGTGAGTTGAATATGAAAGGATAATACTAAAAATAAAATTAAGGGGTGAGGGAGGAATATACTGGGAGAAGAGGAAAGAGAAAAGAAAAATGAAATAAATTATCTGCCATAAAAGAAGCAAAAAAAAACTTTTACAGTGAATGGAAAGAGGAGGAGTGGAAAGGAAGCATCTTACTCTCTTCTTAACTGGCTCAAAGAGGAAATAACAAACACACTATATATGGGTATCGAAATCTGTCTTATCCTGAAGAAAAGTAAAAGGGGAAAGACATACAAAAAGGGAGGAGGTTAATAGAAGACAGAGCACATTAGGGAAGGGCTGGTCAGAAGCAAAATTCTTTTGAAGAGAGACAGCATAAAAGAAAAGAGAAAATCGAATAAATAGGGTGGAAATGGAGTTAATAATAATTGTGAAAATAATTTTAAAGTAAGTTTTTTTCTGATGAAGACTTTATTTGTCAAATGTGTAGGGAATTGAGTCAAATTTATAAAAAATAAGAGTCAAATTGCTTGGTAGTTTTCCCAGCAATTTTCATAAAGTAGTGATTTCCTGTTGCAAAATCTTGGATCTTTGGGTTTGTCAAATAGATTGTTATGGTTATTTATTGTATAACTAATCTACTTCACTGATTCACCACTCTGTTTCTTAAACAGTACTAAATTGTCAAGATGATTGCTGCTTTGTGTAGTTGAGATCTGGTAGTGCTAAACCACCTTTATTAATATTTTCTTTTCACTAATTACTTTAGTATGTTTGATCTTTTCATTTTCAAAATGAAGGTTACTATTTTTTTCTATTGCTATAAAATAATATTTGGTAATTTGGTAAGTAGGCAGCTAGATGGTCTACTAGATAGAGTATTGGGTCTAGAGTCAAAAAGTTTCCGAGGTTAAATGTGTTGTTCAATTTCCTTGTTTGTAAAATGGGCTAGAGAAGGAAATGGAAAACCATTCCAATATATTTGCCAAGAAAACCCCAAACGGAGTCACAAAATGTCAGACAAAGCTATTGACTGAACAATAATCTTATTGGTATGGCATTGAATAAATTAATTTTGATAGAATTGTTATTTTTATTATATTGGTTTGTTCAATCCAGTAACAATATTTTTTTTTTAATTGTTTAGATATGATTTCAATTGTGTGAAGTTTTGTGCAATTGGGATGAAAATATAAATACTGTTATATCATATAAATATTTGGCTCATCTTGGCAGGTATTTTATAATGTCAGCAACTATTTTCAATGGAATTTCTCTTTCTGCTGGACTTTTTTTTTTTTTTTTGATAATGCATAGAAATGTTGATGTCTTATGCGGGTTTATTTTATATCATACAACCCTGCTAAATGTTTCAACTATTATTTTAGCTGATTCCCTAGGATTCTCTCTCTATATATGCCTTCATATCATTTATAAAGAGTGTTAATTTAGTTTCGTTGTTGGTTATTCTAATTATTATGGTAGTTAGAAGTATATATAGACAAAGTTCAAGAAATGAGTTGAATATGAAGAGATATTTGTGTATCATCCTCCATGAAGGAATATAAACTAATAAACTTTAAGTCTCTTATGATGTCACTTTCCAGATTACTTTCTTATTGTTTCTGTATTTGAAAACCAAATTATCCATTAAGCTCTGGTCTTTTCAACATGAATGCTTTAAAAATCCCTTATTTCATTGATAAACCACCTTTTTTTCTGAAGGATTATACTCAACTTTGCTGGGTAGGTGATTCATAGTTGTAATCCTAGCTCCATTGCTCTCTGGAATATTTTTTTTTTGTTTTGTTTTGTTTTGTTTTTAATGTAGAAGCTACTAAATCTTCTGTTATCCTTACTGTGACTCTATTATACTTGAATTATTTCTTTTTAGATGCTTGCAATATATTCTTTTTTACCTGAATGTTCCAGAATTTGACTATAATATTCCTGGGAATTTTCATTTTGGAATCATTTTCATGAGATGATCAGTGGATTCTTTCAACTTCTATTTTACCCTCTGGTTCTAGAACATCTGAATAATTGATAATTTCTTGAAAATATGTTCAGGCTCTTTTTTTTTATCACAACTTTTAGATAGGCCAGTAATTTTAAATTATCTCTCCTGGATCTTTTTTTCCAGATCAGTTGTTTTTCCAATTAGATCTTTCACATTTTTTTCTATTTTTTAAATTTTTTTTTTGGTTTTTCTTTTTTGTATCTTGATTTCTTATGAAGTCATTAGCTTCCATTTACTTAATTCAATTTTTAATGGATTTTTTTTTCAGTGAGATTTTGTTCCTCCTTTCCAAATTGGGCAATTTTGTTGTTGAAGGCATTGTACTCCTCATAAGCTTTTTGTATTTCTTTTTTCACAATTCTTTTTCCTAATTTTTCCTCTATCTTTTACTTGATTTTTGAAATCTCTCTTGAACTCTTCCATGTCCTGAACCTAATTCTTATTTCTCTTCAAGGCTTTGGATGTTTGACTATATTATCATCTTCTGAGTATGTATTTTGATCTTTCTTTGTCACCATAATAACTTTTCATGCTCGGAAATTTTTCTTTGTTGTCAGCTCATTTTTCTTTTTGTTAAAGTAGATTCTGTTTCCAGAGTGGAGGGTGCACTGTCCCTGGCTTCAGAGGTTATGTGCAGCTGTTTTCTTTGATCCTTTCAGAAAGCTGACCATAAGCACTGTTTTCTGCCCTGGAATTGTTAGACGTGTCCCGTCTCACTATAGCTATTAAGTAAGAATGAGTGTGCTAAAGCAACAGAGTCCTGCTTTGCAGACACTGGGTCCAAATTGATTCCAGTGACTGCACTGGCAAGCAGCCTGCCTTGGGAACACACAGACCCTCTCTGCTGACCTTCCAAATCCTCCCTGATGTCTTTGGGGTCAAGAAGTCCAGAAACCTCCAGCACCTCTAGTGATTCAGAATCCTGACTTGTTAATGCTGGTGTCCAGAGCCAAGGCTAGAGGCAGGACTGCATTAGTGGTTGCACCAGAACTGCACACTAGACTCCCACTCTGGTGTCACTGACCTTTTTTGCTGACCTTCTAAGTCTAATTTACCTGGAAAATGTTCTACTCCATTTGGGGAAATGTTCTGATGTTTTAAAATTTGTTTAGAATCATTATTTAAAGGAATTTGGTGCAGTTTCGGGGAAAGGTTAGGCAAATCCCTGCTTTTACTCCACCATCTTGGCTCCACCCCCTTGTCATCCTCTTTAATGAAATTATTAATTGTGTATATGATTTGTTCTTTGACCCACTTATTATTTAGTTTCCAATTATTTTTAGTTTCTTTCCATGGTCCTTTGTTGAATGTAATTTTATTGTATTATGGTCTG
Organism: Antechinus flavipes; assembly: GCF_016432865.1. Taxonomy (NCBI): domain Eukaryota; kingdom Metazoa; phylum Chordata; class Mammalia; order Dasyuromorphia; family Dasyuridae; genus Antechinus; species Antechinus flavipes. Next base: position 529,363,095 of record NC_067398.1, read on the forward strand.
GAAAGGATACATTTAATAGTTCTGCTTTTCTGCTTTTTTTTGGTGAGTTTTTTTTTTTTTTATGTCTTAATGTATAATGAATTTTTGAGAAAGTGCTACATAAAAGTGAGAAGATATACTACTTTCCATTCCCTTTCAATTTTCTCCAAAAATCTAATCATATTTAACTTCTCTAAAAATTATATTAACCTCCTTATCTTTTTCATTATTTGTTTGTTGTAGATTTATCTAGTTTTGAGAAGGGAAAGTTGGTGTCCGATCCTCAAATAGTTTTATTATTTCCTCTTGTTACTCATATAACTTTTATTTTAATAATCTGAATGCTATGTCATTTGTTTAGTATTGATATTATTTCATTGTCTATGGTGCTTTTTAGCCAAATGTAGTTTTTTGTTTATCTCTTTTAATTAAATCTAATTTTTATTTTTCTTGGTCTGAGACAATGATTGTTATCTCTGCTTTTTTTTTAAAAGCCCGGCTTGAACATAATAAATTTTGCTCCATCCCTTCATGTTTACTCTATGTGTGTTCCTGTGTTACAACTGTACTTCTTGTAAACAACATATTTCTGGATTCTAATTTTTAATCCATTCTGCTATCCACTTCTGTTTTATGGGTGACTTTATACCAATCACAATTATGGCTATTAATTCTTTATTTCCCTCCACACTACTTTTCCCTATTTAACTTATTTCCTGAGTTTTTAACTCTTTCCTCCTTAAAATTGTATTTTGCTTTCCATCACTACCTCCCTGCCTTAATCTGCCTTCACTTCTATCAACTCCTCTCCTTTTCTCTTATTTCCTTGATTTCTTTCTTCCCTTTAGGGTAACATAGATTTACAAACTGAATACCAAACTGAATGTACATCTTATTTCCTTTTTTCCCCAATTCTGGTAAGAGTAAGATTAAAGCACTGATTACCATCATCTCTTTTTCTTCTCTATTATAAAAGCTCTTCCTTTCACACTTCTTTTATGTGAAATAAGTTACCCCATTCTTCCTCTCCTTTTCTCCTTTTCCCAGTGTGTGCATTTTTTCTCACTACTTAATTTTATTTTTAAAAATCATTTCATCCTACTCACCTCACACACTTGCCCTCACTATATACATACTTCTTCTGTTTTCCCTAATAATAATAAGTAATCAGCTTCCCTCATAAAATTGGAAACACTTTAAAATTTTTTTTCTTTATTTTATTTAAAAAACAGAATAAGAAAAAAAAAAAAACAGAAAAGAAATGCCAAAACAAAATAAAACAAAACAAAAGAGAACATTGTCATGTATTCAGCAGAACATCAAAGAAGATTCAAAATGTATAACAGCAAATTTCCAGTTCTAGAGAATACACACACACACACATACACAGGAAATTATATTCATAAATATCCACCTTTTCTTTACTTCCTTGTAAGTTGTTATTTTGTTCTTTGCTGTGAATTTTTTTTATATTATCCCTTTTTCCTCTTTCATCCACCCCACATCCTCAAGCAAGCTGTAGTGAAGAAAAAATATATTTACATAAGCTTATGTGGATATATACATACATACACATACACACACATCCTGCCCTCTTCCCCCCTCCCCCCATACACAATCCATATTTTTCCTATCCCTGCTGATTCTTTGCTTTAATTCTGGTCCTTAACTTGCCTTACTATTACTTAACCTCCCCCATCCATGAATTCCTCTTTTGTCTTCTTCCCTCGTCCTATGCTTCCCCATGTATCTATGCCTCCCCCTTATTTCTTTACAGATTTATATTTGATTATCTATATAATAACATTGCCTATTTAACCCATTCCTGATATGAGCCATTTTCTGTACTATCATCCCTTCTTCCCTCCTCTGATGTTTCTGTGTCTATTCTTTTTTAATTTAAACAAAAATGTAAGCAGTTTATATTCATTTCCCAGTGTTCTTTTTTTGGGTGTAGCTGCTTCCGTCCATCCTTGATCAATTGAAACTGAATTAACTCTCTTTATCGAAGAGATCCACTTCCATCAGAAAAAGCTTTAATTTTAAAAAAAAATTTTAAGAATGAAAAAGAATGGCTTGAATGATTATAAATTTGAGTCAATTCTCTATATATTTTAGAAATGAAGTCTTTATCCAATCCTTTGGATATAAAAATATTTCCCCAGTTTATTGTTTGTACAAAAACTTTTTGACTTAATATGATCAAAATTATCTATTTTATGATCAATAATGATCTCTAGTTCTTTTTTTGGTCACAAATTCCTTCCTTCTCCACAAATCTGAGAGGTAAACTATCCTATGTTCTTCTAATTTGTTTATAGTGTCATTCTTTATATCTAGATCATGAACCCATTTCAACCATATTTTCGTATAGGGTGTTAGATGTGGGTCTATGTGGGTCTGTCCCTACTTTCTGCCATACTAGTTTCCAATTTTCCCAGCAGTTTTTGTTTATTAGTGAATTCTTATCCCAAAAGGTGGGGCCTTTGGGTTTGTCAAATACTGGGTTGTTATAGTCTTTGGTTATTTTGTTCTGTGAACTTAACCTATTCCAATGACCAACTTCTCTATTTCTTAGTCAGTACTAAATGGTTTTGATGACTGATGCTTTATAATATAGTTTTAGATCTGGTACAGCTAGGCCACCTTCATTTGCTTTAATCTTCATTAATTCCTTTGAAATTGTTGACCTTTTGTTCTTCCAGATGAATTTTGTCATTTTTTCTAGTTCAGTAAAATAGTTTCTTGGGAGTTTGATTGGCATAGCACTAAAGAAATAGATTAGTTTAGGGCTTATTGTCATCTTTACATTACATTTGCTCTACCTATCCAAGAGCACTTGGTCTTTTTCCAATTGCTTAAATCTAATTTTATTTCTATGGAAAGTGTTTTGTAGTTTTGCTTATATACTTCCTGACTTTCCCTTGGCAGATAAATTCCAAAATATTTTATATTATCAACAGTTATTTTAAATGGAATTTCTCTTTGTGTCTTTTGCTATTGGATTTTGTTAGTGATATATAAGAATGTTGATTTGATCCTGCAACTTTGCTAAACTTGTGCATTATTTCTAATAGCTTTTTAGTAGATTCTCTGGGGTTCTCTAAGTATACCATCCTATCTTCTACAAAGAGTGATAATTTGGTTTTCCTCAATATCTACTCTAATTCCTTTAATCTCTGTTTCATCTCTTATTGCTAGAATTTCTAATACAATATTGAATAGTAATGGTGATAGTGGCCAATCTTGTTTCACCCCTGATCTTATTGATAATGGTTCTCATTTATCTCCATTAAATATCATACTTGCTGATGGTTTTAAATAGATGCTACTGACTATTTTAAAGAAAAGTCCATTTATTCCTATACTCTCTAGTGTTTTTAACAGGAATGGGTGTTGGATTTTATCAAATGCTTTTTCTGCATCTATTGATATGATCATATGGTTTTTGTTAATTTGGTTATTGATATAGTCAATTATGCTAATAGTTTTCCTAATATTGAACCAGCCCTGCATTCCTGGTACAAATCCTACTTGGTCATGGTACATTATCCTGGGCATGATTGTCTGTCATCTCTTTGCTTATATTTTATTTAAGATTTTTGCATCAATATTCATTAAGGAGATTGGTCTAAAATTTTCTTTCTCTGTTTTTGTCCTACCTGGTTTAGGTATCAGTATCATGTCTATGTCATAAAAGGATTTTGGTAGGAGTCCTTCATTCCCTATCTTTTCAAATAATTTATATAATATTGGAGTTAATTGTTCTTTAAATGTTTGGTAGAATTCACATGTAAATCCATCTGAAGCTGGGGATTTTTTCTTAGGGAAGTGATTAAAAGCTTGTTCTATTTCTTTTTCTAAAATGGGACTATTTAAAGTAATTTATTTCCTCTTCTGTTAATTTGGGCAATCTATATTTTTGTAGATATTCCTCCATTTCACTTAGATTGTCAAATTTATTATCATAAAGTTGGGCAAAGTAATTACTGATATTTGCTCTAGTTTCCTCTTCATTGTTGGATAGTTCTCCCTTTTCATTTTTGAGACTAACAATTTGATTTTCTTCTTTTCTTTTTCTAATCAAATTAACTAAAGGTTCATCTATTTTATTGTTGTTTTTTCATAAAACTAACTCTTAGTTTTATTTATTAATTAAATAGATTTTTAGTTTCAATTTTATTGATCTCTCCTTTTATTTTTAGAATTTCAAGTTTGTTATTTGATTGGGGGATTTTAATTTGTTTTTTTCCCCTAGCTTTTTTAGTTGAAAACCCAATTTATTGATCTTCTCTTTCTCTATTTTATGCAAGTAAGTATTTAGAGATATAAAATTTCCCCTTATTACCACTTTTGCTGCATACCACAAATTTTGGTATGTTGTCTCATTTTTGTCATTCTCTTGGATGAAATTATTGATTGTGTCTATGATTTGCTGTTTTACCCATTCATTCTTTATGATGAGATTATTTAGTTTCCAATCTCTTTTTGGTCTATTTTCCCCTGGCCCTTTATCAATGTAAGTTTTATTGCATTGTGATCTGAAAAAATACATTTACTATTTCTGCCTTTCTGCATTTGATTTTGAGGTCTTTATGTCCTAATACATAATAAATTTTTTTGTAAGTTCCATGAACTGCCAAGAAAAAAGTGTACTCCTTTCTGTTTCCATTCAATTTTCTCCAAAGATCTATCATATCTAGTTATTCCAGCATTCTATTTAACTCTTTAACTTCTTTCTTATGTTTTTGTTTGATTTATTTAGTTCTGAGAGAGCAAGGTTGAAATCTCCCACTATTATAGTTTTGCTGTCTATTTCTTCTTGCAAATCTCTTAACTTCTCCTTTAGGAATTTAGATGCTATACCATTTAGTGCCTACATGTTCAATATTGATATGGCTTCATTATCTATGGTACCTTTTAGCAAGATATGGTTTCCTTCCTTATTTCTTTTAATTGTATCAATTTTTGCTTTTGCTTGATGTGAGATCAGGATGACTACTCCTGCTTTTTTACTGCACCTGAAGCACAATAGATTCTGCTCCAGCCTTTTACCTTTACTCTGTATGCATCACTCTGCTTCAAATTTGTTTCTTGTAAACAACATATTATAGGATTCTGACTTTTAAGCCAATCTGCTATCTATTTATGTTTTATGGGAGAGTTTACCCCATTCACATTTATAGGTAAAACTACTTATTCTGTATTTAGTGCCATCTTATTAACCCCAAATCATACTTTTTTTCTTTTTCCTCCTCCCCAGTATTTTACTTATGATCACTATTTGACTCAAGCAGTTCTCCCCCTTTAGAGATCCTCTCCCTTTTTTATACCTTTCCCCTACTATTTCTCTTTTCTGTTCTATTTAGCCTACTTCTTCTCTTTTCCCTTTCCCCTGCCACTTTTCTATAAGATGAGAGATGTTTCTCAGTGAAAACAAATATATCTAATATTCTTTCTTTGGGCGCAATCTGATGAGAGTAAGATTTACACAATATTCATCATCCTCCCTTCTTTCTCCCAATTATAATATGTTTTCTTTGTCTCTTCTTGAGATGCAATTTCCCTCATTTTACCTCCACTTTCTCCTTTTTTTTTTCCTGTTACAATCCCCTTTCCATCTCTGGTTTCTTTTTTATATTATAATAGTAAAATCAGATTACACATGCACTTTCAAGGTATACCCATAACAGAAATACATTTCTCAAGAGTTCGTTTTACCTTTTAATGCTTCTCTTGAGGTATATATCTGGAGGTCAAATTTTTTGTTTAGTTCTGGTCTTTTTGTCAAAAATAAATAGAATTCATCAGTTTCATTGGATGTCCATCTTCTTTCCTGAAACAAAATGCTCAGTTTAGCACAGTAATTTATTCTTAGCTACATTCCAAGTTCCTTCACTTTTCAGAATATCAAATTTCAGGCCTTTTGATCCTTTAAAGTGGAAGCTGCTAGGTCCTGAGTAATCCTTATTGTGGCTCCTTGATATTTGTATTGTTTCTTTCTGGCTGCTTATAATATTTTTTTCCTTGGTCTGATAGTTCTCAAATTTAGGCATGATATTCTTTGGGGTTTTAATTTTGGGATCTCTTTCAGGAGGTTTTCAATGAATTCTTTCAATGGTCATTTTACCTTCCGATTCTATGAAATACAGGCAGTTCTCTTTTATGATTTCCTGAAAGAGAGTGTCTAGGCTCTTTTTTTGATCATGTATTTCAGGAAGTCCAACAATCCTTAGATTGTCTCTTCTAGATCTATTTTCCAGATCAATTGTTTTCCCAATTAGGTATTATATATATATATATATATATATATATATATATATATGTATGTGTGTGTGTGTGTGTGTGTATATATACACACACATATATATATTTATTTATATATATTGGCTTTGCTTGACTGATCCTTGTTTTCTCATTGAGTCATTCATTTCCATTTATTCAATTCTGATTTTTAGTGAATTATTTTCTTCATTTACTTTTTTTTACTTCTTTTTGTATTTATCTAATTGAATTTTTAAATTTAAATTTTTAATTTTTTTCCTATGGAATTTTTTTCTATTTCACAAATTCTGTTTTTTAAGGAGTTGTCTTTTTCTGTTTCACAAATTCTGTTTTTCTGAGAGTTGCTTTCCTTTTCCATTTTATCAATCTATCTTTTAATGAGCTATATGCTTTTTCCAATTTGCTAAGTCTATTTTGTAGTGAATTTTCTTCAGATAGTTTCTGTGTTGCCTTTTCCAAACCATCTTGCAAATTTTTCATTTCCTTTCCCCATTTTTCTTCTAGCTCTTTTTAAAAATCCTTTTTAATTTCTTCTAGGAGAGTGTTCTGTGATGGGGACCAGATTATATGGCTTTTTGGTGTTTCATCTGGAGACAATCTGCCTTTAGTTTCCTCAGGGTTTGAAAGCTGTTCTTCTCTTTCTCCATAAAAGCTATCTATTTGTCAGAATTGTCTTTACTTGTTTACTCATTATTTTATTTTTTTAAAGTTAAGGTCTGCCTTTAGGCTGGGAGAAGTTTTCCCAAGTAGCTGCAGCTGTGCTAGGTCAATGCTGATTCACTCCTTAGTGCTAGGTGGGTATGGCCAGGTCCATGAGATTCTGGTGTTTTGGGGTTCACTATTGATCTCTTGTGATTGTGTTGAATGTTTTATAACTTCTTTGTTGATCTACTGGCATGCAACAAGAGTGACAAACATTGCCATAGATTCCACCCCACAGAGTCAGCAACATCCCGAGATTCTTTGCTGTCTATTCTGGCATTTCTGGTTGAAACAGACTTTTTCTAGTCTGTTTCCTCTTGTAGATTATCTATCACACAGAGTCTGCACCACCACCCAGAGACTACACCAGCCAGGACTTTCCGCTGTTTCTGCTAGCATTTGTACTCAGCTGATTGCCCTGGCTGCCCTCCAGTTTCCAATTGAAACAGACCTTTTCTGGTGATCTTTGAAATTATCATCCATTGATAATTTGTTGCAATCCCAATATTTGTGGGTTCTACAAGTCCAGAGCTAATTCAGAGGCTGGATTTAGTAATTGGTGTGAGGGTTGTAGAGAAGGTCATAGAGAAATGTGTGTTGTCTCTACCATCTTCTACTTTTTCATTCTTTAGAATCTGTTTTGTTATTTCTTGATCTCTTATAGCTTCATTGGCTTCCTCATGCCCAATTCTAATTTTCAAAGAATTATTTTTATCTTTGAGACTGAATTTCCTTCTCTAGTTGGTTAACTTTTTTTTCATAATCTTTTTGATTTCGAATTTTTTTCTTTAGTTTTTCCTCAATGTCTCTCATTTGATTTTTAAATTTTTTTTTTGAGTTCTTATATACATTCCCTCTGAGTAGGGGGTCTTTTCACTTATTCTTTAAGGTAGAAGCTTTTTTTCCTCAATATCCTCTTTAGAAGATGAACCTTAGTATTCCATGTTCCTATAATAAGTATAATTTCTATAGTAAGTATAGTGGGGTTCTTTCTTTTTTGATGGTTCATTTAGTTTTTTTAAATAAGAGATACTAGTGTAAACATCTCTAATCATGGGATGGGGGGATGGTGCCTCAAGCTTCCCTTCAGCTCTCTCCCCTTTCACCTGAAACCTCAAACTAAGAGCTCCATCCTCCAGGAAGTGCCCACAGCCAGCAACATTTCTGCTCTATTGTCTTTGTACTCCTGGATGTCCTGGTTCCTTCTTGCTTAGGGCCACATTCCTGAAACATAGCTGAATCTAGCATTCCAAAGCAGCTGAGGCTCAATAAGTCTTCCTCTACTTAGACCCTGACTCTGTGGTACATGCAGAGGCTCCAGACAAACCCAGCTAGCCCCAAGGTTTCCCACTTGACCTTTCTTCCAAGCTAGCCCATATGTGTTTCCAGGAATTAATGCCCAGCTTTCTTCAGATCTTGGACTATACCAGGAGGACCCTTGTTCTACCTCATCTTTTTGATTTTTCTATGTCTCTGTTTGCCCTGAGGCACAAATCTATACTGTTCTTGGGGGAAATATGGAGACCTTGAAATTTACCAACCTACTCCTGGCATTTCTCAGAATCCTCCCAAAATGGAAACATTTTAACCTTATTGATTATCTTAACACTTTCTTTCACATATATCTTTTCAAATTTGTATTTGAAGTTTGATTTTCTATACAGCAGAGTAGTGATTTTATTAGGAATGCTTGAAAATCTTCCATTTCATTAAATATCCATTTCCCACCCCCCTCAAGAATCATCAGTTTTATTAGGTAGATGATTCTTGGTTGTAATTCTAGCTCTTTTGTCTTCTGGAAAACCAATATTTCAAGGATGGAAGTTATTAAATCTTATGTTATTATTTCATTCTGGTTGCTAAAAATATTTTTTTCTTTTCCTAGGAGTTCTATAATTTAGATTTGATATTCCTGAGAGTTTTTCTTTGGATCTCTTTTAGGTTGGAATCAATATATTTTTGAACTTCTATTTTATTTTCTGGTTCTAGGATATCTAGGATAGCAGTGTTCCTTGATAATGTTTTTTTAAAAAATAATCTATAGGTACTTTTTTATCATAATGTTTAGATAGTTTAATAATTTTTAAATTGCCTTTCCTCAATTATTTTCCAGGTCAGTTGTTTTTCCAATTATATAGCTCACATCTTCTATTTTCTTTTTTCTTTTTTTATTTTGTTTTTTAGTGGTTTTCTTCCCACTTGCCCAATTCTAATTTTAAGGAGTTATTTTCTTCAATGAGCTCTTGAACCTTTCCCACCCTTTCCCACCACACACCCTGCTTTCACCAGCTCTACTGTCTTAAGCTTCGGGCCTTTCTTACTGTTGCTTTCAAAGGCAGATTTGGAGATTTTCGTTGTTTCCAAAGTGGTATGATCTAAGGAGAGTGCTGGTTACTGCTGTCTTGGCCAGTGCACTGGTTTTTACCCAAGACAGGACCTTGTTCTGCTAGAACTACATCCTGACCCTGAGATTATGACCAGGCCCCCACTGCCTTTTATACACAATTATTAGTGCTCCCCTCTGTCCTGGAATTGAACCAAGTTCCTCACTCCCCTACTGGTGACCACAAAAACTCCATTCTGCCTTGGATGAATAACTGACCTTAGGCCCCCTGGCTACAAGTCCTATCATTTCTTTTGACCCTGCAACTATGACTGAAAACTTTATATAGGCAATGCAACAGAATCCTGAACTCAAAGCCTGCAAAGGGCCCCCTGCAATCTTCTTCCAACCAGTTGTCTGATTCTACAAGTATATGAGCTTAGAGCTCCTAAAACTTATTGATTCGTCACTGCAGCCACCTCCAAGGCTTGCTACTGGCACTTCAACTGGCTTGTTCTGCTGACCTCCTACCTTTTCTTGGGTTAGAAATGTGTGTTACCCAAACTTTTGTTGGATCTGTGATTCCATAATTTGATTTGAGATATTATTTCAGAATTCTGCTGTATTGATTATGCTTCTTTAGAATTGGTCCCTAAATTATGTCTACTCTAAATTATGTCTACCTAACTGTTATTTGTTTTTCATAGAAGTTTAAGATCTGGGAGGCATCTTAAATGTCATTTAAGCCAACATCTCACAAAAGGATCATGATTACACCATCCTAAAAAATGTGACTTGAAAAATGCTCTGTGGTTCCTCTAAGTCTTTTTCCAAAAATGGAAATCTGTATTTCCTTCTATTATTCTTCATATTACCTATTTTCAAATCCATTCTTCCTTTCCTGGAATGTTCTAATTTGCCAGTCTTTGAAACAGAGAAATTAAAAATAAAACAAAACCAAACAAAAGGGCCCTTTTTCTTGTATAGGAGAAGAGGAAGCAGCTTTTACAATAAATCTGTCCTCAAGCTTTAGCTAGACAAATCTCTTGGAGACAGAACCAACACCAGCAAACTATATATATAGTTACCTATATCTTCTAAACATTTCACCAGTGGGGATGAACATAATGTTTATGTAGAGGTGTTTTTCTGATCTCTGACAACAGTTTATGAACTGTCAACTCATCAACTCAATCACCAACCTCTAACAAATCTTCATCCAATGTTCTACAGGTGTATATAAATGAGCCCATTTCACAATACATTTCTGTCAGCATTTGAAAAATTCTGACCCCAGATCCATGAGTAGTTTAATAAGCAATATGTATTTGTCAAATCCTTGCAGTGGTGTTCTATATCTCCCTTACTTGTTTAAATACTGTTAATTTATTTCTCAATCTCATTGAATCACAAAAGAGGAATTGTCTTCAAACTTTTATGAATATTAATTTTACTAATTAGTAACTCTCTCTAAGAGTCCTAAGTGCTTTAAAAATTGTTTTGTTTTTGTTTTTGTTTTTTTTTTTTTATAAAAATAAATCAGATCTACTTTGTTGGTGGAATTGTGAACACATCTAGCCATTCTGGAGAGCAATTTGGAACTATGCTCAAAAAGTTATCAAACTGTGCATACCCTTTGATCCAGCAGTGTTTCTACTGGGCTTATACCCCAAAGAGATACTAAAGCAGGGAAAGGGACCTGTATATGCCAAAATGTTTGTGGCAGCCCTGTTTGTAGTGGCTAGAAGATGGAAAATGAATGGATGCCCATCAATTGGAGAATGGTTGAGTAAATTGTGGTATGTGAATGTTATAGAATATTGTTGTTCTGTAAGAAATGATCAGCAGGATGAATACAGAGAGGATTGGAGAGACTTACATGAACTGATGCTAAGTGAAATGAGCAGAACCAGGACATCATTATATACCTCAACAATGATACTATTTGAGGATGTATTCTGATGGAAGTGGATCTCTTTGATAAAGAGAGCTAATTCAGTTTCAATTGATCAAAGATGGGCAGAAGCAGCTACACCCAAAGAAAGAACACTGGGAGATGAATATAAACTGCTTGCATTTTTGTTTTTCTTCCTGGATTATTTATACCTTCTGAATTCAATTCTCCCTGTGCAACAAGAAAACTGTTCAGTTCTGAACAAATATATTGTATTCAGGATATACTGTAACCTGTTCAACATGTAAAGGATTGCTTGCCATCTGGGGGAGGGGATAGAGGAAGGGAGGGGAAAAATCAGAACAGAAGTGAGTGCAAGGGATAATATTGTAAAAAATTACCCTGGGATGGGTTCTGTCAATAAAAAGTTATTAAAAAATAAATAAATAAATCAGATCAATCTCTACAAGATAATAGGATTTGGAGCTAAGGGTCCCTTCTTTTAGAAATCATCTAATCCAACCTCCTCTCTATAAATGAGAAAACTAAGACTCAGAGAGGTTATGTGATTTTCCTCAAGCAGTGCCAATATTTAAACTTATGCACTTTCATCACTAAGTATACTTTGCACCATACTACATTGTCTTAGAATTTAAATGGATTACAATAATATTATGCCCATTTTATAAATTGGCACACTGACACTCAGATAGAGTAAATGACATTTAATGTAATATGGTGAATAATTCTTGTGAACTAGAAATTTCATGCAAAATCTTTTTACATTATGCCATTTCCAAAGAAAGGTTTTAGAATAAGTCAGAGTAGGAGTACAAATATTGAATCTGGTACCAACTAACTGTTTTGCCTAAAACAAGTAATTATTTCTCTCTGGTTCTTTCTTATTATTGTTTGTTATTGTTTATCCCTCATTTTTGAAGAGGACCAATCACATCACTGGCTGATATATTGACTTGTTCTTTAATTCAATTTAAGTGAGTTAGAGTTTCACAAAGTCACAGCCTCACTCTCTCTTCTTGAATCATCAAAATCCAGTGGCAGAACAAAAGTCAACATGACTGGATATTATTTGGAATGCAACAGATGATGTTGTTCTTACGGCCTTTTCTACCAGGGAAAGTCTTCTCACTCTTGAGGTAGATACCTCTTGAAGTAGATATCCCCACCCCTTATTTACCAATAGGTTTGAAGTTTGTTGGTTACCCTGAAACTGGTTTAGCCTGAGTGCCAATATGACTTTACTGGGTTGGGACAGCTATACATTACAACTTGTTGGAAGTAAAGGAGAGAATTGGGTGAATCAGGTGGATACCAAAGATAGATTAACAACCCTGGAAAGTGCTCTGTAATCCTCATAACCAGAAAAGTTAGTGCCCCTGAACATCCCATACACCCTTCTGTCTTATCTTTAATTAAAAATTAATAGTATCACCCAATTTCATCTTTACTGTGAGGAACAATCAGACAAGAACTATGCAATAATCTTACCTGATAGGAAAAATAAACATTTCATAAAGCCAAAATATGCAAAGAACCTTTCTCAAAATTTTAGTGATATGAAGCCATGGAAGATCAAGGTATATATTTTAATAGGCTTGTACTGAATAGCTTATAGGCAAAAAAGATGGAGTAAGATAATGGTATATATTTGAATTAGAGCATTCTTGCTCTATGTTTTGGGCTAGTAGTCTCAATATTTAGCAGCTCTTAAAATGTCCAATTAAATCTGAAAATGACGCTTAGGACTGATAGAATTGATTGGGCATTTTTAAGGAGATTTTCACATACAGCCAAGGCTGAATCTAAAGATTGAGGGAATATCTGGCAGGCAGACTGCTTCCAGGAAACTTTGGAAATATCTACTTTTTCCAGAATAAAAATAAGAATAATAATAATAGCAACATTCATAATAAAACCTTATATTTCTTTAACAGTTTTATGGTTTACTAGGAGTTTCCAAATATGTTCTCTATTTTGGTCATTCTATCTTTATAACAACTTGTAAAACATACATTCTTATGCGTACATTACAGATACAGAAACAGAAGAATAATGAATTCAGTGATTTGTCCATAGTCACATTGTGGTATAGCTGTAACTGGAAATGAGTTGGACATGCTTTTCTTCCCAGAAGGAGAATTTTTAAAATTACCTTTAGTGGGAATATCTCAGTTGGGGAATAAAAGCTTCAAAGGACCCCTGAAATCTAGTAGTTCCTTAAAAGTTTGTATTAGGTTTCTTTTTCATTTTTATTTTTTGAAGTTTTTATAATACTATATTATAATTACATTTTATATATCATATTATTTTTCCTTCCTACTGCATCACCTCCTCCTCATTGAAATAAAGAAAGAAAAAGACAAAACTAATAAGAAATATGGAACAAATCAAATTTACACATTGTGTGTCTAAAAATATGTCATTGTACATTTTTTAATTCATCACCTCTTCCATATTATCTTTACTCTGTGATTATCTCCAGTTTATTCTGTTGGAATCCTTACAAAGTGTTGTCATTAGAATTGATAGAGACAATAATTATCTAATTTAGCATGGTTCAGTATGATTGATCTGATCCTACAAGGAGATGCTATGGGCCAGAACTTGAAACAAGGTACTAAGTGGAATTGAGGAGACAATGTTTAAATCTAGTTGATTTAATCCTACAACAAATAATGGTTTCCCAGTGATATAATGATTGGTGTGTACTCAGTGTACAGCATATAAGCAAGAAGCTTTCAGGGCTGACACAGAAACCCACTCTTGGAGGCAGAGACAGATTCATTCCATATTCCACCTTTGTGCTGGCTGGAGATATTTGGAGGGAGCTAGGGGCTGAAGCTCATGACTTTGGAGGACACAATAAAGTACTGGATTTTAACTCCTGGCTGTGTTTGAAGTGATTATTACTTGGAACGGAAACTAAGGCTGCCTCCGAAAACCTCCCCAAGAAACCTGCTCCCAGAGAGAACCATCATATATTATACAAAAGAAGAGAACACCACATTATTCTGTACCCATTTTGTTTGTTTGTAGTTGTTTGAATGTTGTCTCTGTTTTAGATTGTGAACTCCTTGAGGGAAAGAACTATATATATATTTCTTTGTATCACTAGTGTTTAACATAGTTCCTGGTACAAAGTAGATACTTAATAATTACTTATTGATTTTACTCTTTGGCAAGAAGTGTCATATTTCATTTTAAGTCCGCTTGGCTCAAGATTTACCATTGCATTGATTAGAGTTCTTATTTTTCCTTTTAATGTTGGCATCATTATATTAATTGTTCTCTTAGCTCTGCTGACTTTATGCTGTATCAGGTCATAGAGTTTTTTCACTAGTTTCCTCTGAAATCATATGTCATATCATTTTATAATACAGTAGTATTACATTGTATTCATTTATCATAATTTGTAATAGTTTGTTTAGTCATTCACAAGTTAGTGATTATTTCTTTAGTATTCTTGGCTACTACAAAAGGAGCTTCTGTAAATTTTTTTTTGTTGATAAAAGTTCTTTATTCCACCTCTTTAGTGTCATACTCTCAGGAGCACTATAACTGGGTCAGATCCAGGAATGTAGCCAAAATGGCAGAGTAAAGTTAGAAAACTGCACCAACTCTCCCAGTTTTCCTTGAAAACAACATGAAACCAAGTTTCTAAACAGAATCTGATGGAATGAAACTGCTCTCCAGCTCAAGATAGATTTTAAAAATTCAAGAAAGGTTGGTCTCACTGGGTGAAAAAGGTGTTCAGACCAGGTCAGATAGACTCTGAGAAAGTCAGTGAGAAGGAAGGTCTTAATCACAGTAAACCAACAACTAAGACCTTCAGTCTTGGCTCAGTAGAGGAGCAAATCAGCAGGGCAGCTTCTAGTCCCAATTCAGAAGACAAAATCTGAGAAATCAGACTGTTTGCTGAAGAGAGTAGGGAAAACTATTCCCTCCAAACATAAGGGATCCATTGTAGTCAAAGCCAAGACTGAGAGCTGCACAAGAAGCTTGAAACATCCTCACCTTTACTCCAGGAGCAAAGCTCCATCTTGAAAAAAAAATTATATATATATATATATATATATATATATATATATATATATATATATATATATATATATATTAAAAGAAAAGGAAAGAAAATGAGCAAGAAATAAACCTTGACCATAGACAGCTACTATGGTGATAGGGCAGACCAAAACACAAACACAGAGTAGGACTCTACTCTGTAGAATGTCCACAGAAGACATCTCAAAGAGTGAGATATATTATTCTCAAGCCCAAAGAGGGTTCTTGGAAATGTTCATAAAATATTTCAAAAGGCAAATGAGAGAGGTAGAAGAAAAAATGAGAAAAAAAATAAGAGGTATGTATGAGAGAATCAACAATGTAGAAAAGGAAGGAAAAAAAAGTATCTGAAGAAGGCACTTAGTAAGAGAAGGGGGAGGAGTGATAAAAGATAAGGTAGTGGATGGGATGGATAAAAAAAAAGAAAACATACCACTAAGGACAGGTTAGAAACAGAGAACAAAAGTGTGTACATAGGAGAAAATAAGATGGAGGGAAATACAGATATGGTAATCATAGCTGTTAATGTGAATGGGATGAACTCTCCCATAAAATGGAAGCAAATAGCAGAATGGATTAAAAAAAAGTGTCCTACAATATGTTGTTTATCAGAAACACACTTGAAACAGAGAAACATATACAGTGTAAAGATAAAAGGCTGGAACACAATTTATGATGTTTCAGCTGAAGTTAAAAAAAAGCAGGAATAGCAATTGTAATCTCAAATAAAACAAAAGTAAAAATAGATTTTATTAAAAGAGACAAGGAAGGAAAGCACATCTTTGTAAAAAGCCAGAACTCTGGAGAAGTATGCTTGAAAGAAATATACTTGAAACAAAGTGTTAACTCAGAGGAACTGATGAGACAGTAGTTATCTAGTTTACATATACTGAGAACTTAGCATGGTAATGTAATAGTTCTCTAGTTCACACATATTCAGTATGCTGTAATGATGTAATTGTAATAGAGTATATAAGAACTGAGGACAGGAAGTCAGACTGGCAGACTGGTAGACTGCTGGAGAAGACTGGGTCAGACTATAACAGACACAGACTGTGTAAGAAACAATAAAGACTTTGCACTCTATTCTTGTTCATTCTCATGGTGGCTATCCTGCTGAGACCAAGGCCCTTCCAGAGGACCTCCAGAAAGCTAGCCCGAACATTACACATCTAGATAAAGGGTATCGTAAATAATGAAGCAGTAGTGATACTAAATGGATATGTACTAAATGATAAAGCAGGTAAATTCCTAGTAAAGATTTTAATCAGTTACAGTAAGAAATAGAAAACCTATTCTAGTGGGGGACCTCACTCAATATTCCCTTCTCAACCACAAAATAAACAAAAAAAGAATCTAGAAAGGTTAACCTAAACAAGAAAATTTAGATATGATAGGCCTCTGGAGAAAAATGAATAGTGACAGAAAGGAATGCATCTTTTTCTAGATAGTACATGGCACCTACACAGAAGATGATGTATTCGGGCATAAAACCCTCACAATCAAATGCAAAAAGGAAGAAATAGTAAATGCTTTATTTTCATACCACAATGCAATAACAATTATATTCAATAAAGGGCCAGGGAAAGATGGACTACAAACTAATTGGAAATAACATAATATAATTCTAAAAAACAAGTATGTCAAACAACAAATCACTGAAGCAATCCATAATTTCATCTAAGGAAATGACGATAATGAGACTTATGGAATAAAACTAAAGAGGTTCTTTGGCGAAATTTTATATCTCTAAATAGCTACCCAAAGAAAGACAGAGAAAGAGGAGATCAATGAATTGGATTTACAACTAAAAAAAGTTAGAAAAAGAACAAATCAAAAATTCCTGATTAAATGCCAAATTAGACATTTTGAAACTCAAAGGAGAGTTTAATAGAATAGAAACTAAGAAAATTATTGCAAAACTAAGAGTTGACTTTATGAAAATACTAACAAAATAAATAAACTTTTTGTTAATTTGATCAGAAAACAGAAAGAAAAAAACCAAATAACTACTGTCAAAAATGAAAGGGGTAAATTTATGACCAAGGAATAAGAAATTAAAGATATAATTAGGAGATATTTTATCCAACTGGCAGCAAGTCTGACATCCTAAATAAAATGGATAAATATTTACAAAAATATAAATTGCCCAGATTAACAGAAGGGGAAATAAAAAAAAAAAACTAAAATACTCCCATTTTAGAAAAAGAAATTGAACAAGTCATCAGTGAACTCCCTAAGGAAAAATCTCTAGGGCCAGATGGATTCACAAGTGAATTCTCTCAAACATTTAAAGAACATTTCAATACTCTGTAAATTATTTGGGAAAATGGATTAAGAAGGAGTACTGCCAAATTCCTTCTATGACACTAATGTGGCACTGATACCTAAGGCAGGAAGGACCAAAACAGAGAAAGGAAATTACAGAACAATCTCCCTAATGAATATTGATGCAAAAATTTTAAATAAAATGTTAGCAAAGAGATTACAGCAACTTATCAGAAGGATAATACACAGTGACAAAGCCCATCAGCAAGAGAGAGAAAGAGGAATTCCATTTAAAATTACTATAGACAAAATAAAATACTTGGGGATCTCCCTGGCAATACAAACGCAAAAACTATATGAACCCAATTAAAAAAAAATACTTCTCATACAAATAAAATCAAATTGAAACAATTGGAAAAATAAATTGTTCATGGCTAAGCTGAGCTAATATAATAAAAATGACAATTCTGCCTAAATCTATTCTTGTTCAGTACCATAGCACTCAAACTGCTAAAACATTATTTTATAGAAATAAAAAACAACAAAATTCATCTAGAATAACAAAAAGGTGAGAAAATCAAGAACATTAATGGAAAAAAAAAATACAAAGGATGATAGCTTAGCAGTAGCAAGCCTAAAACTATATTATAAAGCAGCAGATATCAAAACCATTTGGTAATGGCTAAGAAATGTAGTTGTAGATCAGTGGATTCAATTATATACACAAGCTGCAATAAGCAAGGCCTATAACAATCTAGTATTTGATACCCTTCCCCACCCCACCCTCAAACTCCAGTTTCTTGAATAAGAACTCAATATTTGACAAAAGTTCCTAGGAAAACTGGAAACTAATATGTCAGAAAATCAGCTAAAAAACAACAAAATTCATCTAGAATAACAAAAAGGTGAGAAAATCAAGAACATTAATGGAAAAAAAATACAAAGGATGATAGCTTAGCAGTAGCAAGCCTAAAACTATATTATAAAGCAGCAGATATCAAAACCATTTGGTAATAGCTAAGAAATGTAGTTGTAGATCAGTGGATTCAATTATATACACAAGACGCAATAAGCAAGGCCTATAACAATCTAGTATTTGATACCCTTCCCCACCCCACCCTCAAACTCCAGTTTCTTGAATAAGAACTCAATATTTGACAAAAGTTCCTAGGAAAACTGGAAACTAATATGTCAGAAAATCAGCTATATCTCACATATACACTAAAATAAAGTCTAAATGGGTACATGATTTGGGTATAAAGAATGATTCTGTAAACAAATCAGTAGAACAAAGGATAATTTACTTATCAGATCTTTGGAAAAGAGAGGAATTTATGACTAAAGAAAAACTAGAGAATATTATGAAAGGTAAAATGGACAACTTAGATTATATTAAATTAAAATATTTTTGCACAAACAAAACTAACAGAAACAAATTTAAAAGGGAGATACAATGCTGAGGAAAAATCTTTACAATCAATATTTCTGATAAAGGTCTCATTTCTAAAATATATAAAGGACTGTGTCGAATTTATAAGAATAGAAGTCATTCCCCAATTGATAAATAGTCAAAGGATGTGAACAGACAAATTTCAGATGATGAAATTAAAGCCATCTATAGTTATATGAAAAAATGCTCTAAATCACTATTGATTAGAAAAATGAAAATTAAGACAGTTCTGAGGTATGACCTCATACCTCTCAGATTGACTAAGATGACAGGAAAAGACAGTATTTGATATTGATGGGGATGGGGGAGAACTGAGACACTAATGTATTGTTATTGGAGTTGTGAAATGATCTAACTATTCTGTAGTGCAATCTGGAACTATGCCTAAAGGATTATAACATTGTATATACCCTTTGACCCAGCAGTGCCATTGCTGAGTCTATATTCCAAGCAAATCATAAAGGAGGGAAAAGGACTCACATGTGCAAAAATGTTTATAGCAGTTCTTTTTATGGTAGCAAAGAATTGGAAAGTAGTGGATGCCCATCAATTGAAGAATGGCTGAGCAAGTTGTGGTACATGCTGGTAATGGAATATTATGATTCTATAAAAAATGATGAACAAGCTGATTATAGAAAGGCCTGGAAAGATTTACATGAACTGATGCTGAGCGAAACAAGGAGAACCAGGAATAAATTATACACAATAACAACAAGAATGTGCAATGATCGACTATGAATGGCTTGGTTCTTCTCAACAGTTCAGTGATCCAAAGGAGTCCCAATAAACTTTGCACAGAAAATGTCATCTGCAACCAGAAAAAGAACTAAGGAGACTGAATGAAAATCAACATATGCTATGTTCAGTTATTTTTCTGTTTTTTTTTTTTTTTTAATTTCTCCCATGGTTTTTCACATCTGCTCTGATTTTTCTCTTCCAACATAATTCATAAAACAATGTGTATTAGAAATAAATAAACTAAAAAAAAGTGTTTAGTAAATTTGGGGGCATTAGTTTTAAATTGCTTTCCAGAATGACAATATCAATTTATAGTACCATCAACAGTACATTAAATGTTTGTTTTCTTATTGTCCTTCAGAATTTTTCATCTTCTTTTTTGCCAATTTGATTGGTGTGTGATGAAAGTTTAGTTAGAATTGCTTTAACTTAAATTTCTTTAATTATTACTATTTTAAATATTTTCTTATGATTGTCAATAGATTGATTAAAAAATTCTTTTTATTTGTTTCTATTAGCTGCCAGGATCCAAAACCTCAGTGATTTTATATTGGAAAATAGTCTAAGAACAATGGAATGATACTATTTTCCTTTTCTTCATGGGTAGAAGTCTGTCTCTCTTTCTGATATATTATTGCTACAATAATTTTAGAAGACTTTAAAGATCATATAACCCAAAAAGCTCATTTTTAAGTGAAAAAACTAAAGTTCAATTAGAGTTTAAATGACCAGTTCAAGATTTTTTTTTGGTTTATGAATGAATATATATTATTATTATTATTATTATTATTATTATTATTAATGTATGCCTGAACCAGGACTCTGGTCTCTAATTCAGAACTCTTTCCATTTAGCATTCATCTAAAACCAAAATTCCTACTGGTGGTAAAGTATATGCCAAAAACTCCTTTCATTTGGAAAGAACCAGCCATTAAAGACTGGGAAAGTCACTAACTCTGAGACAAAACTTTTATGGCTTCCAGTTGAGACATATCATTTAGAACATTTGGGAGCCAGTGAGATCATAGCACACAAGTGTTTTCTATATTAATCAAAGAGCACAATAGTTGTCTGGAAACTCACATCATTTCATCAGCTGTAGTAGCCTGTTACCAGTTTTCAGGAAATGAAATGTGACCCTAGAGGACTGTAATTAGGTGAATATAATAATTTAAGAATGTTCATAGGAATCTGGAAAATGTGTCCAATTCATTCAGAGGCAACAACGGATGTATATGTGTCTGTATCTGTGTGTATTTGTGTGTCCACATGCAAATCTGTATGTATGCAAAAATGAGTCATTACATGTTTATCATTATTGCTACCTCAAGCCTTTAGTATGTTTACTAACTTTTATAGTAAAGTTCTGAAAAGTTTCCTCACCTACTGAATCATTTATTCTTGCATATACAATACTATAAAAAAGAAATTCTGACTGTATATAAGCAAAAACTTTGGCATGTCTTACACAACCCATTTATTTTCCTTTTTCTTACATATATATGTTGTAAAACAATTTTAAAAACTCAAAAGTAAAAAATTTTATTGAGCCCCTTATTTCTGCTTTATGAAAATCTATAGTTAAGAGTAATGATATAATTCCATGAAAGGTAAATTGTTTAACTTTAACTAGATTTGAGTTGCTTGACATATTTCAATATTTAGTCAATAACATGATGAATATGGAACATGGATGAATCACTATACCCTTTTCTAATCTCACAATCTTTTTAGTACAAGGCAGATTGGGAGGCAATTCACTTTTACTTTTTACTGACATAAATAAAGATCCAATTGGAAGTTTTGATAATTTATTTTTATAATAGAAGTTTTAGCAAATTTCATGCATGCATTTTTTTCCCATCACAATTAGCTCAGTGTCAAAAGTTCTGCACACTGTTTTTTGTTGTTCATAGGCAGGCTTTCATTTATTATCTATCTAATAGATTATCCTGCTTCATATCTCTGTGGCACCAGATGGCATTATCTCCTTAGTCTGTCTGTTGCCTTGTTAATACAGCATTACATAGGAACATTAAAGGTCAGGAGAAGACCATATGGTCTATCATGTCCTGCCCTTTTATACCCAGGAAAAGGCCAAATCATCATCTTAATGCTTCCCCATACCCCACATGTAGCCAAAAATTGAATATATTTGATTTTCTCTTCTAAATGAATGTCCAATTTTTATTGAAATCACATATTCAAAAATGTCTACCAACTCTGGAATATGATTTCCCCTTCCACCACTATTTTCTAAACATCTTTGGATCTTATATAAAGTGAAATTAGCATATCTCTTTTACCTAGCTTTCTTAAAAGAGGATGTTCTTTTTTCCATTCGTTTATTAAAAGGCAATGTTTTATTGCTATTGTCCCAAAAGGAACTTCCCAAGTAAATCGTGTTCAATCACCTTTTCTATCAACAGTATCTGGATATACTGATCTGACAGCATTTGCTCTGAACCTTATTTTGTCTTTAAATCGTTGCCTCAAATGTCTCCCATTATAACTTGGAGAGCTTAGGATTCCTCTAATGAATACTATTTCTAATAAGATGGAAACTATTGAACTGTTGACTTTTTTGGAAAGAGCTTCTGAGTGAGAAACATCCTAGATCAGAACCAATACAGTCATCACTCCCAGAAGAATTGCCTTAAGGATATACTTTCAGGAACAATGCCAGAGAGTCAGCAAATCAATAACTCTGATACTGAGTCCTTTTCATCTTTAAAGTGCCTTACTAACATTAATAGTTAATCCTTACAACACCTCATCAGGCCAGAAAACATTAAAATCTTCATTTTATGATTCAAGAAACTAAGGGGAAATCTCTCCTCAAAAAATTCCCACCATTTTTCAAACTAAATTAATAATTTAAAATAGTGATATTGTTGTTCTTCTTGTTGTTGTTTTAATTAAGAATATAGAAAACTCCTCATTGTTGTATTCTCTGGTTCTCCTGGCCTACGACTGAGATCTCAACCACTCTTTCCTCTTTCCCTTTTTCACTTATAACCACATACTCTGGCTGTTTCAATTTCTAAATGATAAGTCTAAGGGAATGGACAAAATTGAACAATTTTAATTCTTTCAATTGACTTTTTTCCTGGATAACTCTACAAGAGGACCGAAATAGCAAATCATACCTTGGACTAACTTTTCCATCTTTTAGATCAGGTGGCAGTTCTTCTTTTTTATCTAGTAAAAGCTATGGTATTTTACTCTTAAAAGTTTAAAGGATGAAGAAATTTAAGTATAACAACAGAACATTACCTACACTTGAAACCTTAAATTTAAAAGAAGTATCTTACTTTTGTTTAATCTTCAAAACTATTGTGTGCAGTGATTTACAGGTATTTAATCTCAAAAGCAGACTACTAGTGTTTTTAAAATGAGTCTTTCTTTCAGTGAGAAGTTTGGAGTCATTAAAAAACCGCAATTTCTTAAGAACAACCTAGTCTACTCTTCTCCTCTTGTTCAATTCCAGGCCTAATTCATTGTCTATTTGGAGTTTCTGTTAAAAAATGTTGATGGATTCCTTCATCCTTCATTCAAATACATTTGGTAAATTGAATAGAAATCTTTGATTCTTTGCTCTTTCTTTCTTTCTTTTCTTTTTCTTTTTTTTTGGCTAGCATAGTTAGGGCAAACTGTTTAAAATAATTATATATCAAATTTACTATATAATATTGTAGGCTTGATACAATCACTAAAATATCATGTATAAACAGGAGCAATAGAGAATAATTCATCACCCATAAGGAACCTCTAATTGATTTGGATTTTATAATAATTCTGGTAAACATGTACTTTCAAGTCTTATGCCCAACTTGATATGGGTCATTGAATAAAATCATATTTTCTATCTCTCAAAGAATCTTATATAATTATATAGACACAGCAGACACCTTGTTGAAGAGCCCTTGAAGAAATACTTTCTCTACAAAAATCAAGTGTTTTTTTTTTTAATAGTCAAAACAGATAAGTACAATGGGATCCATTTGTTTCTTCCTATTCTCATCCATTTTTTGATAGTAAAAATATGACCTACTATAGAATATTGCTTACAAAAATCTGTCCACTTCATCAACATCTGTGTAGATTGTTCTTATAAATAACTTTATATAGATAAGAAAGTGATCTACCAGTCAGTATTCATTTCTTCATTTCTAATAACCACATAATACACATTTCCCCCACAAATTTCTATCTCCTCCTAAAGATAGTCATTGAAATCAGTATATTAATTTCTCAGAACTGCTTCACTTTTAGCCTAGATCTCTTCTGTTTCTACATGTGTGTTCCAGGCTTTGTTTACTTCATTGTCATTTCTCCTTCTTCTTCAAAAACAACTAGGATAATGATATCAGAACACAAATGTAGTGACTTCCCTCACTTGGATTGTGAAAAGAGCATATTTTTTTAAAAAATCAACAAAAAAAAAATATTATGTATATCTTCTTAATAGTTGTCAGTTTCATTTCTATATATATCTATATATTTATGGATTTATACATTCCCCAATTATGTTTTTCACCATATTTCAGTCAAAAGTAAATGATCTCAAATATTGTGATCATAAAGAAAAAAGCATAGAAGTTGGGCATTTGCCATTGGGTTGGCACAATGTTTGGGGACTGAGAGAAAACTCAGTTCATCAGAGAAAATCTTTGTACTATATTGTCTGTAACAGTGTTTGACATACAGTAAACCCTTATTAAATGTCTATTGATGGACTAATTGATCCTTACCAATGCTATTTGTAGATATATATATATATGTATGTGTGTGTGTGTGTATCTTTTAATCTCCTTCCAGTTTCATTCTTATACATATATATTTACAATAATTATGCTTTTATATATCTATCACTTATGTTCTTAACCATGTTTCAATGCAAGTTTATCTCCTCAAAAATTTTTATTACAAAAAAAAAATAGTAAGGAGGGCCTCTCATGTTTCCACAAATTTTGTGGGCCAAGGAAAAACTCTGCTCACTTGAGAAGAACAATGTTTCACATTGCCTAGAAAGGCTTGGTACTCAGGAGACATTTCATCAATGTTTGTTGATTAGTTGACTGATCCCCTCATCTTTATCAATGCTCTTTGAGGCTCCATCACATAATGGTATTTATCCAGCCAAGATTCTTATTGGATTAGTGATTTAAGAATGCCCAATTTTAAAAGAAAAGGCTGAAATAATACTGTGATTGGAAGTGGATAGGTTAGAAATGGAAACCAACACAAAGGCCATGGACCATAGTTCATTCCATAGAGAAAAAGGCCTTTCAATATCTTAAAGCTGGATATGGATTCAAGTGGTCAGTGTATAAGAGACTTTAAGGTTACATTTGAAAGGAAACATTGAAATATATTAATATTATTTCACGAGTCCTCATGATATCTCTATCAACTAATGGTAAAACAAATAATATTATCTTTTATTTACAGATAAATAAATTAAAATATAGAGAAGTAAAAAGGCCTATCTCATGCCATACTGTAAGTCAGTAGCAGAACCAAGATGAGAAACCAAATATTTGCACTTTCTTTATTCTTTATTATCATGTAATATTTCTGGCCAATGGGAAGGGAATGTTAATATCTACCATATTAAATAGAAGTAACTGGAGACTGAAGCACATATGGAATGAGTATAAAAATTCTCTACTCAGAATAATAATTAAGTAGATTAGGTTGAAGATTAGGATACATAAGAAAACAGATGTGACAAATATTACCTTGGTTCTAGGAGTAAAAAGGAATTCAATTTCCAGTGGCTAAGGACAATGTTAATTGATTGAAAGGGGAGAAATATAATTAGGAAAAATATTTAGAATTAATATGGAAAGGTTCTGGATTATTATAATAAATATTTGAAGTCTCTAATACTTATCTAGATTAAGCCTCTCTTCTGAACCTTCTGAACTCGTCTCTAACCCTAATAGCTTGTCAGTAATGATGACCAGTGAATTAGCCCTGAAAAACACTTATTGATCTCTACCTCAGATTGCTGACTTCAAAAAAATGTCATTGCTTCATAACATACACTGTTCTGCCTCATTAGCTACTGTCACTTTGTTCTTGGGCACCAAGGGACTCATTATTTGTGACATAATAACTTTCCATGAACTAGCCATGTATTATTAGGAGCCTGTGACAACAAGTGGTTACACCCATCCCCACTATTGTCTTCCCCTTATTTTCATGTATGAGTAGTTACTAATCCTGGCCAAAAGATTAATTGACATAGAGCCTAAAACATCCAAAGATGATCTAAAGCATTTGTTCTCTTCTTTACAGCCTAGTTAACTAGATGAATTTAAGTTTTTGTTATTCCTTAAATGTGGCTTTCAAAGCCTAATAATGCTTCTTTTTCATATGGTAATTGACATTGCATAGGATCATAGCCATGACCTGGGTTCACTCTAGGAACATTTTATAGTAAAAGTTGAATACTCTATTAGATGATGCTTAATTAGATTAGAACTATCTAGAGATCTGAAATGCAAATTAGAATGCCAAGATAAGGAAAAATCACACCAGGTCATTAAGAAATAGGCTAGAGAAATAGGATGAGTTTGGAAGGATAGAAAAACAAAAGTGAGATAACTCTTGATTTTAAAACTTAAAAAAAAAAATTGGGTTTAAAAAAGTTTTTTTTTTAAACTAACTTTTAAAAGGCACAAGCAACAACATACTAGGAAAATATTTAAATATAAATGGCCAGAAAAGTCATCTCACACTCTCACAATATATAATGATTCAAATGAGTCATTATATATTGTTTATTTATTTTTTTATTTTTTTAAGCATCCATTTTTTTACATTATATCAAAGCTAGCTAGAGAATGTTTCATTGGTAATGAGAGAAAAATATAATCATTTTAGAAGTGTTAAAGAAATGGTTGAAGTATTAGTGAAGTAAAAGATCTGGACTCAAAATATAAGTCCTTTTCCTCATTGCTAAATGAAAAGGACATGGATCTTCTTTGGAGATAAACCTTGCTCCTACCCCTACTCCTTACAAACACCAACTCCCTTATCTGGAATCTTAGAATTAACAGGAAAGCAGTTCAAACATCTTATACCTTTATAAATATGGCCTGGGACTATGTTAAGGCAACCTGAATACTAAACAGAAGCATATCTCTGTATTTAATTTTTAACAGAGTAGAAAACAAAGCAATTTTAGTTAAAGGATTGATTTTTTTTAATCTATGAGTTTGTATCCCCTACACCTGACACAGTACCCTGTATAAAAGAGAGAAGCCCACCTATACTGAGTAGTGATTTCCTTTCCTGAGATCATTTTAGGAAATCAAACACAGTTCATGTCACTCTTATCTGAACCCTTTCTCCTGATTCTTTTTTTCCTCCTCCTCTGCATGATTGTCCTTTATCCTCTCTAGGCTGCCTCATTTTTCAGTTCTCTTTTAAACACTGTCTTCCTTCTTTAGAATATAAGCTTCTTGTCCTTGAGGACAAGGATTAACTTACTTACTTCTAATTGTATCACCAGAGGTTAGCATTTTTCCTGCTACACAGTAAATATTTGATAAATCTATGAATCTATTTATATATCTATGTATCTATCATATATCTATCTACTCTTTTTAATCTATCTCTATGCATCTATCTTTCTATAATCTCTATCGATACAGGAGGTTTTTTATACATTAAGTAATCAACAAAATTTATTTAAGCTAGGAGCTTCTCTGATAGGTGGGTATAAGAAAAACAAATATCAAAAAAATTCTTTCCCTCAAGGAACTTAGATTATATTCAGTTGAATTAAATACGGAGGTAAAACATTATTTTTCTCAATTGAGAATGACAGTGAAAAAATTGTTCAACCAATACAAAATTATTTATGTTATAATTAATGTCTGGGTCAAAGTGCACACACAATTTAGCAAATTTTGAAACGTAATTCCAATTGTTTTTGCATATTTTCCAGTGTATAAATATGTCTGTGTTACCATAGCCTCTCCATAAATTTTCCTTTTCTTTTTTTGGTCAGTTATGTTGTTGTGCCACAGTTCCCTTTTAATGTCCTGACCTAGTTTCCCTAATTGTCCTATTCAGTTACTCTGCCTCAGGTTATAACCATTCCCTCTTAATAAACATTAAGGTCTTATATCTTTAGGTTATAATCATTCCTTCTTAATGTTTGATTGGATAAAGGTCTATCCATTTTAGACATCATTAGAATATCAGGAAACTCTCCGTACCTCCCTCTATTATGTCATCCTAGGTATCTTCCCCCATTATGTCATCCTAGGTGCCTCCCCCCATTAGGTCATCTCCATCCAGGTACCTCCTCCATTCTGCCATTGTTCTTGTTATCCTATAAAAGAGTTTTGTATCTGATATTCACTGCTGGATACTTTGAGAGGAGAGTCCGATCCAGTCAATTGATTTACCCTCCAATAAATTAATAATCAAGTTGCTCTCTAATCTCTATCCCTGCCATTGTTTCTCTGGTAATGTTAATCATATGACTGTGAAGTAGAGCCTCGATCTTATTTTGATTTGAATTCCTCTAATCATTAATGAGTTGGAGCATTTTTTTTTTTCATACAATTGCAGATAACTTAGATTTCTTCCCATGAGAACTACTGTTCATACATTCCAACCAATTCTGGAAAACAAAATTAAGAAATTTGATTAATATGATTATCAACCATTATTCCAAAGGACTGGTGATGAAGAATGCTGTCTACCACATGAGAGAAAGATGATGAACCAATAATATACAAAATGAGAAACACCATTTTGAATATGGCTAATGTGGGAGTTTGTTTCGCTTGAACTATGCTTAAATCATGCAATAGTTCTGTATTTCATTCACTGCTGGATGGAGTAGAAATGAGAAAAAACAAGTACTTGTTAATTGAAAAAATATTTATTGTTAAAAAGAAAATTTAAATTTGTTAATGGTGTTACTAATGGTTTGTATGGCTTTTCCACTAACCTAGTGAATATTTCTGATTGGGATAGTTAATATTGCTGTAAATTTTCATACCTTAGGCTGTCAATGTCTTTTATTCCCATAAGTTTAGGAAAGATTGTTCGTTCCCATTGGAGTATCTTCAAGTAGAGACTGAAGAACTCTTATCCTGCCAAACCTGCTGAGGTCTAAGTTGGATTAGAGGATCTCTGAGATCACTTTTAGTTCAGGTATTGGAGGATTTTTCTTCAATTTTAATTTGTAGCTTAATTCTAGTATATGACTAACAGCCATGTTTAAATAATGTAATGCATTAGATGGATTAGAAAATTGTCAGGGAACCATCTTCAACAATGAAATCAGAAGTAAGGAACAGGAAACACAGTGTGGTCCACAGAAAACATATTTAATATTACTTTAAAATAAATGTACATATTATTTAATACAAGAAAATTCTACTGCCTATGGCATTTAAGCATTTTGATACAAATAATTGTGTGCATTAAAGAACTGAGTGAATAGTAACTTTCCATGGTGATAAATTTCAAATGGGAAAGGGTGAGACAAAGAATGCAATTGTCACACTTTTCCCAGGATACATAGAGACCCAACTCTTGCTACAATGCTTGAGAAATATAGTTTATGCCAGGCCCTGTGCTAGTTGATGGTATTACAAGTACCAATAATGACATAATCCCTACTTGCAATGAACATACATTCTAATGCACTGGAAGATACATTTGAAATAAATTGGAAGATTGTATCAATATCTGACACAAGAGGTAAAAAACTAAAATTCTATCTTGAAATTAACAAAAAGAAACATGGGGAGTGGAATATATAAAAGGAAAAATAGAAGTTCCAGATTCCCTTAATAACCTATTGAAACAAACAAACAAACAAAAAAACTAAAATTATATAGGGAATCAAAGCAGTTTCGAGGAAACAAAATAAATACTTTAACATCAGACTAAAATTTTATAATCAAGATTTGAGAAGCAAAACAAATTAGAAGAGAGAAAGAAATTCTTAAGAATAAAAATACAAAAAATTTCTGGTCAGAAATCCAACACAAAAATAATGCAAATTGAATCAAACATGAAATGGAAACTATTTGTATACTTTTAATCTAATGAATGACTAAACTCTGACACTAAAATGAATGACTAAAACTCTAGCTTCTCTGTAAAACTGTAAAATTATTGGACCCAGAGAAGATCCATAATTATTGACTCAAATGCTTCATATTGGCAAATGAACTACTAGCAAAATACTTCACTAATTTCCTTTCATACAGAAGATTAATCTCACTTATTATATATTATAAATAATGAACCAACTTTATTCTTAATATAAATATACTGGAATGAAAACAATCTAAATACTTAAAGTAAAAGTTAAAATAGTAAAAGAGAAAATAGAGATCAAAACTTTGATAGTGGAAAATCTCAAACTAACATATCAGGGTTAAACAAATCTAAAAATGAAAATGAAAGAAGTTAAGGACCTGAATAGAACTTTAGAAAAGATAATATATATCTCTAGAAATTGTTGAATAAGAACAGAATAGAAAATATGTGTCACTCAACTATGTATGACACTTTTGCAATCATGACCACAAAAATCTTAAGATCCGACATAAAAGCAATAATAACAATTAATAGCATACACAGTACAATAAAAAAATTATTCTGTACAGTTCCTTTGAAAAAATTATGAAAATGAAATGATAAAGATAAAATAACTTATTCCTAAAGTGTTGTAGTTAAAAAAATAAATCATAGCTATGGTAGATAATTTAATTAAAGATAATGACAAAAATGAAATAACATATCAGTATTTGTGAGATATATTCAGGTAGCTAGATGGCACAGTATATAGAGCTCAGGCCCCGAAGTCAGGAGGACCTGAGCTCAAATCCATATTCATACACTGAATGCTTCCTAGCTGTGTGACCCTGGGCAAGTCACTTAACCCCAATTGCTTCAGGGGAGAAAAAAGATATATTCAAAGCAATTCCTCCCTGGAAACTTCAAATAATTTCAACAACAAAGAAAAGTTTAGATCATAGAATTCACCAAGAAACTAAAAAGCAAACCTAGGAAATCAACAAATTAAAAAAAAAAAAACAATTAGACAATGATAAGCAAATTTAGAAAAACAAAGAAATCATAAAGATAATTGAAAGTTTAAAATTATCATTAAATTTCCCTCTATAGGAACTGTTTTTAAATAGTGAGAATTAAACATTAATTAATCAGTTTTTAAAAGAAAAAATCAAAATGACTAATATAAGAAATAAAAAAAGATTTCATTATAAAGATTAAAATAAAGATATTATTAGGAATTATTTTTTTCTAACTATATGCCAGTACAACCATAATTTAAACAAACTGCCTGAAATTTTCTGAATATTTCTGAAAAATTTAAATGATCAGATTAACAAAACAAAAAATAGAGAATTTGACAACTCACTCATAGAAAAAAGAAATTGAATCAGTCATAAAAATAACTTTGAAAGGAAAAAATATCACAGTATTAGATATATTCAGTTAGTCAACCAACCTATATTTAATAAGTGCTTATTTTGTGCAAGGCACTGGATAAGTATTAGGAATACAAACATAAACAAAAAGACAATTCTGCCTTCAAGGATCTTACATTCTACTTTTGAAGATAGCACATGAAAGAGAGTTGAGAAAGTAGAAGGAAAGAAATAGAAATATAGTAGAAAAATTCTGAATTACAGTCTGAAGAGGAATGAAATCTGACTCCTAAAATGGGCATTATAAAAGTAGCCATCCAATCAGTCAAAGGAAGTGGCCACAGAGGGAGAGAATACTTCCAATGCATTAATTACAGAACTGAAGTGAGTTTCCAAGAATGATGTTTCTGCAATGAGATAGAGAAAATTTAAGGTATAATCTAACAGGTTATAGATGTTTTCTTTCAATGAGGTTCTTAGAGAAGATATACAACCAGAAGGAAAGGCCATACTTAAATTTGCAATGAATAAATTCTAAGTCTGAGATTAGTATGGTAGAAAAAGTTAAGAGTACGGTCTAAAAAATAATAAGGAATGATTTACACACAAATTCAATCAACTATGGCCCAGCTGGATTTATACTAGGAATTGTTCTGTTCAATATTAGAAAAAGCACAAACATGATAGATCATATTAATAACTAGAACAACAAAAACAATATGATTTATCAGTGTATACCAAAACAGCTTTTGACATAATATATTTCTTTTTAAAAAGTTAAAATATAAAGAATGATACCCACACATACACATATATGTATGTGTATGTGTGCATGAATATATGTGAGCACATCGATCCAAAAGTCAGCATTATAAATAATAGCAATCAAGTAGAAGCCTTTCCATTAAATTCAAGGGTACAATAAGGATATCTATTGTTTCCATTATTAACATAGTGCTAGAAATATTACCTATAGTGACAAGACAATAAAAATAAATGTAGAGAATAAACATAGATAAAAAAGCCAGTATCACTTTTTTGCAGATCACATGATGAGAACCCTAGAGATATAAGAATTCATTGTAATAAATAATACTAGGCAATAAGACGAAGTATCTGAGTGGGGTGATGCAGAGAATAGAATCTTAGACCTAAAGGTAGAAAGATCTGAGTTCAAATCTGAACTCAGACACTTATTTCATTACCCATATGACTTATGGCAAGTAACCTAATCTTTGTCTAACTTAGTTTCATTATCTGTAAAATAAGAACAAAAATAATAGTTACAATCCAAAGTTGTTGTGAGGATGAAAACAGATATATTTAAAGTGTGTTTTAAATAGTAAAATCTACATAAAACATTGATATTATTTTTGGTTATTGGTTATTATTATCTTTATCCATTTACATAATAATATCAACAAACTTCAGATATAAAACAAATCATTTAATAAATCATTTTTATATATTACATATTACATAATAATTTTCTATATTAATAAAACTGAGAACAATGAAAAAAAGAAATTCATTTAAAATACAAAATGAATAAAATATTTGAGATTCTTCCTATCCAGAGCTTCAGAACTATACAATTCCAATATTAAATGCCATTTATAGAAGTAAAGAAAGACCTAAAACTATTAGAGAAATATTCATTATTCATGAATTGACCAAATCAATATAACAATGATGACAATCTAATTAAATCAATTTGCTGATTCAGGATTATTCCAATCAATTTACCAAAAGTTGGTTTTATAATATAAACCATATTTATAATATAAGAATAACAACGAAATTCATGTAAAAAGCAAAAGTTCGAGATGCATAAGGAAAATAATGAAAAGAAAGTGGGAAGAAAGGAGAACCATCACTACCGGATCTCAAAATATATTAAAATATAGTAATGATCAAAATGATTTGGTAGTTGTTGGGGGTGGGGGGAACAATTGGAAGGATTAGTAGAACAGAACTGTTATTTGGCACAAGGAAACAAATAGACTTGAAAGCCTGGTGTTTGACATACATCCTAATCACAGCTACTGTGGAAAAGATTCACAACTCAAGAAAAACTGCATAGAAAAATAGATAGCAGTCTGGCAGAAATTATTTAGTCTAACACTTCACACCTACCTACCAGGATAAGCTCAAAATGAATGCATCACCTAGATTTCAAAGGTCATGTCATAAAATTATTAGATGTGATGAATTAACTTTCAGATCTATGACTATGCAAAGAATCTATGACCAAACAGGGGACAGAGAAGAATTCCAAAATTTATATGAACAATATTTATTATATAAAATTTGCAAGCATTCACAGAAAAAAATCCAATTCAGCCAAGATTAAAAACAAACAGTTAAGTAAGGAAAGAATTTGCAATAAGTTTCTTTTATATGATTCAAATTTTTGAAGATATTAGCCATTCTCCAACTGATAAATTGTCAATGAATATGAATAGGCAGTTTTTTAGAGAAGAAATCTAAGCTTTCTATAATCATAAAATGTTTCAAATTACTAGTAATTAAATAATTGTATACAAACCTCAAAGGTTTCATTTCACATCTATAAGTTTGAAAACATTGCAAAAATGTAAATAAACAATGCTGGAAGGCTTATGGGAAAACAAGTGTATTCATGCAATATGGAGCTGTGAATTGATCCAACAATTCTTAGATATAATTTGAAACTCCCTCCCTCCAGATTACTAAACTCTGCCTTGAGATCACTAAACTCTGCACAATCTTTGACCTAACAATACCACTACCAGAGCTGCAAACCAAAGATCAAATAATGATGAAAATAATATGTACACACATGTATAAATGTATATGTATGTCCATCAGATATATGTGTGCATATATATATTAATTATATTTTTGTCATATCAAAAAATTGAAAGATAATAGGTACATATTCTTCAGTCATAGTTGAATAAATTGTGTCACATTAATATAATTAAATAACATTGTGTTGTCAAAAATGATTAAATATAGTTTGAGAGAAACCTGGAAAAACAAATAGGCAGGAAATAGATAGATAGATACATACATACATACATACAAACATATGTACATTGATGGGCAAGAGTGGCAGATAGTGTGATAAGCTGGGGAATTCAAATACAAGCAAGAAGAAAGTTAGCTGCCCATCTAAAGAGCTTATGTTTTGATGAATAAAGGCAGCACATAAGTCTTTGTTTTTTTTGACAAGTTACATTTATTGGAAGGATTTTTTTTTAATTCATTAGAATAGAAATTAGGAGGGAAAGAAAATATGAGGAGGGGGAGAGAGAGAGAGAGAGAGAGAGAGAGAGAGAGAGAGAGAGAGAAAGATACAGAGATAGAAACAGAGACAGAGACAGAGATACAGAGAGAGAATAAATTATCCAAGTTTTAGAAAATAAAAAGATGTTTAAATCAATGTGGTTATGTGATTACTGGGCAAAGGTTGAACAGATTGTGTATATTTTTACTAACAGATTGATTGAAAATGGTCTTTATAGGGAGGAGATATTCAAGTGATGCAAAAGGAAGAACTTAAGAACAGTAAAAATTCTTCAACACTAGACCATGTTACTAAAGAGGTAGAATGTCTTCTTTGAACATCAATATTCCATCAATCAAGAATATGTAAGTAAGTAATAAATAATACTTGTATGTTATTGTTTTAGGTAACGATTAGCTGAGCTTCCATTCTTTGGTTCCACAAATTATTTTTTATAATAGCTTACATTCAGAACCATTTCTTCTTCAAACCTCTTCCCTCTTTATTTTAAATAGGAATAAAGTGGATCAGTCATGGGAATGGTATAGATTTATCCTGATAGTAGAAATGCCAGTGCTCTGTGGTTTACTTAACACTTAGCCCACAATCTCTCCAACATCGTTATAGCTTCTCCTGTTGAGTTTGTTACAAGTTCTTCTGATTTTTTTTCTGTTGTTCCTTTAAGTGTTGCCACTAGGCTGGCAATTGCCTTAGGCAGGCATGGCTGGACATCTACATTTTATTGCCAGGAATTAAGCTTTTTGATGATCATTCCAGCTGTTTTTTGTGTCCTATTGCTATTCAGCTGGCAAGTTACCCAGGAAATTCATAACTGGCCCTTTCAGATTGGCTGCCAGAGACCAGAGTTTTTGATGATTGTTCCAGCTGTTCATTTGTATCACTACTATGCACAATAGGGTAGTCTTCTTAGTTTTCCTCTGTATTGAAAATGATGAGTCTGGTTTCACATTGGTATTATAATGATAAGAAAGTTATCTCAAGAACTCGACATTCCAAGGGAATTACTACATTATTATGTTTGAAGATTTCCTTTTTTATTGAATATTCAAAAGTTGAAAATTAAGATGTCTTAGGCATATCATTAATTGAAAGGCTTACTTTCTATATACAAAAAATAGAAAATGTACATAAATCTCATTTCAATTAAATGCACATTTATTAAGCAATAACAATGCATGAGGCATTATAATTGACCTTAAAATACAAAGACAAAAACTCTAACAGTATTTGCCCTTAAGGAGCTTATGGTTTACTGAGTGAGAAGAGTTGAAATTGATACAAATAAGGATATGGCAAGATTATTAGAGGAGGGAAAGAGCCCTAGCAACTCACAATATCATAAAAGATATCAATTAGGAGGGGATACATGAGCTGAATTGTAAAGAGAGATAATAATTCTAAAAAGCAAAAGTAAAGGGGGATTACATTCCAAGCCTGGACAATAGCATGGTAGTATTGATATCTCTTGTGTGAATTCATTAAGTGAAAAGATGGATTTGTAAGACATGGGATCAACTAGTAGTGCAGTTTGGCTAAAATGGAGAAGGAAAGTAATAAAGGCAACACTGGAATGTTAGTGTGGAAAGTGAGATTGAGAAATGTGTATTTAGTCCTTATATCAGTAGGTAGTCAAAGAAGGGATTTGTATAGGAAACCAACATGTTCTGTGTTTTAGAATTATTTTGGGAGCTGTGTGAAGGATGATTTAAGGGGATTAGGAGGAAGTAAGGCCAACTGGAAGGTAAAAAAATGATTCAGAGCCTGAACTAGAATGTGTGGCTATATAAAGAAGGGGACAAAATAAAACAAGTATAGCTTACTTGGCAATTGATTGGTTATTGGTTATATTAACAATTTATCCAAAAAAATCAATTAAAGAGCAATTTCATTAAATATAAATATGATTGGTATTGTGCTCCAACACTTATCATGAATATACTCCATCCTATATTTTTAGACGATCTACTAATTTGTCATAATTTATCAGCTTGTTCTATCTCAGAAAGAAAAGTAAACAAAAAAATTAAGGAAATATACAAGAAAATGTAACTATAAAATATGTGTCCATATACATAGTATATGTTTTGTATGTATGTGTGTTTGTACGTTGATCAGTTGTAAATCTCATGGAAAAATCAAGTAAAATAGTGGTCAGAAAAAAAGAAAAAAAACCTAATCCAATTATTCAGAGGAAACAAATCAATTATGTGAGTAAAGTAAAATAAGCTATACTTGTTTTATCTTGTCCCCTTCTTTATATAGCCACACATTCTAGTTCAGGCTCTGAATCATTTTTTTACCTTCCAGTTGGCCTTACTTCCTCCTAATCCCCTTAATATCAATCATATTTATATTTAATGAAATTGCTCTTTAATTGATTTTTTGGATAAGTTGTTAATATAACCAATAACCAATTTTAGAGACAGGTATTTTTAAAAGCTCCTTGAAAGAAGAGACTGTTCTCCATTTTTGCCTTTGAATACTTAATGACTAGATGGTACTTTCACCATATTGGGCAATAAAATTTGTTGAACTAATTTTTAAGTTAATGTATGATCAAAAAGTTTCTGAACACTTTAATTTCCTATTAGATTGATATCGACTAAATGAATGAATTTAGTCAGTTTGCCAAAAGTTTTATTGAGTGGCCACTGTGGAAAATCAGAGCCAGAAGATCTTCTCAAAAAAACAAAAAAACAAAAACAAAAAAAAAAAAAAAACAGGCAAGTACACCATACACAATCACTTTTAAAACAACAATTCTTTCTATGTTACTTGGAAAGATGAGAGGATTCAAAGTCATTGTAGTATGAAGCAAGATTGGGACTAAATAGAACAGTCTAGCAGACAGATTAATGAGGATATATGAAGGAACAGATACTCAAATGATAGAATCATAGAATCCTATTGTCAGTAGGGAACTATCAACTTTCAAAGCTAAACCTCCAACTAAAAAATAAAACCACCTCTATGACTTTTCAGCAAAAGGTCATCTAACCCTCAATTGAACATCTCCAGTTATTATGGAACTTACAATTTCTCTGAGAAACCCAAGCATTTTCACACAGTTCAAGTTGTTAGAAAGTATAACTTCCAAACTGTTTTCAAAGACAAAGAATCCTGCAAATCAGAGACCATTTTTGTCAAAAGGGAGAGAGTATCCCTATCACATATTCTTGAAAAAAAAAAATCCCTGTAATAGAATACAGGAAACTTTAATGCAAATAGATGTAACATTAAAATCTATACTATTGAAAGGAAAGATCTATTCTTACAGCAACAGCATATGTCATAATAATACTTACTGTATTCTTAACAGGATTCTGGAATTTGCATTATAACTCTATTTCATGAGTTTATATCAGAGCTATAAACTTGCTGTAAGCTAAAATGTTAAAAGTAAATTTCATACCAGGTATGAATGTATATGTACATATCTGAATAAAATTTTAGGGGAAATCTCTCAATATTTGAGTGGTAAGATTTTGCTAAATTATTAACAGCCCCTTCTTTTTTTCTCTAAGCAGTGCTATAGCTGTCTTAGGTGAATAGGATATATTTGCCTCTCTATGTAGCTTAGTGGGTTTTATTTGCAAGCAGTTCAATAAACTTTTTTTTGGACATTTTAATTCAAATGACATTATTATTATAGTGAGTCTTCTTCCCACCTCTTTCCTCTTTCTTCTCTCATTTCTTCCTCCGCTGTTTCCCCCTCTTCATCTAAAAACTGATGAAGCTAAAATTTTTTTATTCATCTGTCACCATCGATGATCCCTATAACTAGTAAATTATCACCACCTGTTACTCTCCTTAGCCCTTATTATTTTTCAGCTGCTCAGTATTAAATGACCCTTCCCCAATCCTAGCTCCCAATCTCTTACATTCACAATCTCATTAACTTTCCCCCTCCATGTCCAGTGATAAGCATTATTGATATTCAGGTGAACAAACATTTATGCCTACTATATATTAAAAATGTGTTTGGTCTAAAGGATATTAGAGAGAAAAAAAAAAAAGCAAAGCAATCCCTTTCTTCAAGAAACTAGCACTCTCTCATTCCTCTACCTCTTTCTTCCAAAGTGACTTCTTGATTACCATTTCATAATGAACAGACTTCCCTTCATTCTGGATCTCTTGTACTCACAGAGATTAGTTTCAAACAGAAGACACTATACCTATTCCTGGCCATCCTTTCCCAAACTAGCTGTATGTAATTTCTTTCATACATACATCTCCCTGATTTTGAAAGGGAAGTCAGAACATTCCTTGCTCCATATTTTCCTTATCCATTTGTTAACATCTTTCAGCAATGTTTGTTGCTTTGAAATTTACTCAGTTGGAATTTTTCACCCAATACATGCCATAGTGACTATTTTCTAGTCCCCAAGTTAGTCCTTTTCCTTTCCCATGTAATTCCATGCTTATCTCATTGTTTTCTTATCCTCTACTCCTCTCACAGTAGGGGATTTAAATATTTATGATGATGTTTCTTTAAGCACTCAAACATTTCAGTTTATTCAGAAATCTTAATTCTTCTATTCCAATATATCCACAAATAATGATTACAAAATAGATTCTGTCATTACCCATAAATATAATACTTCTATCATGAAAAATCCTGAAATTACTTTGATCATATATTCTATCATTTTATTTCTCCCCTCCTAAATTTAATCTTTACTCTATTGATGATAACTAATTTCTCTTCCTCTCAGTCCATTTTTAGGGCCTTACACCACTACACATTTAGTTTTTCTTCTTTCCTCATCTCAATTCTGCATTTAAGAAGTTCAACTCAACACTATTTTCAATGTTTGAATCCCTCAACACCTTGTTCAATTTTCCTTCAAGCACTTTCAACCTCAAATTCTGTATTACTCCCATCATCTACTTTTTCTCTTAATTCAAATGCTACTGAAGTTAGAGGATGTCATACAGCCAAAGTCTTTGAATGCAAGTTTATGCTATATAACCTCAATTGAACTTTTACTGAAGTAAGGGAATCCTTTCACTTCACCCCAATTCCCTCCCTCTCCCATTTCCCACAAAAATGAATACAAATTTCCCTTCTTAAATCTTCCACCACTACTCCTAATATCATCCTCTGAAGATTTTGAAGACTTTGACTTTGCCTGAAGACTTTGCCTATAACTTTACAAGAAAGTCAAAATCACTTGCCACAAGCTCCTTTTTTTCCCCTTCATCTCAAAATGTCTTCACATCATTATGCACTCTGCTTTCCTTTCCAGAATCTGACAATGAAGTAGCTTTTACCCTGCCAAAGCCAATCGTGCTACAAGTAGTTTTCATTCCATCTGTTTTCCCTCATAACTTTCCCCTTCAATCACTCTTTCTTTCCAATCTTCAATATTTTGCTTAATCCTCTAATATCTTTAAACATGTCCAAGTCTTTCCAAGCCTTAAAAAATCTTCCCTGCCAACTTCAAGCTATTTCCTTATATGTTTCCTATCTTTCTTTGTCCTAGAAAAATCTGCCTATACTTGCCTACTCTTACCCATTCCTCAAATCTTTGTAATCTTTCTTTCAAGCATATCACTTAACATAAATCAATACTTATGAAATTCCAAATAATCTCAATTGCATAATTTTCTTTTCTCAGTCCTCATCTTTTTCTACTTCTCTGTTTCATTTGACATTATCAGTCACATTCTAACCTGGATAATCTCTTTTCCATGAGTTTTCATGCAAGCAGACTCTATGAGTTATTCTCCAACTTCTTTGACTCTTCTTTCTTGAGCACTGTTGCTGGCTCATTATCCATATCATGGTCACTAACTGTATATCTACCATTAGCTTCTTTCATGGATTTTCTTCTCTTGGTGACTGTTTTAGTGACTTCATCATTTCCCATGATTTAATTATTATCTCTATGCAAATGACTATATTTCTAGGTCATGTCTTCTATTCTCAGTTCTATTCACATATCACCAACTAAGCACTGATCATTTCAAACAAAACATCCTGTTATCTCAAACTACACATGACCAAATAAAGACTCAATATCACACTCTCAAAATGATTCCTCTATCAAAATTTCCTATGTATGTTGTGGACATCAGCATTTTTCAGACTTTCAGGTTCATATCCAGCATGATTCTCACCTGTATTTTTATTCTTATCATACAAACAGTCAATTACCAAATCTCATCATTTAGATCAGTTCTTTTATATCAGAAGCCTTCTATTTATTTCAATAGGCTGCCAATTTGTTTCCCTGTCTCATATCTCTCCTTGTTATAATTCATACTCCACATAATAAATTTCAGGGATTCTCTGATTTACATGGCTTAGTATAGTCAGGAGACTAAATAGACTCCAGCTCAGGGAACCCCTACCTCCCTCAATTCAGCCCCAGATATACAGTCAATTTCCAGTGGCCAGTTTTCTACAAGATTCACTGAATAATAGGGTTAATATGGAAATACATTATCATTCTCAGCATACTCCTTACACCATCACTAGGACCCTGGATTAGCACCAAATAATCTGTCAGACTCTGATGGCCTTTGGTACTACCAAAATACTCCCCACCACAATACCTCAGTGTAGCACTAGACTGGAAGGTCCTCTATGGGCCTCATGGCAACATCAGTACAGAAGCAAGTAACCAACTAGGACCTGTAATCCCTGGCACAAAAAGCCTGAGTTAGGACCCTTTCAGTCCCAGAACCAAAATTTAAATTTAAAAGAAAGTAAAAAGGCCAAAAAGCTTGGCAAAACAAAAACAAACAAAACAAAACTTAACAAAACAAAAAACAGAAAACAAATATGAGCATAGAATGTTATTATGGTGAAAGCAAAGATCAAGACACAAATTTAGCGGAGGAAAACAATGGCAAAACCCCTGTGGCTAAAATTCCCCCCAAAAAAACAAGAAGTGGTCTCAAACTCAGAAAGAATTTATGGAGGAACTTCAAAAAGTAACCTAAAAATCATATAAAGGAAATAAAAGAAAGAAAGAAATGAGAACAATAGAAAAAAATTATGGAAAAAAAAAGTCAACAGAGTGGAAAAAGAAAACAATTTAAAAAGTGGAATTGTACAAATGTGAAAAGAGATACAAAAATCCCCTGAAGGAAAATAATTCCTTAAAAAGTAAATTGGCCAAATGGGGGGAGGGGAGTAAAAAAGCTAATTGAGGAAAATAACTTTTTAAAAGTTAGACTTGGGGAAATGAAAGCTAATAATTTTAAGAGACAGCAAGAATCAATCTAGCAAATTGAAAAGAATGAAAATATGAGATGAAAATGTAAAATATCATGGAAAAAATAACTGATCTAGAAAATAGATCCAGGAAAGACATCAGAAGCACTGGACTATTTGAAAGGCATAATCAAAAGGAGAATAGCAACTTTCAGGAAATTAATTATCAATGAAAACTGCCCTGATATCCTAGAACCAGAGGGCAAAATAATGATGGAAACACTTTATTGATGATGTAGAAAATCAAGTAACTTGAAAAAATGAACAGCAAAGTTGATGGATATAAAATAAATGTACACAAATCATCAACATTTCTACATGTTACCAACAAAGCCAGCTCAATGAGATAGAAAGAGAAATTCCATTTGTAGACATGATAAAATATTTGGGTCATCTATCTGCCAAGAATAACCTAGGAACTATATGAAACACTTTTCACATGAATGAAATCATATCTAAACAACTGGAAAAATATCAATTTCTCATAGGTAGGCTGAATTAATGAAATAAAATTGGCAATTTTACCTAGTCTATTTATTCTATACCATACCAATCAAGCTGCCAAAAATTATTTTGTAGAGCTAGAAAAATAACAACAAAATTCACCTAAAAAAAGAAAAAGTCAAGAATATCAAGGGAAATAGTGGGGGGAAATGCAATGGACAGTGACTGTAAAGTCCGGACTAGCTCCCTGGAGGCCTCAGAATCAGCCAGAGTCAGGATAAGCAAAAGTCCTTGGTCTTTAGGGGAAGAAGTGAAGGTGATGGACAAAACTGCCAGGAGTTTTGCTAAGGATCCTTCCTTGATTCTAGAGTCCAGAATCTCCAAGAATCTCCACACTTTTCTCCTCCTTGTCCTGAGGTCAAGTGAAGTTCTCTCGCCTCTCTCATTCTATGCCCTAGTCCTTACCTACAATTCTCTTAACCCTAAGCACTGAGCATCAACTGTGAGAAGAGAAATTCCAAACATATGCTAATAGAGTTATTGTCCAATAGGTAATTAGCCTTAAGTGCTCAGCTGTCTGATTCAAGCACACCTTTTAAGAGTTTCAACCCTAGTAGTACCAGACCTAAAATTCTATTATAAAGCAGCAATCATCAAAATCATCTCTATTAGCTAAGAAATACAGTGGTATATGAGTGGAATAGGTTAGATACATATGAAACAATATTCAATAACCATGCTAATATACTATTTGATAAACCCGAAAACTCAAGTTTCTGAGATAAGAATTCAGTAGCTGATAAAAATTGATAGGAACACTGTAAAATAACATGTCACAAACTTGGCATAGGCTTACATCTCACATGTCATAACAAAATGAGGTCAAAATGGGTACATGGTTTGGGCATAAAGGATGACACCATAAACATATTAGAACAAGGGATAATTTACCTATCAAATCTTTGGAGAAGAGAGGATTCATATCTAAAGAAGAACTAGTGAACAATCTGAAATGCAAAATGGAAATTTTGATTATACTAAATTAAAAAGGTTTTGCACAAACAAAACTAATGCAACTGAGATTAGAAGGGAAACAAAATTGGGAAAAAATTTTTACAATCAATGTTTCTAATAATGGCTTCTTTTCCAAAATATACAGAGAAATGATTCAAATTTATAATAATACAAGCAATTCTGCAATTGAAAAATGGTCAAAAGATATGAACAACAGACAATTTTCAGATGAAGAAAGTATAGTAATATGAAAAATGCTCAAAATCAGCATTGATTAGAAAAATGTAAATTAAAGCATCTCTGATATATCACATCTATCAGATTGGCTAATGTAAAGTTCAGGATAACTCCCTGGAGACCACAGGATCAGCCAGAGTCTGGATAAGCAAAAGTTCTTGGTCTTCAAGGGGAAAAGTGAAGGAGATGGACAAAACTGCCAGGAGTTTTGCCAAGGATCCCTCCTTGATTTTAGAGTCCAGAATCTCCACACTTTTCTCCTCCTCCTCCTGCGGCCAAGTGAAATTATCTTCCTTCTCTCACTCTACCCCCTAATTCTTACCTACAATTCTCTTAACCCCAAACATTGAGCCAGCATTAACTGAGAGAAGAGAAATTATAAACATATGCTAATAGAATCATCGTCCAATAGGTAATTAGCTTTAAGTGCTTGGTTTTTTTATTTAAACATACCTTTTAAGAGTTTCAGCCCTTTACAAACTGATAGGAAAAGATGATGATAAATGTTAGAGAGGCTGTGACTGGGACACTAATTCA
Organism: Antechinus flavipes; assembly: GCF_016432865.1. NCBI lineage: Eukaryota > Metazoa > Chordata > Mammalia > Dasyuromorphia > Dasyuridae > Antechinus > Antechinus flavipes. The sequence continues at coordinate 529,407,004 of NC_067398.1, forward strand.
TTGTTGGTGGAATTGTGAAATAATGCAACCATTCTGAAGAGCAATTTGAAACTATTCCCAAAGGGCTACAAAATTGTGCATACCTTTTGATCCAATAGTGCCACTACTGGGTCTGTATCCCAAAGAAATAAAAAAGAGGGGAAAAGACCCAAATGAACAAACAATTTCTATAGCAGCTCTTTTTATGGTGGCAAAGAACTGGAAAAATAGTAGATGCCCATCAATTGAGGACTGGATGAATAAATTATGTTATATAAAGTTGGCACCTACACAAAAATTGACCATGTATTAGGGCATAAAAACCTCACAATCAAATATAAAAGGGCAGATATGGAGATTTTTTATGAAGAAATTGACTCAATTATTTGAACTTTAAATCACTGTCCCATCAGATGATGGTTCAATCCTCTGATTACTGAGTTCTTATCCAAAACCTCTATTTGAAGAAGGATATAGGCCAGCTATGCTCCCTTCCTTCCCAGCATCACTATTGTTTCTTAATAGTTTTATGCCATTCTGCCAAAATTAGTCTTTTTGTTCAGTGCCATACCAATCAAACTGCCAAATTATTATTTTATAGAACTAGAAAAAGAATAATAAAATTCATCTGGAAGAATAAAAGGTCAAGAATATCATGGGAATTAGTGAGAAAAAAATACAAAGAATGGTGGTTTAGCCATACCAAACCTAAAACTAATATAAAGCAGCAGTCATAAAAACCATTTGATACTGGTTAAGAGAGTGGTGGATCACTAGAATAAATTAGATTATACATGATACAATAAGTAAGGCCGATGGCAATCTAGTATTTGATAAACTCCCATACTCCAGCTTTGGGAATGAGAACTCACTATTTGACCAAAATTGCTGAGAAAACTGGAAAATATGTCAGAGATTTGGCATAGACTTATATCTTATACCTCATACCAAAATAAGGTAAAAATGAATAAATGATTTGGGCATAAATGATAATACCATAAACGCATTAGGAGAACAAGGGATAATTTTCCTATCAAATCTTTGGAGAAGGGAGGAATTTATGACCAATGAACTAGAGAACAATATGAAAGGCAAAACAGACAACTTTGATTACACTAAATTAAAAAGATTTTGCACAAACAAAACCAACAGAAACAAGATTAAAAGGAAAATATAAACCTGGGGGAAAACCTTCACCAACAGTATTTCTGATAAAGGTCTCATTTGTAAAATATATAAAGAACTGTGTCAATTTATAAGAATACAAGTCATTCCCCAATTGATAATTTATCAAAGGATATGAACAGGCAATTTTCAGATGATGAAATTAAAGCCATTTATATGAAAAAAATGCTCTAAGTAACTATTGATTAGAGAAATGCAAATTAAAACAACTCTGAGATATTACCTTACATCTTTCAGATTGGCTAAAGCAACAGGAAAAAGTGATAGATGTTGGAGGGAATATGAGAAAACTGGGACATTAATGCATTTTTGGTGGAATTGTGACATAATCCAACCATTCTGGAGAGCAATCTGGAACTATGCCCAAAGGGCTATGAAACCGTGCATAACTTTTGACCTAGCAGTGTGGTGTTCTCTTCTTTAAAATATAATGGTTCTCTTTGGGCAGGTTTCTTGAGGAGGTTTTCTGGAGGCAGCCTTAGTTTCAGTTCAGAGTAATAATCACTCCAAATGCAGCCAGGTGTTAAAAGTTCAGATGTTTTAGTGCTTCCTCTAAAATAGCCCAGTTAGTTTTCTTAGAGACCTATTTCTCTGCTTGGTCCAAGAGCTCTTGCTGCTAATCTTTTGCCTCTGCCAACTTCGGCTTCTCTTCTTCCAAAGGTCTCCAGCCAACACCAAGGTGAAAGTTGGAATGAATTTGTCTTGCTCCCGAGAGAGGGCTTCTGTATCTCCCAGAGTGCTCTGTGTCTGTCCCAGAGTGCCCTTTGGCCCTGGGAGCTTCTTGCTCATATGTGCTCTTTAAAGGTGTGGACACAAGCATTGTTTCTATCAGTTCCACTTAGTACCTTGTTTCAGGTTCTGGCCCATAACATCTCCTTGTAAGATCATCATACTGAATCATGCTAAATTAGATAATTATTGCCTCTATTAACTCTAATAAGTTAACACTTTGTAAGGATTCCAACACAGCAGTGCCATTACTGAATCTGTATCTCAAGAAAATCATAAAGGAGGGAATAAGACCACATGTACAAAAATCTCTGTAGGAGCTTTTTTTGTAGTAGCAAAGAATTGGAAAACAAGTATATGCCCATCAATTGGGGAATGGCCAAATAAGCTGTGGTGCATGAAGGTAATGGGAATTATTGTTCTATAAAAAACAATGAAGCTAATTACAGAAAGGCCTTAAAAGATTTACATAAACTGATCCTGAGTGAAACAAGCAGAACCAAGCATATATTACATACAAATCACAGTAAGAATTGTGATGATCATGTGAAAGACTTGGTTCTTCTCAATAGTTCAGTGATTCAAAAGAATCCCAATAGACTTTGCACAGAAAATGCCATCTGCAACCAGAGAAAGTACTAATGAGTATATAACATAAAGGAAAATGTAAATCAACACATGTTATGTTCACTTCTTTTTTTTCTGTTTTTTTATCTCTTCCTTTTTTCCCATTTGCTCTGACTTTTCTCTCTCAACAAAATTCATAGAATAATGTATATTAAAAATAAATAAACTAAAAAAAAACCTTTGATACCTTGCCTTTCATGAACATCTTCCCTTTTTTTCCATCCTATTCTCTTGTCAATTCTCTTTTTCTATTGTGTTCACCAGTTAGAAAGTAAGTTCCTTGAATATAGGAACTGTTTATTTTTCCCACTTGTTTATTCCCCAAACTTAACAGAATTCTTGGATCACAACAGCTACTTTAAAAAATCTTTATTTAGCTACATACTTATCAGCCTGTTAACCTTTCTATCTATCAATCTTAAAGTGAAAATATATCTTGATTTTAAGTGATTTCCATGCTTAGATGGCCAAAGGATGTGAAGATAAAAATGTGTTGGTATGTGATTTGGGATTAAACAATTAGAATCTTTAAAGTTAAACATATTTCATATGTGATCTAAACTAATTTATATTTCACTGGGAATACCTTTTACAAACTCTCTAACAAGTGGCAATCCAACCTACTCTTGATTATCTCTGCAAATTTGAGGGTAGCTCTAATTGTTAAATAGTTATTTACAACTAATTAGGAAAGAAAACAAAGGACCATCGATTAATAAGAAGCCCCATCCCTGAATATTATGAAGACATATGCAAAAAAAAAAAAAAAGAGAGAGAGAGAGAGAGAGACAGAGAGAGAGAAATTACTAGATGTAATGAATACCAACCAACACCAAAAAAAAAAAAAAATTATGATATCTCAATTAATGGCAAATGTCTAACTCACAATATGGGAAAATATTATCTGGTAGAGAGTAATAGAATAATTATAAAATATAACAATTATCAGAATAAGCTATCTATAAGCAGCTAGATCATTACTTAATTAGAGCATATTTTAGAAAGAATATAGAAATTTACATGTTTTTAAAACCATAACCATAAGGTGAAAATACCAGGTACAATTATAGCATAGTCAATCCCTCCTATTTAACTGAGAAATAGGAAGTAAAAAAGACATAGTTCATTATCATCATTTCTTATGGAAATTTAATTATCAAAAAACTATCAATATAATGAATTTTAACAAATACTTTGTTTCCTGAACAAGCTTATAATGAAACCCAAAGACAAAATCTGTTTAGAAAACAAAGTTACTTCAAAACATTCAGACTGAGGATGAGAGATAATAGTACTCATTTCACATACATATACACACGTGTGAAAAGCAAGAGAGAAAGCTTAGCATGTGACCCAACTAAAGCATATCATCGTGTGAAAAAACGTGAAAGGAAAAAAATATATATGTGTGAACTGATACAGATTTGGTTGAATTTCTAAATCAATTATTTTTATTTATTATTTAAATTTTATTTAACTTTTTAAACTTTTTATGCCATTCATTTTTTAAATATATCTGTCCTTCAAAACAGAAAGTCATTCCATGTAGTAAAGACTGTAGTAGAAATAGAGGAGAAAGTATTAAAAAAAAAAAACTAACCAACATATATAGAACATCTCAGATAGCATATGGAATACTTCATACCCATTGTCTCTTTACTGTGAAATGAAAGAAAGAAAGTTCATTTTTTTCATCTCTTTTCTATCTATAAGCATGCTTATAATAATTTTTTAACATTCAAGCTTCACTTAAAATCATATTACTGAAACTATTTGTACATTATTTTCCTCCTCTCAACATTTGGCATCAGTTCACATAAATCTTCCCACAATTCTCTGAATTCTTCATATGAAAAATTCCCAATGCTACAGTAACACTCCATTCCATAGATAGATAAATTAATTTATATCCAATAGATACATAAATTAATTTATTTTGTATAGTTCTGCTAAAGAAAAATGCTTAAATGCTCTCTTCTCAAGGCAAAAAGTTGAAAATTGAGGGGATGCCCATTAATTGGAGAATAGCTCCATAAAGTATGGTATGTGTTTGTGAAGGAATAATATTGTTCTATGGGAAATGATGAGAAGGATACTCTCAGGAAAAAAACAAATAAACAAACAAATATATATATATATATATATATATGTATATGTATGTATATATATGTATATATGGAAAGTCCTCCATGAACTTAAGTAAAGTGAAATGTATTGTATACAAAGTAAGAGCAATGTTCTGGGATGACTAGCTGTAAATGACTTTGCTATTTTCAGCAGTACAATGACCATGAAGGATTTAGGATGAAAAATCCTATACCCAGAGAAGAAATGATTGTGTCTATATACAGATTGATGCATACTTTCTCTCCCTTATCTTTATTTGTCTTAAGGATTTTTTCCCACTAGGGTGGGAGCTCTATATTTTCTTTCACAACATGAGGTTTTTTTGTTTTTTTTTTGTTTTTTTAAACATAATGGTTTAATAACAAAGGTCTTCATAGAGGAAGCTTAAGTGTTGCTGTAAATGTATTGCCTTTGTATGGTATGCATACCACTTCTAGCCATATGAAAAGATACTCCAAATCATTATTAATAGTTTCAATTTCTTCATCTGAAAATTGTCTGTTCATATCCTTTAAACATTTATCAATTTATTACCAATATATTACCAATATATTATATATAATTACCAATAATAACCAATTTATCAATTGGAGAATAAATTAGATTTAATTCTCTATATATTTTGGAAATGAGTCCTTTATTAGAACCTTAGGCTATAAAAATGTTTTCCCAGTTTATTGCTTCCCTTTTAATAATTAGTTTGTACAAAAAGTTTTTAGTTTGCTATAATCAAAATTTTTGATTTTGTTATCAATAATGATCTCTAGTTCTTCTTTGGTCACAAATCCCTTCCTCTTCCACAGGTCTGAGAGGTAAACTATCCTATGCTCTTCTAATTCATTTATAATCTCAGTCCTTATGCCTAGATCATGAAACAATTTTGAACTTATCTTGGTGTATGATATTGTGTGGTTCAGTACCTAGTTTATGCCATACTAATTTTCAATTTTCCCAGCAGTTTTTGTCAAACAGTGAATTCTTAGCCCAAAAGCTGGGGTCTTTAGATTTGTCAAACACTAGATTATTAAAGTTATTGACTATTTTGTCCTGTGAACATAATCTATTTCACTGATCAACTAGTCTATTTCGTAGCCAATACCAAATGGTTTTGGTGATAGTTGCTTTATAATATAGTTTTAGATCTGATACAGCTAGTCCACCTTCATTTGATTTTTTTTTCATTAGTTCCCTTGAAAGTCTTGACCTTTTGTTCTTCCAGATGAATTTTGTTGTTATTTTTTCTATCATTAAATAGTTTTGGGAGTCTGATTGGTATAGCACTAAATAAATAGATTAGTTTAGGTAGTATTGTCATCTTTATTATATTTGCTCGCCCTATCCAAGAGCCTTTAATATTTTTCCAGTTGGTTAGATCAGACTTCATTTGTGTGTAAAGTGTTTTGTAGTTTTGCTCATAAAGTTTCTGATTTTCCCTTCGCAGATAAATTCCTAAATATTTTATACTATCATTAGTTACTTTAAATGGAATTTCTCCTTGTAACTCTAGCTGTTGGATTTTGTTAGTGATATATAAGAATGCTGATGACTTATGTGGGTTTATTTTGTATCATGCAACTTTGCTACAGGAGTGGATTATTTCTAATAACTTTTTAGTAGAATCTCTGGGGTTCTCTAAGTATACCATCATATCATCAGCAAAGAGTGATAATTTGGTTTTTTCATTGCCTACTCTAATTCCTCTAATCTCTTTCTCAACTCTTATTGCCAAAGCTAGCATTTCTAATACAATATTGAATAATAATGTGTGATAGTAGGCAACCTTGTTTCACTTCTGATCTTATTGGGAATGGTTGCAGTTTTCCCCCATTATATATGATGCTTACTGACAGTTTTAAATAGATGCTCCTGACTATTTTAAGGAAAAGTCCATTTATTCCTATACTCTCAAGTGTTTTTAATAGGAACGGATGTTGGATTTTATCAATGCTTTTTCTGTATCTCTTGAGATTATCATATGGTTTTTGTTAATTTAGTTATTGATATAGTCAATTATGCTAATAGTTTTCTTAATATTGAACCAGCCCTGCATTCCTAGTATAAATCCTACTTGGTTGTGGTGTATTATCCATGGGATGATTTTCTGTAATCTTTTTTGCTAATATTTTATTTAAGATTTTAGCATCAATATTCATTAGGGAAATTGGTCTATAATTTTCTTTCTCTGTTTTCAACCTACCTGGTTTAGGTATCAGTACCATATCTTTGTCAGAAAAGGAATTTGGTAGGAGTCCTTTATTCCCTATTTTTTTCAAATAGTTTATATAACATTGAAGTTGATTGTTCTTTAAATATTTAGTAGAATTCACATGTAAATCCATCTGATCCTGGAGATTTTTTTTAGGGAGTTGATTCATAGCTTGTTCTATTTCTTTTTCTTAAATGAGACTATTTAAGCAATTTGCTTCCTCTTCTGTTAATCTGGGCAGTCTATATTTTCAAAGGTAGTCATCCATTTCACTTAGGTTCTCAAATTTATTGGCATAAAGTTGGGCAAAGTAACTCCTAATTATTGCTCTAATTTCCTCTTCATTGGTGGAAAGTTCTCCCTTTTCATTTTTAAGACTAACAATTTGATTTTCCTCTTTCCTTTTTCTAATCAAATTTACCAAAGGTTTATCTATTTTGCTGTTTTTTTTTCATAAAACCAACTCTAAGTTTTATTTCTTAATTCAATAGTTTTTTTTTTTTTTTACTTTCAGTTTTATTAATTTCTCCTTTTAATTTTAGAATTTCAAGTTTAGTATTTGATTGGGGCTTTTTAATTTGCTCTTTTTCTAGCTTTTTAAATGGTGAACTCTTTCTCTATTTTATCCAAGTAAGCCTCTAAAGTTATAAAATTTCCCCTTATTACTGCTTTGACTGCATCTCACAAATTTTAATATGTTGTCTCTTTGTTGTCATTTTCTTGGGAGAAATTATTGTGTCTTTGATTTGTTGTTTCACCCATTCATTCTTTAGGATGAGATTATTTAGTTTCCAATTACTTTTTGGTCTATTTACCCTAGCTTTTTGTTGAATATAATTTTTTATTGCATCTGAAAAGAATGCATTTACTATTTCTGCCTTTCTGCATTTAATTTTGAGGTCTTTATGTCCTAATATATAGTCAATTTTTGTATAGGTTCCATGAACTGCTGAGAAGAATGTATACTGCTTTCTGTATCCATTCATCTTTTTCCAAAGATCTATCATACCTAATTTTTCTAATATTCTATTTGCCTCTTTAACGTCTTTCTTATTTGTTTTGTGGTTTGATTTATCTAATTCTGAGAATGCAAGATTGACATCTCCCACTATTGTATTTTTGCTGTCTATTTCTTCTTGCAAGTCTCTTAACTTCTCCTTTAGGAATTTAGATGCTATACTACTTGGTGCCTATATATTTAGTATTGATATTGTTTCATTGTCTATGCTATCCTTTAGCAAGATATAGTTTCTTTCCTTATTTCTTTTAATTAGATCAATTTTTGCTTTTTCTTGATCTGAGATAAAGATGGCTACCCTTGCATTTTTTTACTTCACCTGAAGCATAATAGATTCTGCTCTAGCCTTTTACCTTTACTCTATATGTATCACTCTGTTTTAAAAGTGTTTCCACTAAACAACATATTGTAGGATTCTGGCTTTTGATCCAATCTGCTTCCGCTTTAATGGGAGAGTTCATCCCATTCACATTTACAGTTAAAACTACTAATTCTGTATTTCCTGACATTGTTTTATCCCCAGATTATGCTTTTCTTTTTCTTTCTTCTCATATCCCTTTCCCCAGCATTAAACTTATGGGCACCATTTGCCTCACGCAGTGCTCCCTCTTTAGAATCCCTCCTACCCTCTTTGAGTCCCCCTTTCTTATACCTTTCCCTTATTTTTTCTGTATTCCTTTCTATTTAGCCAATTCTTCTTTTCCCTTTTTCTTTCCCATTTTTTAGTGAGGTGATAGAAGTTTCTCTATAAACCAAATATGTCTAATATTTTTTCTTTGAGACAAATCTGATGAGAGTAAGATTCACACAATGTTTCTCCATCTCCCTTAATTCCCTTAGGTATGACAGGTTTACTTTGCCTCTTCATGAGATGTAATTTTCTTCTTTTTACCTCCACTTTTCCTCTTTTCTGATACAATCCCCTTTCCACTCCTAATTCCATTTTTAAAGATATTATAACAGTAAAATCAAATAATACATGCATTCTTTATGTATGCCCATAACAGAAGGGCTCTCAAGGATTTCTATCTTTTTATGCTTCTCTTGAGTCCTATATTTGGAAGTCAAATTTTTTGTTTAGCTCTGGTTTTTTCATTATAAATAAATTGAATTCACCTGTTTCATTGAATGTCCATCTTCTTCCCTGGAAGAAAATGCTCAGGTTAGCTGGGTAGTTTATTTTTAGCTGCATTCCAACTTCTTTTGCCTTTTGGAATATCAGATTCTAGGCCCTTTGATCCTTTAAAGTGGAAGCTGCTAGATCCTCAGTGATCCTTATTGTGGCTCCTCATTATTTGAATTGTTTTTTTTTTTTTTTGGCTGCTTGTAATATTTTTTCTTTAGTCTGATAGTTCTGAAATTTAGTCACAACATTCCTTGGAGTTTTATTCTGGGGCCTCTTTCAGAAAGTGTTCAATGAATTCTTTCAATGCCTATTTTAACCTTCTGATTCTATTACATCTAAGCAGTTGTCTTTGATAATTTCCTTAAAAATAGTGTCTAGACTCTTTTTTCTTCATACTTTTCAGGAAGTTCAATAATCTTCACATTATCTCTTCTAGATCTATTTTCCAGGTCTGTTGTTTTTCCAAGTAGATATTTAAATTTTTTTCTATTTTTTTCATTTTTCATTTCAAATTATTCATGATTCTTAATGTCTCATCAAATCGTTGATTTTTCTTTGTTCAGTTCTGATTTTTATTGAGTTATTTTCTTCATTATTTTTTTTTTTTACCGCTTGTATTTGTCCAATTGAGTTTTTAAATGAGTTGTTTTGCTCTATGGAATTTTTTTCCATTTCACTATTTTTTTAATGAGTTATTTTCTTTTTCCAATTCACAAATCCTACTTTCTTGGGAGTTCTTTATTTTTTTCCAATTCATTAATTCTGTTTCCCTGGGAGTTATTTACATTTTCCATTTCACATTTCAGGGAGTTATTTTCTTTTTCAAATCTTTCTTTTAATGAGTTATTTGCCTTTCCCATACTCTCTTGCAGATCTTCTCTTCCCTTTCTCCATTTTTCTTCTAGCTCTCTTTTAAAATCTTTTGTAATTTCTTCTAGGAAAGCTTTATGCGATGGGGACCAGGTTATATCTCCCTTTGGGATTTTGTCTGGAGATTGTCTCCTATTAGTCTCCTCAGAGTTGGAAATCTGCTCTCCTTCTGTATAGAAGCTATCTATACTTAGAGTTTGTGTGGTTTTTTTACTCGTTTTTTTTTTAAAGCTATTGGGGTCTGCCTTCAGGGGAAGGAGGTTCTCAGCTTCCTCTACAAACAAGGATAGATGGACAGTAGCTGTCATGCGAACAGCTCTGAAGAGCAGCCAAGCTGCTGCGTAAGTATTACTGGGATGAGCCCCTCTGTGCTGGAAATGTCACTGCCCTGGAAAGAGCCCCACATGGCAGAAGTACTACTGCCCTGGGAAGAGCCCCACACAGTGGAAGTAGTACTGCCCTGGGAAGATCCCTGCTGTGTAGATCAGCATGGCTGAGCAGTGGAAGTGTCACTGCCCTGGGCAGAGCCCCATGCTGTGGACTGCAGCTGCCCAGCTGTGGAACAGCAAATTGTGCTGAGTTACTCTCATCACAGGGTGGGTGTGGCCAGGTCCTGTTAAACTCTGGCATTTTAGGGTACTCTCCACCTTTGGCGTTTATGTAACTTCTTTGCTGATCCAATGCTTTTCAACCAAAAGTAGAGCAGCCAACCTGTGGTAGAGTCCTCCCTGCAAATTCTCCACCTCTAGAGATTGCTCCTCCCCCCCACCCCCTTCTGTTCAGCATGGGCTAGCCTCCCTGTTCTGCCTCCCTGAGAAGTTAAGTATCTTATCTAACATGATACAATTAGTGTCAAGGGATAGAAATTCCTTTATTGGGGACTGGATCTTTATTTACTATTTCAGAAGTGCCTTTCATATAAAATAATGATGATGATGATGATGATGATGATGATTACCATCATAACATGTATATCATTTGAACTTTAGAGTCTATAGGATGGGAGCCATTATTTTATTCCCATTTTACATATGAAGAAAGTGAAGCTGAGATGGATCTTAAGTGATCCCCAGGATCACACAGTAAGAGCCAAAGCTTGATTCAAACTCAGTTCTTTCTTATTTCAAGTACAGAACTTAACCATTATGTAATGAAATTAATGTAATTATTTTTCTCCAAAGATGAAAAGGGTGACCTCAGGAGAAAAAAAAAATCAATGCAACATTTACATAAATATGCAAGAATAAAAAATTGGAAATTCATTAGGCATCATAGAAAGCAGGGCAGTGTTGTTACTATCAGGTTAAATTTAATGTATAATTTTACAAAATATTACATTTTGTAATAGACATTCATGGTTTCATATATGTTATTTTGTATATGGAAATAGTTATTAACACATATTTGTTACGTTAATAGGTTCATAATAATTTTAAGAAGAATTTTAAGGGGTTTTGCTGGAGGGGGATTTGAGTTTCTGGTCACCCCTGAACTATAATGATCAGATCACAGTACATTTTTCTGGGGGTCCTTTTCTGTTATATAATTTATCTAGAGGAACAAATGAGATAATCTATAGGAAAAGGCTTCATTTTTATAATATGTATTCTAAGTCATCACTTCTTATCATTAATATAGTTATTATTGTTATAGGAGGCAAAGTATTGGAAAAACTATTAAATTCAGAATGAAGTTATAAGCTATCTCTAACAATGGGCAAGTTATTTAATCTCACTGAACCTCAGTTTCCCTATCCATGAAAATAATAACACTGTAGCCTCCTCATGGAGAGGAAATCAAATAAAAGAATATTTACACATTTCACCTGTTTTTCATGTTATTTATGACAAACAAGAAGTTTGTGATAAGTATGTTGATAATATGGACTTTAAGATCATCTCTCTTTACTAGAGACCAGATGATTTTTCAGGTCACTAAGGGAGAATAGACCTTTTCCCACTTTTGCTTTAGCTTTTGAGGGAGAAACAATGATAGCTCATGTCTATATGGTGTTTTAAGGTTTGAAAACTTTTACACATTCATAATTTTCTACAATTCTCACAAAAATTCATTGAGATGAGTGCTTCACAGTATAATCCCCATTTTATAGATCAGGATATTGTGGCCCAAAGAGGTTAAATGATTAGGCAGAGTCATACACTTAATAAATATCAGAAGTGCATTTGAAACCAAGATTCTCCTGATTCCAAATGCTGCAGTTTTTCTATAAAAGGAATTAAATGTTAAAATGATTCTCTTTCCCTTTTTAGTCTTACACCAATGACCTTATACAAATATATTCTTCTGACATACTCATATTGGGGGCAAAGCAGATAAATGTCTGGACTTGGAATCAGGAAGAATGAAGCCTGAATCCTGCCTCAGAGACTAACTACCTCTGTGATCCCAGAAAAGTTCTTTACCTTAAAGCAACCTCTGTTTTCTCAACTTTAAAATGAGAATAATAATAGCATCTACCTCGTGAAGTTAATGGTAAGATTGAATGAAGGAGATAACACACTTTAAAGCATTCGAGAAAGTTAATTAAAAATAACAATTAAAACAAAAATAAAACATTAATCAAGTTCTGTGTATTAGGAAATGTACTACATAATAAAAATAAAAATTTAAGCCAACAAAAAGTTCCTATTCTCAAGGAACTTCTATTCTAATTGTTGTCTTGTTATTCATTTGTTTTAGTTATATCTAGTTGTGACTATATTTTGTGTTTTCTTGTCAAAAATACATGGTTTGCCCATTCCTTCTCCAGTTCATTTTATGGATGAGGAAATTGAGACAAACAGGTTTAAGTGACTTTGCTAGGGTTACACCGCTACTATGTGTCTGAGGCCAGATTTGAACAGAAATGATTCATCTTTCTTATTTTAGGCCCAGCAGTGTATCCACAGTACTAATTCACTACTTATTCTAATAGAGCAAGACAACTTATATATATAAGTAGTGAACAAGGAGGAATATTTTGTACAAGAAAATCAAAGAGAATAGAGATTGAAGTAATAGGGAAAAATGATTGGCACATACTTTCCAGGAATAGTAGTGTTAATTTGGTTATTGTTTTTAAAAGTAAAGTTGAGAATGGGGGAGGAAGGGTTGGAATGCATAGAATAAAATGGATTCATCTGGGAAGTGGTATTGGGATGTATGATCAGAAAGGCGAGATAAGTGCTCAACCAGTCGGAACCCATAATCACAGGAGTGGATATCTTAGATCGGAATTGTCCTTTATTCTCAAAGAGGACCAAAATGATATCGCCAAATTAGAGTCAAGTTACAGCATGTTTGATTGTGGATGATCAGGTCTATGAGTTTGGAATGCTCTACCACAGGTTGGACACAAATTGTCCATGTGAATATTTGGGGTGGATTCCATAAATCTGTACATCTTGAACTACTTCAATTCTGCTTTGCTCATGGAGCACAGCACCTTTTCTGATAAAGGCAATCTGTGCTGGACAGTCTCCCATGTCACACAATCAATTCCAAAGTTCTTAAGAGAGACCTTGAGAGTGTTCTTGCTTTTTCTGACCACTGGGTAAATACTTACTCTGGGTGAATTCTACATAAAATGGTCTTTTTGGCAAATAGACATATAATATTCAAACAACATGGCCAGCCATTGAAGTTGTGCTCTCTGCAGTAGAGTTTGCAGTCAGTTGAAGAAAGGACCTTAGTGTTCATTATCTTACATGGCCACTTGATCTTCAAAATATTCTAAGAAAATTTAAATGGAAGCAATTAAGCTTCATTGATTGGTATTTGTATATTGTTCAAGTTTCACACCTCACACCAATAAAGTCAGCTCAATGATTCTATAGACCTTCAGTTTGGTAGTCATTCTAATACCTATCTCCCACACTTTCTTTCAGAGCCTACCAAACTAAGGTAGCTCTTACTATTCATGCATCAACGTCATGATTAATCAACATCCCTGGAAAAAAATCTGACAAGGTAAGTGAACTTATCCACAGTATTCAAAACTTCTCCATTTGCTGTAATCATTGGTTTCACATATGGATGGTGTGGTGCTGGCTGATGAAACACCTGCATTTTCTTGTTATTAATTGTAAGACCAAAATGAGCATAAGCAGCAGGAAATCAAGCCCTACTTTGTTGCAACTCAGCTTCAGAGGCTGCAATGAGTGCACAATTATCTTCAAACAACAACAGCAGAAATCATGCACCAACAGTCCCTCCATGTTAGTTTTGGTTTGTAGGCTTTTTAAGTTGAAGAATTTATCATCAGTGCAGTAGCTGACCTTAATGTGACATTCATCCTCATAGAAGGTATTTAATTTAACAAGCATTGAAAAAGTCATGCTAAAAAGAATAGGAACGAGCACACAGCCTTGTTTCATTCCACTGGTGAATGGGAAAGCCTGAGAACATTGTAGCCAGACAAGCATGTCACTGTGAAATTGACATGCAATACTGATGAACTTCTCTAGGCAACCAAATTTTGACTTAATTTTCCTTAAGCCTTAATGACTGACAGTATCAAAGACTTTAGACAGATCTACAAATACTGTATATAGATCTCTGTTCTGATTATGGCATTTCTCCTAGAGCTGTTGAGCATCAAATACTATTGCAATTGTTCCAGGAGCTTTTTGAGAAGCCATGCTAGCTCTAAGGTAGATATTCATCTTCCATGTAAAGAAGCAGCCTATCATAGAGGATTTGGGCAAGGATCTTGCTAGCAATGACTAAGAGTCTCCCCCAACCCGATAGTGTTCACAGGACAATCTATTTTCTTTGTCTTTATAGACATGGACAACGGAGACCTCCTTGAACTTCTGGGGGATAACCTCCTCTTATCATATAATACAGAAAATATTAATCAGTTTTTTTCTGCATCATGAACATTTTTCTATTATCTTCTTATTTTTTAATTTATTTTATTTGAAAAACAAAAGAAAAAAGAAAAACAGGAAAGGAAAACAAAACAAAATAAAACAAAACAGAACATTGTCATGTGCCCAGCAGAACATCAGGGAGGATTCAAAATATATAACAATAAATTATCAGTTCAAGAAAGGATATATAGTAGGAGAAGAAATTATATTCATGTGTGTCCAACTTTACTTCCTTGTAGATTGTTCTTTTGTTCCCTGCTGTGCATTTTTCTTTTACTTTATTGTTTTCCCCCTTTCATTCCCAAACAGGCTATAGTCAAAGGCTGCCACCCTCCAACCCCTGTGTCCTCACCTCCTCCCCCCCCCCCCACACACACACATCCCTTTCCTTGTAATGACCGCGTGTTTAAAATCAGCCGGAGTCAGGAATTCAGGTTAAGGGGAAAATCTTCAATATTTATTGAAGTGAAGAGGTGAATAAAGATTGCTATAGCAAATATAGGCAGTTGTGACAGGAAGCCAGCTAAGAGAGAGCGACGCGAACCGAGCCAACCGTGGCAATGGCAATCCCAAAAGTCTCTCCTCCCCTTCCTTTTCCACTCCCCTGCCTCCTCCCACCAAAATCGTCATTTCCTATACAACACATCAGGACTTGCACAAAGAGTGGGTGGGGGCCATTCTTTCTCCAAGCTTATATATTAATAGAGTATGGTCCAATTACTATTTAGCCTCATGTGCTTGGGACCTCAGTGCATCAACTCAAGCCTCAGCCCATTACACTTTCCTATCTCTGCTAACTCTTTGGGGTATTTCTGCTCCCTAACTTGTTGTCTTGGTATTACTTAACTTATCCCTAACCATACATCCCTCCCTTGTCTTCTTCCCTCACCTTTTACTTACCTCTCTCGCATCCCTCCCCCCTTATTTTTTAATAGATTTTGGAGAGTGCTATATCTTTCATGGTATATATGTATTGTTGCTTTTTTAACCCATTTGCATTGTGAAAGTTTTCAGAACCACAAGCCCTCCTCCCCTTGTTAATACTTCTATATCTATTATTCCTCTGTACCTCATTTATATAACAGAATTACTATCTTACCTTAATTCTGCCCCAATATTTCTTTTGAGCTGCCCTATTGCTGATGTCAATCTCAAATACATGGTATACACTTCTGTGTAAAAAAAAAACCATAAACAATTTATCTATGTTAAGTTTTTTTTTTTTAATTAATCTTTGATATTGACTTTTATACATTAAATTTTCTATTGAGATTGGGTTTGGTTGATAGAAAGTCCTGAAAATCTGCAAATTCTTTGAATATCCATTTTTTTTTTTTGGTTCTTCAATATTAAAGATAATTTTGCTGGATATATTTTTGGCCACTTGACTTTTTTTTTATTCTTGGTAGATATGATTCCAAGACCTGAGCTCTTTTATGGTGGCTATTGCTAAGTTCTGTACAATTCTAGGTTCAGCATATTTGAATTGGATCTTTACTTATTTCTTACAATTTTTTTCCTTTGATGTAGGGGTTTTGAAATTTGGCAATAATATTCCTATGTGTTTTTCACAAAAGATCTCTTTGGAGTGGTGATTGGTGGATTTTTTTTTATTTTTGCTTTCCCCTCCTTTTCTATCACTCTAGAAAATTTTTGGGGGTTATTTCTTGCATTATTGTGTCAAAGTTCTATTTTTGGTCACAGTTTTCAGATAATCCAATTATTCTTAAATTTTCTTCTCTTCTTGATCTATTCTACAAATCTGTTGTTTTTCTTATAAGATGGTTCACATTCTGTTCTTTTTTATTCTTTCTATTCTGTTTTGTTATTTCTTGGTCTCTTATAGCTTCACTGGCTTTCCCTTGCCCAATTCGAATTTTCAAGGAATTATTTTTATCTTTGACATTGTATCTCCCTTTCTAGTTGGTTAACTCTTTTCATAATCTTGGGGGTTTTTTGGATTTTTTAAGGTCTCCTCAATATCTCTTATTTAATTTTTAAATTCTTTTTTGAATTGTATAAATTCTCTTTGGGGAGGGAGCCATTTAATGTTATTCTTTGGGGTAGAAGAAGTTTGTTTTTGTTTGTTTGTTTGTTTTTACTTCAGTGTCCTGTTCTAAAGATGAACTCTGTTCTTCCCTGTTCCCATAGCAAGTTTCTTTGGTTGGGTTCTTTCTTTGCCAATTCATTTTTTTAATGAGAAGTATTAGGGTAAGCATTTCTAATAATGAGATGAGGAGATGGTGCATCTAGCTTCACTTCAGCTCTCCCCTCTAACCTGAAGCTCCAAACCAAAAGCTCCAACCTCCTGAAAGTACCCATAGCCATCAGTGTCCCTATCCCATGGCCTCTGCATTCGTCAGGTGTATTGGTTTCTTCTCACACGCAGACTCTGCAGCACAGCTGCACCTGATGTTCCTAATCAAAGTTCAGGTTCGTCTTCCTGGACTCAGACCCAGATGCAGTATGAGAAGTGAAAGCTTCTGTGGTTTCTGCTGAGGCTCCAGCCAAATGCAGCTCACCCCAGGGATTCCCACTTTTTTTTGGGGGGGGACATAACCTGGAGGTATTTATATTTCACACTTGTTAATCCCCAGTTTGGGGCTTTTCTTCAGATCTTTTTGGATTGTATCAATCTACTACAAGTCTTCTTGATTTTTCACTGTCTATGTTTGCCCTGAATCAAAAATATATTCTGTTTGTGGGGGAAACTTGGAGAGCTTGAAATTTAATGTTCTACCCTGCCATTTTTCTAGAATACACTCCATATCACATTTTGTGTGAGCAATGGACAACCAATTTATACATCTCAGCCAGAATAAAATCAGCAACAGGTGCTTTGCCAGGTGAAAGGAGCTTAATGGTATTCAAAAACTCTTCTTCAATTAAAACTTCATGTAGGGGGGATTGACTTCAACTGAGGTAAATAGAAAGTGGTTTCAACTTTGACTGATGATGGTCTGTTGAGGACACTTTGGAAGTGTTCCTCTCTCTAGGATCATGTCTTTATCACTTTTCAATGTGGCTTCATCAGCACTGAGTAGCTGAGATGAAATATAGGCCTTTGGCTCATAAATAACCTTCAGGCAACATAAAAATGCTTTGGATTGTAACTATCAGCATAAAACTAAATCTCATTAGCCTTACTAAACTAAGAATACTACATCTCTCTAAGCCTTACTTATAATTTACTTTTGATGCAATTAATTGCTACGATGTAGGGATGTATGAACCATCCTACTGGTATACCCCATGGAATACTTGTTTTTCATTTAGTAATGTCTGAATACCTCCATCAATTTTGTCAGGCCAGTCTTAATATTTGTAAGTGTTCTGACTCAAATGAGCAAATACAGTGTTGGGCACCAAATCTCTGAAAGCTGCCCACTCCTTTGTTTGATATCAATTCTTCTGGTAGTCAATTTGTCTTGAAGCTGTTGTTTTTGTTGAATTGACTATTTATCTTGAAGAGGATAAGTCTATGATCAGTTCAGCATTTTGCTCCACACATTGTCTTCCTTACTCTCATATCCTGTTTGTCTCTTTTCCTTATAATCACAGTCAATCACATATTAATGTTTGCTGCAAGTGTACAGCCATGAAATTCATTGCATGTAGATAAATGGAACAGCATTGGTGATGAGGCCATGAAATTCACATCTTTGGTAATGATCATTGCTTTTGCTTTTTCTGACTCTATTCCTTTCAAGGCTTCCCTGCCATATCTAGTAGTCTGAACTTAGCATTAAAGTCACCCAAAATGACTTTGGTTGATAGCTAGATTATTATGGCAGAAGTTATTATAACAATAATATTGGATTGTTTGAACTCACTAAATCAGAAGCAATGCTGAAATAAAACTTTGGAATGGGATGTCATTGTAGCTTCTATGGAGAGAATTGAAAAATATGAAAAAGGTCTATTTTGCCTTTAATATTTCAGAAACAAGGCTGAGTTATGCTTCTAGAATGGCAACAGCCAAGTTTTGTCTATGAAATTCTATGTACTTGCTTAACTTGTCAAAAAAAAAATCATCCATTCCTGGTTGTATAAGAATGTGTGTGTGTGTGTGTGTGTGTGTGTGTGTGTGTGCCTGCATGTGCGCACATACATTTGCATGTGTACTCCAATCATGTGGGGAGCATTCCCCCCTTTTTTTTCTCTTACATTTTTATTGATATTTCTTGTTCTCACATTGGCTAGATTTCCTTCTGTATCCTTCCCTAGGCAGAGATCCAACCCTTTTAACAACATCAAAAAATATTCAAAAAAGAAGATAAGAAAAAAGAACAAGAAGAGAAAAAATCAGTTATCAATACATCAAAAAAAAACCTCTGACATATAAAATGTACCACAATCATACATCCATCCCAATTTGCCAAAGTAGAGAAGAGAGATAGTGAGTAGAACATTTTCAAATTCAAACTAATATAGAAGGGACATTTTTTTTTTCAGAATTTCCTATCCCTTCTTATCCCAACCTAAAATGCAATAATTTCAAGAGAGCCTGCAAAAATTCAAAAGAAAAAGGAGTATCATTCTGAATGTCATAGAATTTTTTATTTTTGTTATATTCATATAAACAGGTTAATAGATATATGCTAGGGACAAAACTGTCTATCATATAGACTTGACCTCTGAATCTAGTTAACTAACTCCTGGGGGGGAAATGGTTGTATGCTCACAAAGAACTACATTGCACAGATAAGGGCACTGAGCTGAGGGAATTCCACCAAAGGTGATGATAATAAACCTTTGTTTCTTCTAGAAAGTTCTGGCAAACTCAATCCCATCATATAAAGGAAGGCTCACTAAAAGTTTTCTCTCACCTTTTAAACAACCCCCAAATTCATCAGTTCCATGAAACAGTCTGGAAATATTAAGTATTGACTAGTCTTATTTTTTTTTCTCCTCAAAGCAACATATTTTCTGCCTTTCAATTGTCAGCACTTAGTAGTAAGGATCTGTTGTTTGTCTGGTACAGATCATCTTTGGGGCATTGCTGTGTTCATTTATAGCACTTTATATAGACCAGCCTTACTGAAATGAATACACTGGTGTGGTGTGGGAACTAACATATCCCAGATCTGACATACTTACTACAGCTTCAGACTTCAAAAACTGACAAGAATTCCTCCCCTTCCATGTCTCCCAGAACAGGGAAATATAATGAAGTTTATGCTATGCAACATATAAAATCCTCTAACTACAACACACAATGACTATCATTCTCAGCAAGAAATACTTTTCATAATAAGAATAAAATAATTTTTCTTTGTGCCATTTACATGGTGGACAAAGGGAAGCAAATAGGACATTAGTTACTTAAATGCTTTTATAAGGGCCAGTGCTTTAAAGGATGCTAATAATGAGAAAAGCCTTTCCTGGGTTTGATTCCTTTAGATTTGTGATGTTAACATAAAGGATAACATTTATGCCTTATATACTCTTCTCTTCTTTATCTTTACAAAGAGTCTTTTCCTTTGAAAAACTATTCTTTCCAGAATAACCTCTTCAAGAACATTTAGTTATTATTATTAGAAATTGTTATAGTAATAAATTATATTTTAAACATTTTATTAAATGTAATTCTCATGTACTTAAAATAAATTGCAAAGCCGGCTATTTTCATGCTATTTAATATATATGGTATGACACAATGTGCTTTTAATATATTTAATGTTATATGCTTTAAAAATGTAAGTGTGCTGTACTTTTATGAAACTTACTTTATATTCCTCTCTATATGGAAAATGTATTACTTTTTAATATGGGTTCATTGTAGAGTGCCATTAGGAAATAGAGCATGGTGCTTAAAAGTGGTAACTTTCAGAATTTAAGTACATTAAATGTGGGGGGAGGGGAAGAAACTGCATTATAGTAACATCACGCATCTAATTGAAACTGACAAAAGCAAGGGGAGAAATCTCCCATTGACATTGTAATGGCACTTGCATTTGCATTGACATCATAACAGTTCTAATGCAAGCAGATGAGACACTTCCACTGACAAAAAAAAGACTTCCTCCTGACATCCTGTCGGTTCCTTCATTTCTTTGGACATGCTATCACTGTCATTCAAGATGAAGATAAAAATATTATGAAAAACATCTTCAGTCCATGCTTATTAGATACTTTCCAAAGTTGAAATAAGGTGGCCATCCTCAAAAACTCCTTCCTTAAAACATCAAGAAGGCACTGTGAGAGTTTTAAAAGAAGGCTATAATATTCATTTCCCAAGCATTTAGAATAATTAATTAAAAATTATTATTTTCAGAAAATTTCTCAGATAATCTTTCAGATAAGAATGGGTTATAAAGTCATTTTTTGGAAATGGAAATCATCCAAAATATTAGGACATCATGAAGTGAATCAAAGATGTCTTTGCTTAAGTGGACCTAAAAAGAGACAAAGAATACACACATGCTTCCATAGAGAGTCTGTAGCATTATTTACAAATGTAAAATTAAAATTAAATGGGGAATAATTTAGAATGAAGTGACACTTTCACCTGAATTATCATCTCCATAATATTAAAGGAATATTTTTTCTTTCAATTTTCTAAACAATCAAATACATTCTCCACTTTAATATATGTAGATGGGCACAACTATTATCTTTCTTTATTTAGTCCATATGAGAATAAGGGAGGAAGTAGGTAATAATTCATGGACCCTCAGTTTCTGGTCTGGAATCTGCCACTAATATAAAGTGAGACTACAAATTATTTATTTCCCTTCTCTGTGTCTCTTTTTCCTTACCCGTAAAGGAAAAGTGTTAGATTATTTCTAAGGTCTCTCAAGATATGATTCTCTGATCATCTTTCTTCAAGAATTATGCAGAAATAAAAAACAAAAAAGAACTCAGAAGTTTCCAGAAACCAAATTAATAGGGACTCATCATTGCAATAGTTGATGTCTAATAATGCAGAGGAGGAAGAAATCTTATCTACCCTGCTAATTTAGATAATGTCCTTCTTAGAAAAGAGAAATATTTCATGATGAATTAAAAAGGTAATATATTTCTTTTCATTGTTAAATCATTATTCTCTAAAATCTTTATTCCTTTAAAAAACAGCATAATATGTCTCATAATTTAAGCATATGTTCTCATCAGAAAAACTATTTTAAAAATTGGAATAGATCAATATCAGAGCCTATTACATTTGTAGAAGTTCTTTAAGCTCTGAAAGGCACACTTTATTGAACTCCAGTAATAATTTTCTTATTGGGGCAGCTAGGTGGCACAGTGGATAGAGCACCAGCCCTGAAGTCAGGAGGACCTGAGTTCAAATCTGGACTCAGATACTTAATACTTCCTAGGTGTGTGACCTTGGGCAAGTCATTTAACCCCAATTGCCTCAGCAAAATAAAAAAATAAAAATAATAATTTTCTTATTGAGAAAAATATTAAACTAGATATCATGATTATCTTTAGCCAATCAGTATGCTTGCCAGAGAGATCAACTAACAGAAGAATTCAGGGGAAAAGTAGCATTTGTCATGCATTTTTCACATGATAACATGGTTTTGAAGGGATATTGTTCTGATAAATAATGGCCTATCTTGTTGACAGGGAATAGGAAATGAGGCATTGTGGGAGCAAATCTACCTTGAGATTGAGAGCCAGAATTCTGGAAAAAAACGTCTATAAGTGAAGAAGTTCATTTCCCATCAGTTCAAATATTTTCCTGGTTAAGGTACAATGTTGATGCACCCACCCTCACCTCCCATACTTATTGATGCTTTGAAATTTTAACAATGTATATGATTTTATAGAAATGAACACAATTTAAACCATTACACCATCACTACCATTATTTAAACATGCTTATTTATTAAAAATAATGTTCAAGATACTTAAAAGCAAACAAACAAAAATGGATTCTCATCTGGGTTATTATTAGTCAACTTTTAAAAGTTGTTTTTGAATATGTTCAATAATTGAATACTAGAACTGCCATTTTGTTTTTGTCAAATGATCTACTGAAATGAATTCAAAGCTTCCTTGAGACAATGAGCAGTTCACACTTCTTTTATATTACAGTATATCATATTGTATGATGCTCATAGGGAATCTTTAATGAATCTATGTTCACTTAAAATTATATTCATTAAATTTTGCCAAGTAAGTATCATTGACACCCAAAAATTATTTTTAAATTGGGGGAATTTTGTTAGTCTAGATAAGTTTTATCTACTTCCACAGATAAGCTAATTTATTTCATATTTTCATAATAGTTATTTATGTAACACTTTAATGTCTACAAAGCATTTTCCATGCATGATCTCATTTAATCCTCATAAGGACCCTGTCAATTAGATGTTATCATCATTGCCATTTTCCACTTTAGGAGACTGAAGTAGGTTAAATCTCTTCCTATGGGATACAACTAGCAAGTTCTTGATAGAGGAGATGAATTCAAGTTTTGGTTCTCACAAATCCAGGCATCTTCCTATTATAATATTTTGTTTCTTTTGAGGATAGGTAAAAAGTTGCAAGTTAAGGAAGAAGGTAGTAAAAGCATTTGAGAAGATAGAGAATTAAAATCTGCATGCCATAAAAACTTACTTAATAAAATACAGTGCAATTAATGCAATGCAATGGAATGTTGATTTTATTTTTTCTACCATTTTGATAAGTTGCTTAAATTTAGAAAGAAATTTGTCTTTAAGTAACAAAATAAAACTATATAAATATGTACAATGAGTTCTCAGTGATATAGCCTTCTATTCATAAGAACTTTTGCTTAATTGGTATTATTACACAGTACGATTCACATAGCACAATGCTCTCCCTGCTATAAGTATTTGATGAATGTTTGTGATTATAACATATCTATGTTCATAATGATGCAAATCCCAATATACTTTCTGAATCACACATCATACACGTGCACATACACATACACACACACAAACACACACACACACACACATACACAGAGAATCATTGTAAGGAAAATACTTAATGAATTAAATAAACAGTACATAACTATAAACAATGTTTTTCAATATCATCATTATTACTATTATTTATTATGAAGAAAAAATAAAATGTATCTCTATAATTTAAGAATACTTTTTTTTTAATATTCTCAAAAATAGTTCTATCCAAAATGGAATTTGTCTCCTTATTCAACAGTTCTTTGCATTTATGCAAAAGGGGAATATCCAGTTTATGTTGACTTTGTAGATAATATTTATATATCAGGAAGGAGCTGGAGTAGAAGATGTCAAACTTCCCTATTAACTGTGAGGTTCCATGATTCTAAATGTATTTTACTTTGGATAAAAAGAAAATATGAATTACCTATCAGTTCTAGTCACAAAACAAGTTACAAACACCCTAAGATTATATAATATAAAGGTATATGAATGTGAATATATATATGTGTGTACATTCATGCACGTGTGCATACATACATGTACATATAAATATATTTATATATACATGTATATATAAATATATATATATGTAAATGAAAATATAAACCTATGTAATCTTTTTCTCAAAGGATATATAAAAATGTCAAACATAATACACTTCTTTCTAGGTTTGGCTTGCTCAGTCCAATATGCCAACATGTTTTAAAGTTTAAGTTCTAAGAAATAGAAAAACAATTTCATAGTTACATTAAAAATCTCTCATGAACTTAGGAATGACTCTGTTAAGAAGAAATATATTTTCCCTTACTCAGCACTCTAATTCTAAAGTTCCCAACCATTGTATTTTTCTGTGTTCCATCAATCATTTATAAGTTTTTTCCTAAAATTTTTAACTTATGGAAAAAATTAAGTATTTCCCTAGTGCCATTCATAATTTAATTAATGTACATAATTTTTACACAACCAACCCACTTATAATAATTATCTTTTAGATTACAACATAATTATGTACTTAAGAATAAGGCAAAATAAATTAAGATATTATGCATGTTTAATATATTAAAGTGAATTCATAAATAGTAAAATACAGCACAATATACATATGAACACAGATCATAATCTTCTATCAATGCACTTGATAGCTGTGATGAAAAATGACTCACAACTTATATGAACCTAGCATGGAAACACATAAAGGAAAGAATCTCATGTGCTCAGGGTAAGTCCCAACACTGGATTGGATGTGTCAACATTATTGGTCCATTTAGGAACAAAATCCAAATAATTGCCTCTAGAGTCACTCTTTGAATGATGATAGTTACTATTCTTCAGTTAGACAATTCTCTTCTCTATAATCAAACATAACCTTTATAAGTTCTTTCAATTAACCATCATCCTTGAAAGGACATTTAGATTAGAAAGTGATAGTTCTTAGTGAATAAAAGCTCACCGAAATAGCTGCTCATCTCACTTAACCATATCCTCCATTCTCCAATCAAAATGGAGTTTATAGCAACACAGTTCAGATTTATTCTTTATCCTGGCCCATCTCCATACCAAAGTAGCTATAAGGGTCCCTTTGCCTTTTTTTTTTCTTTAAAGCTGAAGGTAGCAGCAAAGAGAATCGTTTCAATTAAAACAAAACAAAACAAACACATAAACAAAAACACTTTACTTTCTCCAGTTCTAGAGGGAGCTGAGAGACAAATGCTGTCACTAGAGTTCTAGGCCAGTGAAGTAATTTTTATTCCCTATAATATCTTTTTTTTTATCAGCCTACTGCTTCTAAGTACCACAGCTCTTACAAAACATTTTTCAGGGATGCTTACTCCTTTTCTCCTTTCTGTTCACCACCACCATCTATTCTCTTTGCTTCTATTTTCTACTTCTTTTGTTTTTCCCCTTCCTCCTCTGCTATGTCTTCAATGGCTTGAATGAGAAGCTTTTAACCATTAGTGATTCACTTGTTAATTTAAAAGTAAAAATTTCCAAAATTCCCTTATCAATTTAGTCCTTTTTAAAGTCATACCTGTTTCTAAAATTACATATTTCTCATTTTTTAGTTTTATCCTCTTTAATCATAAATTATTCCTATACAAATTAGCTGATATACTTTGCAGCTGTTTGATTACTTCAATAGGTTCGTCATTTTTTTAATGCCCTTGAAACTATTTCCTTATAGTTGCACTTCTATAGTTTTAAATAAATAAAAGATATTTCTTTGCCTCTTTATTATGACATAAAGCCTTTTCTGACACAAGCTTATCAATCTATATTATTGATAAAGAGATTCAATTCCTCACATTTATTCCACAAATAACTGTCTCCAAACACTGGAGACTGTCTTCAGTCCCATCTAAAACTTGTTTCTTCTTACATATATATTAACAGGGTACATTAAAATAAACTTTTTAACTTATTTCTATAAGTATCAAAATGTTCAAAAGAGCAATTATCTTACATTATTTGACTCTATAGAAATCCTTTCCTACACACACACACACACACACACACACACACACACACAAAATCTTTTTGTCCCTTTCATGACTAAGCCATTCTGTTTACTTTAAAGAAGCTCAAAGACTCTGTCTTGGGAAAAGAGAGGATTGGCTGAAAATTGAACCACTTGCTTCTTACCACCTCTACTCAAATAGAGCAGGGTCTTCATCTCCACCAAAGAGTCTCAAAACAATGACTTTTGGGACAAGATTTATATCTACATACCTGTATATGAATGAATATGTATACACATATTATGTATCTACATATCTACATATATATCTATGTACATATATATGAACATATTCAAAAATTCTTTCTTAAGAATAGGAATTGTTTTTGTTTTTTAATTTGTAGTCCAGTATCTAACACAATGCCCAGTACAAGGTATACTCTTAATTAAATTCTCCCTTTCCCACAACTATGATGAACAATGGCAACATCACTGAGTTTTTCATAATACATTGTTGGAATCCTTACTAACTGCTAAGTAATTAGAGTTGATCTAATCTTACAAGAAGATGTTTTGGGCAGAACCTGAAACAAGGTACTAAGTAGAACTACCCATAATCCCTCTCTCTGGAAGGAGCATAAATAGGCCAATGGGCCAGTTGAAGAGGCTCTTGAGAGGAAGACGCTACAAGTCGAGATTTCACCGGAATGACATGAAGACTGGAGCTGGGGAGGCTGAAGAAAGCAGAGGCAGAGGCTGAAGGACCAGACCTTTGGATTTAAAGATATTTGGAGAGAGCTCTTGGAACCAAGCAGAGAGATAGGCCTCTAAGCTAACCGGGCTATATTGGGATAATAAAAGATCTGAACTTTTATCACCTGGCTGCGTTTTGAGAAGAAAAAGCTCACCACATTTTGGCGCCCAACGTGGGGCTAACGGAACCCTCAGTGGATTTCAGTGGAAAAGCTACGATCCTGATTCAAGTGGAAAAGCCTCTGATCCTGATCCAGTGGAAAAGACTCTTCAACCCAGAAATTAGGGTGAGTGAAACAAAGAAATTTTGTTAGAAGAGTTAAAGTAGAATTTCATCTAAGATGGGACAGATATTTAGAAAACAGCCTGTTTCTGTTCAAGGAAAATGTTTAGAGAGCATTGTCAAAATTATGGAAAGCCAAGGTTTAATTATAAGTTTACAGCAAATCACTGAATTTTTACAAACTGTAAAGGACATATGTCCTTGTTTCTCTCTTGATAAGGAATTAGATCTAAATGAATGGAAATTGGTTGGAGAGGATCTTTGTCAATTCTATGATAAAAATGGGCCTAACTCAATAATTAATACATATAATGTAATACAATTGGCTATAAGAAGTTATTTAAGTGATAGAATGATGAAAAGGAAAGTACAGGAGGAAGAAGTACCAACTTTACTAGGTGAAAAAGAGGATGAATCAGATAAGAATGGAGTTAATTACAATTCTGAGTATGATACTTCACAGCAGGAGGAATTAGGTGATTCCACATCTCATGACCCTCCCCCCGCAATTAACCCTTCATGGGTGGAACAAGGGGGAGGGAGAGAGACAGAAACACAGTCAGCTTCTCCTGTAAAGCAGAATTTGACAAGATTAGAAAAAGCATTAATTAAAGCAAAAAATGAAGGAGAAGATATATCTGATTTTATAAATGCATATCCTGTGATTGAAGAGCTCAACTCCTCAGGTCAAAAAGAGAGAAAATACACTCCTTTTAATTTGGGAAAAATTAAAGATTTGAAAAAGGGTTGCACTCTTTATGGGGCTACATCATCTTATGTGAAGATGTTACTGGCCTAACCCCGAATGACTGGAAATCCATAACGAAAACTTGTCTAGAACCGGGACAAAATTTATTGTGGCTTTCGGAGTTTCATGAATTATGTAGGATGCAAGCCCAACGCAATAGGCAAAAAGGAGCTGTTGTACAAATCACTTTTGACCAACTAGCTGGTGAAGGTCAGTATGCAGAGAGTTCAGAACAGATTTATTATCCCATAACAGTCTATGAGCAAATTTCTAAGGCTGCCATAAAAGCTTGGAATTCTCTCCCTGGACAGAAAGATGGAAATAATGCTTTCACAAAAATAGAGCAAGGTCCCAATGAACCTTTTGCAGATTTTGTGGGACGTTTACAAACAGCTGTAATAAGAACCATTGGAGACAATGCAGCAACAGAAATAATGACTAAACATTTGGCTAAGGAAAATGCCAATGAGGTTTGCAAAAGAATTATATGGGGGCTAGACAAAGATGCTCCTTTAGAGGAAATCATTAGATGCTGTGCCACAGTGGGCACAAATGCTTATTATGCCCAGACTATGATGAACATGGAAAGACAAGGTCCTTCTTGGCAGAGGAATTCTAGAGAAACTCGTCGATGTTTTCACTGCGGAAAAGTTGGACATTTGAGAGCTCATTGTAGATATGGAGATAGAGTGAGAAGACAGGGTGAGAGAAAACCCAAAACCCCATGTCCAAAATGTAATGGAGGCTTTCATTGGGCCTCTAAATGTATATTGACCCAGAGGAATGAGAGGCAAGGCCCAGCTCCAAAGTATCAATCAAAGGACAGGTGGGACATGATAGCAGCTGAGGTTACACCCAGAGAGACTTTAGAAATTCAGGACTCTGATGTCATCAACCAACAGAAAAGCAATCAGGATTACAGTTGGGAAGAATACAGGCTTTTTAAGACAACAAGACAATATCCAATGCAAACAACTCCAATGTAATTACCAGATGATGAGGAGAAATCCCAAACTTGGTAAATAGAAGAGAATTAAATAGGTTAATTGCTTGGGGAAGAGGATCTGCTTATATTTTCACAGGTGGAAAAGGCTAACAATGAGACTGTCAAAAGAACTTTAAAATCTTCAGCTTTCAGTTCCTGAAAAACCAGCAAGAATCACTGGATTCCCTGAGATGAAAAATTGTTGATGAGACCTTTTGCAGTACTTCAGAGCTTACAGGAATTATTAGATTCCTGGCACATGAACTAATGGACAATGGAATCCTATTGGACTGTTTCTAGGACTTATGGACATGTGTAAATTTTCAGGATGATTCATGTTATTTGTTACATTACTACTAGCCTGTGTTATATTGCTATGTGCTTATGTAAATTATGTATAATGCCTCCCATATTGATGGATTTATGTATACCATGTATATCTGTTACAAAGTTCTGGCCCATATTGATGGATTTATGTGTATCCCCTCAGAAACCCCCTATGTTTTAAAACAAAAGAAAGGGGGAGATGTTGGAATCCTTACTAACTGCTAAGTAATTAGAGTTGATCTAATCTTACAAGAAGATGTTTTGGGCAGAACCTGAAACAAGGTACTAAGTAGAACTACCCATAATCCCTCTCTCTGGAAGGAGCATAAATAGGCCAATGGGCCAGTCGAAGAGGCTCTTGAGAGGAAGACGCTACAAGTCGAGATTTCACCGGAATGACATGAAGACTGGAGCTGGGGAGGCTGAAGAAAGCAGAGGCAGAGGCTGAAGGACCAGACCTTTGGATTTAAAGACATTTGGAGAGAGCTCTTGGAACCAAGCAGAGAGATAGGCCTCTAAGCTAACCAGGCTATATTGGGATAATAAAAGATCTGAACTTTTATCACCTGGCTGCGTTTTGAGAAGAAAAAGCTCACCACAATACATCAACTTTTTAGAAGTACAAATTGCTGTCAAAAAGTGAAATATCATCTCTTGACAAACAAGAAATCAGTATTCCCCATCTATAAAAATAAAAGTGATAATAGCTAACATTTACATAGTACTTTAAGGATTGTAAAGAACTTTAGATTCATCATTGTTTTTTGATCCTCAGAAGAATCCTGAGAGGTATGTGCTACTATTGTATTCCTGAGAAAATAGGCTGAGAAAGATTAATGACTTGCCTAGGATTTTTCAACTATGAGTGTCTGATTAAAACTCACAACTTGAACTCAGGATTTTCTGATTCTAAGTGCCAGTATTTTATCCACCACTAGTAAATTTCCTCTAAATCTTCTTCTAGTTCTGTTTATGATTCTCAGGTATTTGAACAATCATTTCCTAAACTGATTTTTGTAGAGAGTTGGAACTCTGAAAAAGTATACTTGAATCAAGGACAGCAGGGTTTATAGTTATAGATAGGTTTATCGTTAAGCATCTATTCAGTGTGAGATAATGATTCTCTAAACATCTTAATGTGATGGTGATGTAATGGGCAGGAGGTTCATACTCAGTGTGCTGTAGTGATGTAATCATATTGAGGCATTTAAGGGAGTCTCAGAGACAGAAGGCTCTCTTAGAGACAGACACAAGAGAAGATGCCAGACTGCAGATTCCAGATTCCAGACTCCATCTTTGACCAGCCACGTGGTGGCTGTCCTGCCTCCTTCACTTCTCCACCTAAAGGCCAAGCACTTAGGCTGATCCTGATATCCTCCAGAGAGCTAGCATGAACATTTCAGATTTTAAAATTACAAAATTGTGAAAACTACATTAGACTTTTAGAGCAGTAAAAAAAAAAAAAATTGATACACCATAACATCAAAATACAAATGATTTGGAGAGAAGGCAAAACTGTAAGAACTATGGTATATTTGAAAAAAAATTACACTTTTATTATTATTATTTAATTGTGAGAAAAATAATATTGCCTAGGTATCAAGAGAACTAACTTCTAGCACTAGCTCTGCCACTTTTGAGTCCTATATATGACATTCAGCAAATCTTTTAAATTCTCAAATACTAAATAGTTTTTTTTCTTGAATTTAATGAATGTCCTTCTATTTCTCCTTTTCCCTCCTTCTTCCTAATCCTGTTCTTCACCTTCACCATAAGCACGAATTATTTCATTTTTTGTTTTTCTCCTAATCTATCACCCCTGCTCTGGTCTCATTATCCCATGATACAGTCTGGAGACCACAGTTAACTAGCACAAGAAGATAATGTGCTCCCTTTAATATCTGTTCCTCTTGTCTTTCTCTCTCCTCCCCATCACCATTCACAGTCTAATAATCCTTAGCTTTGAGTCACTTTCCCCTTCTATTTTCTCTTTTTATACTCCAGAACTAATGAAAGATGATGGGAGAAAATAATAATGGGGTAACTAATTATCTCTTCTTCCTTACCTTCCATTAGTACCTCCACCCTTCAAAATTTGGCTAATCCAAAGAACCCCTATTCTGAAACTATTCTTTCAAACTATTCTATCACCAATGGCCTCCTATTTGCTAAATTAAAAGGCATTTCAGAGAATTCCTTTTTTGTTTGTTTGCATTTTTAATAGTGTAAACACTGTTTACAGTGTTGATTGTTTTCCTTGATAAGATGTCCTAATGCAACATTTCTTTTATGGTGCTTCTATTCCATCAGTTCTAAGTTTTACTCAATTATTCTTTGTCATTTACTTCCTTCTCCAGCTCATTTTATATAAAAGGTAATCAGGTGAATTGCTCAGAGTTACATAGCTAATAAGTGTATGGGGCTGGATTTGAACTCAGAAAGATAAGTTTTCCCGACTTATGTATAGCAGCAAATCCACTATGTCACATAGGTGATTATACACATTAAACACACATGTATGTATGCATATAAGTAATTATGTGCATATATGTATAAGGATAGACACACACATCCTTCAATGATTTCCATCATTTCACTAGATTCAGTTATTTCCTCTACATAAAAGGTTCCAAAATATCAATATTCAGCTCAATCATTTCTCTGTCCTCTATTTCTTTATTACCAATAATATGTTGGATGTCTCTTCCAGTATAGCAACATTATGTGCTCCACCTCAGATTACCCAAAATTGAACTCTTCACTTTTCTGTCTAAATCTAAAATAGTTTTTAGATTTCCTATTTCCATTGAACAAACTGTAACTTAAGCATTTTGAAAAAAATTCTCTGTTATAAAGTTAAAATCATATTATAAGTACAGAAAAAAGTCAGCAACTATTGCTAAAAATTAGGACATTTTTCAAAGTAACTTTCAATATTAAAATAATATTATTCCTCAATTAAAACATGAATTAGGCACTGTTCATTTCAGAATACAACCTAATGTATGGTTAGTAATTAATTGCTATTTAGAGAAGGAAATTACTCTAGTACCTTTAGCAAGAAAACCCTATGGCCAACATTGGCCTACTCTGGTCTATGGGGTCACAAAGAATTGAACATAACTGAATGACCAAACAACAAATTTGTCAAGATCACTAATATGCTAAATCCATTTAAGTTTTATTCAAACTTTGCTCCTATCTCTCTGATTATTTTCCCATTGTTTTATGAGTTGCTTTCTTAACCTGGAAAAAAATTATACCCTCTAGTTCTCATTAGTGAGATTTTCGTCTACCACTATTATAAAAGTCTTGGACATGCTTTTTATTTATTTTTTTTATTTTTATCCGAGTCTTTAACTGTCTTGTCCATAACATGGACAGCAACTTTGTCCCTGACTGGTGTCCTTTCCTCCCTCCTACCCCACCTTAGTGCTAAAATAATGAACCACTCTCAATTCAATCTTGCTACTGTTCTTGAATGAAATATGTCAATCTACTTTCCTATGGCCCTGCTCTTAGTCTTTGAATATTTTCACAACAAAATCACTTTCCCTGGCTGACATTCTACTCCATATATTGTCTTCCCTTTTAGAATATAAACCTACTGAGAGCACAAGATGTCTTTATTTTTGCCTATTTGTATCCTTAACACTAAGCATCATGAATGGCACATAGTAAACAGAGAATGTTTTTCATTCACTCATCTTTAACTCTTTGCTCTTTCTCATTCTCTATACTCAGTTGCCAAGTCCTACAATTCTGCTATAACAATATATCTCACATCTGTTCTCTTCCCTCCTCCCATACTGCCCATAACCTTATTCAGTGTCCTTCATCACTGCATGCTGGGGATAATTCAATAGCCTGCTAATAGGGCTCCCTGCTTTTACCATCTCCCTTTGCCTAATCCCTCCACAAAGCTACCAAAATAATCTTCTTGAAAGTCAAGTTGAACCATGTTAAAACATCCTCAAAAATTTTCCAGTGTCTAGGATTAAAAAAAATAAAAACAAAAAAGCAATTCCTTAGGCTGGCCAAAATGACATTCCATAATATGCCATCTACTATACTTTTAACTTATTTATTTTCAAATAACTAAACCAGATACAAACTGTTATCCAAACTCAATATTCTATACGCTATATCTTTGCATTTGTGCTAATCTTTTTCTTCTTTCAAAGATCAGGTGAATGAAGCCTTCTCTGATACTTCCAGCTCAAGGTTTTCTTCCTTCTAATTACATTTTCCTGGAGTACTTTATATGAATCTCTAACATCACATACTACCTGTACAAGAAATATACATACATATTTTATCCTCCCTTGCCCCTTGGATTAGGGATTTTTATGTGTATTTTTTAAAATATTTGTTCTACCAACTTATATCTTGAGATCAGTATTTTTATGTGTATTTTTAAAAATATTTGTTCCACCAATTTATATCTCATAATTTCCACAGAGTGGATCATTAAATATGTTGAAGGAATAAGGGACGATCAGAAGGTGATAACTTAAACCTCTCCAGGTGAACTCAGCTGACAGCTGAACTCCTGCAGGGAGCTTTAATATAATACTTTGGGAAGTACAGAATAGATCAAAAACTGTGAAGACAGCTGTCTGGGTGATTTCGGTTGCCCTTTCCTTATGAGAATCTAGGTGGGAGAAGAAGCTCTTAGGTCAAACCACACCTATGATGTTTTTGCATTTTTTTCATTCCAGTAGTGTGATAAGGAATTTTCCCTCCAAAAGTGACCATTTTCTAGTTATTCATTATTCATAAGTCCAGAAAGGAGAGATTTAGCGGATAATTGGTACCAACAAAGAAATAGGATCAATGAGTAGTAATCCACAGTATATTTGAGAAAAAAGTTTTTTCAACACCAACTTTTAAAAAGTCATCTCAGAATATTAGGGGTCTTGCTAAAGATTCACTTTAATGAATCTTTATTCACATGTAATTCATAACTTATTTTCCCCTCAGACAGCTAGAAGAAAGGAAAGAAGGAAGGAAGGAAAGAAGGAAGGAAGGAAGGAAGGAAGGAAGGAAGGAAGGAAGGAAGGAAGGAGGGAGGTAAGAATTAATGTACCTACAATGTACTAGGGACTGTGCTAATCACTTCATAAATATTCTCATACTGGAACCTCACAACAATCCTTCAAGGTAAGAGTTATCATCCTCACTATAAAGCTGAGAAGACTGAGACAGGCAGAGATTAAGTGACTTGACCAGAATCACATGAGTATATGAGGCCAGAATTGATAGAAGATCTCCCTAACTCCAGGTCTAATACTCTATACACAATGCTACCTAGTCATCTAGGGGGGAAAAAAGAGATGGAGAAGAAAATCAGAGTTGTTGCATAAAAAGATAGAAGCTCATCTAAATCAAAAATTTCTCCTATTTCATATCTACCAATGTTTATTATTATTTCTCAATATTATGCATTTTCTATATGATCAGCATTGATTGCCATTTTAAATATTCCCCAATATTACAAATTTGTGAATGAGAGTATTACCTGTAGAATAGACGAATGAGATAAGAATAAACCTATACAATCCACTTTATTTGTTTTCAAGAAAATATCTGTATATTGCTTAGAAATAGATATGGAATAGACAGATCTTTTCAACCAATTTCCTCAATTTCTGAAAAGAGATTTTGATCCTTAATGGTTAATCAAGGCTATGCAGTGGCTACAGTTCAGAAGAATTCTTAAACTCTGCCCCTTTTGGCTTGTTAAGAGTTAATCGTTAAATTCCAAAGGTGAGCATTTATATCTCAGACAATTATCAAACACTACAAAAAAAGGACTTGGTTTAATGTTTTGTCCATTATTTAGATTTTTAAAAATGGAGAGGCTATTAATAATGCAGATTAAATTGAAAGGTAAGATCAACTTCCATTTCTCTCCCCAGATATAAGTTAGTGTGTATTTACCAGCTCAACTCTGCTAGCAAAACTGAATAGTTATTCCTCATACAATGGCAACCTGCTATTGAACTTTAAATATGAGTGGAGGAAAGGAAGCAGTAATACCTGGCGTAAAAGAGAAGTGTCAGATATGTGGCCCACAACACTCCCCATTATAGCTCAAACCAGATTAAAATCTAGTTCTGATCTGATTTTAATGCACTGAAATATTAATAAAAGAAGAAATATATAAACATATGTGATTTTCTAAGTTAATATGCAGCCCATGGGGATAGTTATATATGGTTTAGTGGCGCTGTTTCTATTTGACACCAGTAGGATAAAGAAAGGAGCAGGGGATACTATGATGAGAAATTGGAGTTCTATTCCTGGCCCTGTCATTTACTCACTGCATGATCCTGGACAAATCACTCCACACTCTGCGTCTTCATTTCCTCCTGTGTAAAATGAGTGGGTTGGATTAGATCATCTCTAAAGTCCTTTTCAGCTCCAACATTCTATGATTCTCTCTGATAACCATTCTCTCAAGCAATATTATTAAATAAAAAATGATAGCAACAAAAACAATCATTGTTAACATTGAGACAAGTGTTTTAAGGTTTTTTTTCCAAGTCCTTTACATATATTATGTGATTGAATTAAATACTAGCTAAGTATAATATACTATGCTAGGTATTGGAGAAGATGCAAAGATCACCACAATATGGTCCTGGCACTTCAGGAAGCATCTGTGCAATGCTATCCAAATACAAGGAAATCTAATGCAAGCTCATTTTAGTAAGACTGATGAAAGAATAAACATTTAGGACATGAGAAGTAGAGACCAAAATAACTGAGGCTTATGGAGGTGGGGAGAAGGAAACAGAAGATTCAAGGGGGAGAGCAGTCACTTCTGTTTCCCAGATCCTGTGGTGATTTATGTTTTATTGTAAACTTAAATGTCGAGAGTCAAATAGATTATATCAGAATAAAAAAAAAAAACAAAGTGTTTAAAAAAATGAAAGCGATGGAGAGATTCTGCAACTGCAGTTCTGAGAGAGTATATGTAATGGATGTTGTAAGAAGAACGCTTCTTTTCTATAGAAATTCTTCTCTTCTGACACAAAAAGAGAGAAGAAAAACAGTTTTTAGTAGCCTGTGTGACAAGACATAATGCCCTATCATGTCTATTAAGATCTAAGAGGTAATATGGAAACATTGGCATTTAATAGAAACAGATTCCAGGTCAGCTGGTATTTTAAAAATAGTTCTCTTCTTGTTTGAAAAAAGAATGCAAGTTGGAGAGTAATACATCAACCTCACAGATCGGCTTGAAAATTTCTACCAGCCTGGAAAATTTCCACCACACTTACCAGAGGCAAGACATGCAGTATCTGACAGCAATTAACATTAGGGCTATGGGTTTTATTTGGAAATATTAGAACCATGATCATGGTCTCACTTCTCTTAAACAGACCTCATTGTATGAGGACTCTCATTTAGCAGTCCTATGTCAATATGCATGTCTGGAATATATTATTATGCTATAATTGTGTCCATAGATATGTTTCTCACCTATGTATACTAGTAAATTATTCATGGTGAAACACCACTGCCAGCCAGACACATTTTTACCTCTTCTAACTTAGCAACATATCATAGGCTCAAAGTTGTGTAAGTATAAATTACCTGAAGTTTAGGAGGACATTGTCAGCAAGCCAACTCAATTGTCCCTTGTTACAAAGGACAGGACTAAGAGTGAAGGACAGGAGGAGGATAAATAAATGAAATACTATTTCTTTTGGCTTCTACTCACTTAATCATCTAGAGTAGAATAGAGCTATTTGTGCACATTTTTCATTTTCCAGAATATAAGCTATTGGATGACAAGTTCTCTTCTTTTTCTACTTTGCATTTTAGGACCTAGGACCATGTCTGGAACATAGTAGGTGTTTAATAAATATTTACTGATCTGAATGAAACTGAAAGTCAAATGATCCTTATTTGTTCTAAACATTAACTCTGAGTTTTTATTCAAGCTTTTCTAGAATAGCTAGAATAGGGGCAGCCAAGAGTAAAAGATTTTAAGGAGCCACAGCCCCTTACTCTCTACCCTCCTCACTCAGGTACCTTTCAATGAAACTCAGAGCACCCTTCATCTTGCCAGTAATTATCTTGGGACTCATTCTCTAGCCACATCTTTGAATTACCTATCACTTAGGGTCAAAGGACAGGATTTCTGGCCTGCATTATATCTTTGCAGAACCCAACAGATCTCTTGATACATATGGTCTTCTAATAATTGCTAACATTTATGTAGTGATTTATTGTTCACAAATTTTGCAAATATTTTCCCAATACAATAAATATATAAAATAGGCAGGACAATTTTTATTTCCATTTCACTGAGATTTTTAAGTTTAAGAAACAAACCCTTGGTAGAGATAAAATACAAATACAAGTCTTAAGAAGCTAGATCCAAATTTCTGTCTTGAATCCCATAATCCTTTCCTTCTCTTCTTATAGAGGCAGCTCCAGAATTTAGTCTCATTTCCTTTCCTTTCCCCTTCATGTATCTTGTTGGAGATTCTAGAGTATTGAAATTTCTGAACATTGAAAGACAGAAGGGAAGAAGAATATATAGTAAGTAAAAAATATGGGTAACCCACAATTTTGATAATTAGCACCTAACTGATTGAGCTCTGGCTGTACATCAAGTGGAATTTTGTAAAGCACTGTTTCTTTACTCTCTCTACTTCCTTTCAGTTTTGTTCCTCTATTTTAATGCTGTTTCTCATTAAAGCAAGTTTTAGTGTGAAAACAGAGCTTGCCTCTCTTTCTGTCTCGAAATGTTTATTGATATTTTAAAGGAATATTATACTTGGAATCTGTCCGAAGGTTTGTAAATATAGTAAAGTGTTTTACTATCATTTATCCATATTTATATCTTATCTGTCTGTCAAGTTTGGGCTGTGAGTATGCTAGCCAGTAACTATCTTATTCTAGTTTTTTGTTGTTCAATGTTTAGAGAATTGTTAGTACTTATGGTCTGCTATATAATTGGCAATGTTTCTCATTTTGTATATGTTTAAATGTTTTTTAATTACAAAAAACCCCACATTGTAACAGACTACATATACTTAAATTTCAGCAAAGTCTCACATTATATTTTGTAGACAAAATGGAAAGATATAATATAGATAATAGGACAGTTATATGGATAAGAGCGGAATTCAAAGAGGAATGGTTAATGTGAGGAAATCATACTTAGAGAGAGCTTTCTAGTAAATTGATCCAGGATTTGTCTTTGGTTCCATGCAGATCAGCATTTCTTTTTACTTATTTTGATGAAAAGAGAGCATGCCTTTAAAATTTGAACATGTTTAGATTCTAAGAGATAAATAATAAGGTAAAAATTCTTGACAGACTAGGTGAAATTTAATAATAAAAAAAAATAGATGTAAGCCCTTACATGGGTTAATGAAAAAAGCAACTTCATAAGTACAAGATATCTATACAACGAAATGCAGCACATATTAAGCAAGGTCCCTTAATAGGT
This sequence comes from Antechinus flavipes, assembly GCF_016432865.1. Taxonomy (NCBI): domain Eukaryota; kingdom Metazoa; phylum Chordata; class Mammalia; order Dasyuromorphia; family Dasyuridae; genus Antechinus; species Antechinus flavipes. The sequence goes on from NC_067398.1 coordinate 529,445,659, forward strand.
GAAGGAGCTATAAAGAAAATCTAAATATTTCTAGCACATGAGGGGCTTGCATTCCACTAGGTAGATTCAACATTTATATAAAGACATATATACAGAGTAAGTTTAGAAGAGATATATGAAGTATAAGAAAAGACACATAGCAAATGGCTCCTAAGATATGAGGCATCAGAGATGAGATTTGAAGGTGCTCAAAGAATTTCTAGTCTGAGATAAATAGGTAGAATGGATGAAGAGGTAGCACATAGAAAGAATTTTTGTCTTAACAAATGGGACCTCTAAGTTACAGGCATAAGGGAAATGAGAGTTAGAAGTTTGCCAGTCATCATATGTGGAAAGAACTAAGTCCAACAGGCTCCAAGTTTCTCTAAGAACTGAGAGAGATAATCAATATGGGTGAAAAAATTATTGCGATTTCGGTGGACTACAAGTTAAAGTATGTATTGACAGAATGGAATAGCAGCAGAAACAAAAACAAAGCAACCAATCAATAACAAAAGTAACAATATCATAGGTTGCATAAAGGACAAGCATTTTGTCCAGAATAAGAGAGGTGATGATTTTCTGTATTCTGCCATGGCTAGAAAACAATTCTGGCTATGACATTACATGAAGCACCTTGACCAGATAAAGTGCATTGAGAGTGTAATCAAGATGGTGAGGGAACTGAAGCATTGCCAAACAAAGTTCTAGGTATAATAATAATAGATTATAAATTACTATATACATACATAAATATATTCATAAATGTACATAGATGCATTATGTATATGGAGAGAGAAAAAGAAAATTTAAGGGAAAGAGAGAGAAGTATCAGTTGCCATTTTCAAATGAAGAAGTACTGTATGGTAAAAGGGAAAAAAATTTTCTCTGGTTTGGTCCAGAAGTTCAGATGTAAGAACAATGATTGTAAATAGAACAGAGCCAAATTACTTCCTAACAATTACAGTTTTGGTGACGTACAATAAAATGCCACAGAAATGATTGGGGTCCACCCTACCTCCATTCCACACCCACAAGAGGTCTCTAAAAAAAGGCTGAATGACCCCTTTGGGTATGTTGTAAAGAGGATTCTCCAACAGCTTTAATTCAGAAGAGGTGGCCTGTGTGGTCTTTCCTGACCTTAAGTCTGTGACAGCTAATCTCTAAGAACTTTAGGACTCAGCTTTTATCCAAGTTTTTGCATATAACCAGGCTTTTCCTGGTCCTCTCTTCTCCAGATAAATCTTGTATGTACTACTCAGCCATTAGAATGTGTGTTCCTTGAAGGCAGGGACCTTCTTTTTTTCTTTTTTTTTTTTTTTTTAAATTGGCAAACCTACTTCTGGGACATGTTGATTTTGGGACTAATTCAGTCTGTCACTCAAAACAATCAGTCAAAATCTAATCATGATGAGTATTCAAGGGCTCAATTCTGGATGGGTAAGAAGAGAGGCTTGAGAACATCAATTCACCTTGTTTCACTGATGCTTGTGCTTTTCAAAAACTAGCAAATAAGTTGACATTTGTTGATTCATTAAAACATAAAATACAAATCAATCTTAATGATTTTCAAGGCTGTCATAGTTCTCAAAATATGAAGCATGACATATTCATACTTTACTTCATTACCAGTAACCTCATTCAAAATTAACCTGTCACCCAAAGTGGCAATATCACAAAACCCAAATCCTAATTTTTCTAGACATCTGCATGGTTTATTGGATGATCTTTTCTTTCTTTAATTCAAATACCTTGGTATGACATATGTTCAACCATTGCCTACAGGTTTGTATATATATGCCACAGTTGTTCTCCAGAAAAGGAAACATGTAAATACTTTGCTATATTTACAAATCTTTGGACAGACTCCAAATATAATATTCCTCTAAATTAAAAAAAAACCTCTCAAAGAGAAGTAAACATTGTTTATATACTACAACTTGTTTAAATAATAAACAATATTAAAAATAAAGGAACAAAATTGAGGTGGGGGCCAGAGGGACTGAGAAAGAAAATCCTCAAGATGTAATGCCAGAATTTAATTAATTAGCTTACTTTATCAAGATGGAGGCCACAAGACAGACTGGAGGGAGTTAAGATTGAGTCATACAACTTAAGTGTGAATCCTAGTTCAGCTGCTTACTAGCTGTATAACTTGAAATAAGACACCTAACTACTCAGACCCTAAGCTTCCTTATGTATAAAATTAGTAGATTGGACTAGATAATCTCTAAGGTACCATCCAGCTGTGACATTCTGTCATAGAGCTATTCTCTAGACCATTAGGCTGATTTGGAATTTAATGTGACATGATACTATCGTCTGTCTTCCTGAATGACATTCTGGTTTCTTCATTGGCTTTCTATTTTTTCAACCCATGGCTGTTGTGTTGCCCATGTATCAGAATTTGGTGACAGCTTCCAGTGATGTATTGATGGCTTCTTGAACTACTTTATCAGCATCACCTATGAGTCACACTCAGTTTTAAATGGCAAGGCAGGCTCACCAATAATGAAGTCCTAGACTTCCGCCAAACCACCAGCATAGGGCAGATGCTTGTTGCAAATGTAGGTATAAAGGATGGGCGACAGCTCACATTAAAACCCAACTTCAGGTCATTTACCACAGCCCTAGGATACTATGGAACAACAGCAGCAGGAATAGTCAGAGAGAGAAAGTATGTGTCATTTTTTCTAAGCATAGATGTCAAATAGTCTGTAAAAGCAAATACTATAGTAACTTATATATGTTTATATATATAACTATATAATTATAGTAACTATAAGTTACTTATAGTAACTAAATACTTATAGTAACCAAATACTACAGAGAAGGTAGCTCGAATAACAAAAGGCTGCAGGTAGCAGGACCTATGGAGTTTTGTTCACATAGATAAGTAATAGATACTATTGTTCATAGAAGTCTGGCCTTCTAATGCACAGGCACACATATGTGACTTTAAAATTAGAGTAAAATTTCAAGGGGATACCAAATGAGTCTAAGGAGCAGAAATGAGAATCATTGATTTAAGCCATTTCTCTCATTATCCAGACAGAGGTTGGGAAAAAAAAGAAACAAGAGAACAGCTATAATCATTTAATATCAATACCATATACAACTGAGAGATTTAGATCCCTGCAAGGACAAGAGTTTTGAAGAAAAGATTCATAATAGCTGACAACGGTCTATTTTAATGGATTCCCATATGTTAAATAAAATTGCTTTATTTTTTAACAAAGTTTTAAAAGATAATTACAATGGTTTTCATTAATAAGCTCAAACACATTTTATTGCAATGAACCTATCTTACTATGTTATCTCATTGAAGGAATAGGAAAATATCACAATTTACTGCAATAAGGTAATTATTATAATAAGATAAATGTTAACTTTTTAATGAAAACCACTGTATTTGAGTAATTACCCTTCTGAGGAGAGCGCCATATATGATTTCTTTGCAATTATTAAGATTAATTCACTTTTTTAGCTGGAACAGACCAAAATACCAAGCCAAATGATCATTCTTATAAGAACATTTCTGAACGTCCTGGAAATTTAAGAGAAAAAAAAAAGCAATGGATTTAAATCATGCTTCAGATCCTATTTTATTAAGTCTCAGGCTATTGAGTTCCTAGTCTCAGCTTAATACAAATAAAAGCAACCAAACTGCCTTGGAAAAATAGAGATGTGATTAAAAATAGGAATGTCTGTCCACTGACCATCAACTACAGTGTGGCAAAAGTGATGATTTAATTATAACTTTCTTTGTTCTAAAATCCACTAGCTTGCTATAAATAGCTTGTTATATTAGCATCCCCAATGCATAAATAGATGTGTAATAGCACTATACCTTCAACATTTCTCTGAGTTCTGAACGCCTCCAGAATTCTATTTAAGGAATATTGTAGATATATCAGCAGAATGTGAAAAGCAGCACAGTAATGAAACAGCAAAACAGAACCAAAGTAGTACCTGGAGAGCATAATAACTTTCACCTCAAGAAAGTTCAGATTTGCATCTGTTTACGTTAACACGCCCATCTCCTCTTAATCTCAGACCTGAGGGATCTCTCCAATACAAAATATTCTCTAATACAAGATGCTCTTTCTCTCTCTCTCTCTATTTCCTGCAGCCTCTTTCTCACATCTTAAGCAGATATGTTACTCTTGCTCTTAGCCAGGGGAAGGAATTTAAGGAAGGGGGAGAGGAGGAAGTGATTTGTGATATAAACATTTTGCTCTGGATATTTGAGCACGTCTCTATGGGATGGGCACTGCTAGTTCATTATGGGGGGCCCAGAGCTCTGGGAAATGCCAGGAACCTTTGCTTGATTCAAACCTGGAGCTCCTGGTTTCTCACAAACAGGAGTCTGTAAGGAATATTTCCTTAACATGTGAGCTGTTTGCCCAACTCTGACTTGGCACCAGCTTTTCCCATTTGTTAGAACTGCAGCTCAAGAAAATACAAGGGTGAAACGATTTATAAACTATAAATGACTGTGCTCTCCTGAGCTCTTTCATATTGCAAAAAGAGCAAGAAAAGCAGCTCATCTTTTATCTTGCGAGTCTGTTCAGATTTTCAGGCTCTCTGCCAATTAGAATTTAACAATGCCATCAATTATCTTAATCTATTAACAAGGTAAATTTTTGCCCTCTTCTTTTCTCATTGGCTTCCTGACAGGATTATAGTCTCTGTTCTCAATTGAAGCAAGATAGACCCTTCCCAGCATGGATAGCTAAGTTATTTCTTGAGCACAATTGAGAGAAAATCAGGAGGTGAGACAGAGTAGTTCTCCAAAATAGCAAGATTTGTATTTTCCTCATGACCTTTAAATAATCAGAGAGTGATAATGAAATGGAAGTAGAACCTGGTTCTACACTTTAATTGGATAGACAGGTAGCAATGATCTCAAGATCTAAGAAGGTCAAAGGAGCAGACATGTAGAATCAGATAGACTTATTCAAACCCCCTTATTTTATAGATGAGAAACTGAGACCAAGATAGACCAAGGCCACAGAGAGAGTGTGTGGCAAATATAGGAATTAAACTTACATGTTCTGCTCCAGAGTATTAATCAGTGTATTTTGAACCTAAAATACTGATTTCAAAAGGCTTTTTGATTTGGCCATGCATGACTATTTGCTGAAATTTTTCAATCTCTGTGAACACAACTATTATCAGAAATAATGATGATCATATTTACCATTAATTCACTATTTATCTTGGGATTTAAAATGTATATAGAATATTAATTCATTCTTTATACAAAACCAATATTTTAAAGAATTAGCTAAGTAGTCTGATGAATAGTGAGCTAGACCAGAATTTAAGATGACCTGAGTTTAAATCTAGCCTCAGATGCTTACTGTGTGGCCTTAACATCCTTAACCCTTATTTTATTCAAGTTCTGTCATCTGTAAAATAGGAATAATAGCACTCACTCCCCAGGGTTGTTGTAAGGGAAAAAGAAGATAATAGTTATGAAGCACTTGACAAAGCTTAAATTGCAATATAAAAGCTTTAATATGAGTTACTAATTTCTTTTCAGAGAGTGATAATGTCCCTTTAAGGGTACCGTGTAAGTTGTATATTAAAACAAATAATTCTATAGCTTCTAAATTTGGGTATGGGATGATTTCTTTGTCATAGCAAGGAAGTGTTCCACTGGCATTTGCCTGGATTAAACAAAGACCTAGAAAACGCAGTGCAGGGGACACTCCTTCACTGGCTGTGGGAAATGGTCTCAATGACCCTCTGGTTCTCTTTATTCACTAAATCTTCTAATTTTATGATTAATTCTAGGAAAAAAATAAATGAAGAGCTAATGCTTCCATTAACTTGTTAAAAAACTCCATTTCATTTATCACTGGGGTAAAAAGGGAAGCCCTCTCATATTTGACTGTAATGTGTACATTTTCTAACATTACATGCAAAGCATCTATTGGGAAATAATTCTCTACTTGACATTAAAGCCTGTTAGACCTCACATGCTTAGGAGGGTCAAAGCAGGTCAATTATTGGTCATTTCTGAGAACTACCCTCTCGTGTGCTGCTGGAAGTGTCACTAGAGATTTACTCTGATCATATAGAGCCAATATTCAGGCACAGAAAACCTCTGTCTTTTGGATAAGGCATAAAAATAAAGTGCCAAGCACTTAGGGACATGAAAGATCTCATGGCAGTTTGAGTTGATCCCATTGTCTTAGAGAGATTTCACTCTTGGAAAGGTGTTTAAGTGGATGGAATCTTCAACATTGGTTTTATTTGTCTATACTGTTCTTTTCAATGTGCATAGCTTATTACCTAGCTGTTTCATTGCTGAATGGTTCAAGGGTGATGATGTTATTTATATACACTTGCATATTTTCCCTTGTCCATTCCTGTAATTTCAATGATAAAGAGAGTTCCTGAATGTGTATCAGTAGCTTCTCTGCAACATACATTCTTGAAGAGTTTCTTGGGACCCTGAAAAATAAAGTAACTTTCCCCAAATCATACAGGCACTAAGATTTAAAGGTAGAATTTTAACCTGGGTCTTCCTTAGCTCTATATTCAGTCTGTGTCAATGTCTGTCTTTGTCTCTTTTAACATGCAATATATACACATATATATGTGTTTCCACATATTGTATGTGTTGTTTTTAATGTCTACGTAAAAAGTTTACTAACAAAAGTTCTCTATTTTTTATATTTATAGAAGTCAGAATATTACTCATCACATCCATATTTTCCTAATTATAGGTTAATTACAATATCATGATATAATGAAACCATATCTCTTTTAAGATGAAGAAACTGAGTTAGTGGCAAAGCTAAACCTAGAAATGCTATTTCTTATAGAATCTTCCTTTTTCCTTGGACATGTAAAAATATCAGAAGATGTTATAGTTTACTTAGAAGATAATAGAGAATCAGCTAAGAAAATGATTTTTAAAATTAATAATGTTAAATAGCAGAATAAAAAATAAACCACCAGAAAAATCAACAGAATTTTGGTAAACCAATAATAAAATCCAGAAGGAAATAAAAGAAAGTCCTATTTAAAATACTTACAAGATGCATAAAATGCCTGGGCATCAATCTACCCATACACATTTAATGCTTGTTTAGATAAGATTGCACAATGACCCTTAAATGAAGAATGAATGAAAAAAGCACTTATTATGTTTTATGTGCTATGCACTGGGAATAAAAATAGAAAAGTGAGATAGTTTCTTCTCAGTATCTCATAGTCTCATTGAAAGAGACTAAATACAAAAAAAGAACAGCAGAAATAATATTCTTGAGTAGGCTATGCCAATATAATAAAAATGACAATATTACAGAATTAATTTATAGATTCAGTGCAATACCAATAAACTACCGAAGATATTTTTATGGAGCTGGAAAAAATAACAATAAATTTATTTGTAAAAAGAAAATATATATAAGATATCAAGAGAAATAGTGGAAAAATTTCAAGATGAAAGTGTAATAGGACTACTAGAACACAAACTATATTACAGAGCAGTTATCATCAAAGCTATTTGGTACAGGTTTTAAAAAATAGAAAAGTGGATAAGTGGAACACACTAGAAAAAGAATAAAAATAATTGAAATCAATGAACCAGTAAATAATAAACCTCCAAACATGAATTATCTAAGAAAGAATTACTGATTTGATAAGAATTGCTAAAAGAAACTTAAAAGTATTTTGGAAAAATTAGGTTTAGATCATCTTATACTATGTATTGCAACAAATTCCAAATAGATATGTGACCTGTATGTTGAAGCTATAAGGCCATTAAAAACACAGAAGAAAACCAGATCAGGTTCCTTTCATAGCTATATGAAGTGGATGCATTCTTAATCAAATAAGGATTAGAGCACAATACAGAAGATAAAACAGAAAACTGGGATTGCTCAATATTTTGGGGGGGGTTTGTTTTTTGCTTAAAAAATGATTTGACTAAAATAGTAAGGGAGTGATCACTTCAGGGAAATATTACTTGTATCCAATGTTGCTGAAAGGGGTTAGCTATCCAAGATTTATAAACAGCTAATAGAAATATATAAATGTCATATGGTTATATGATATGAGGATATGGTTATATGAAAGAATGCTGCAAATCACTAATAATAAAAGTAATGTAACTAAAAACACTCTGAAATTTGATCTCACATCCAGCAAATTTACAGAGATGACCAAGGATAAGAATAGTTTATGCTGGAGAGGTTGAGAAAGATTGATATATTAAATCACTTTTGGTGGAACAATGAATTGTTATAAACCATTTTATCAAGAAAATTTGGAATTATGAAAAAAAGAATAAATACAGTAAAATCTTTACCTTCATTGACCTGTAAAGTCAACTTCTAGAAATATACCCAAAGCAAAAAACAAACAAACAAACATCTAGAATTGAAATAGATGCTCATCATCTAGGGAAAGGCTAAACAAATTCTGGCACATGAATGTTGTGGTGTAAGAAATGATGGATATAAAGAAATATTGAAATATTTATATGAAGTAATGCAAATTGAAGTAAGCCAAAAGTGGGAAATCATATACACAATAACTACAACAATACAAAAAGAAACAATAACAAGATGATTGAAATAAGTATGAAATTAGAATGCTCAAACTTGGCCACAAAGACTCCATATATTAAAGCAATCCTTTCCTTCTTTGTGTAGCTCGGGAAATACTGGTGTGGCATTAACATTACAAATGATGTATTGTTAAGTTTTGTTGAACTATAATTTCTCCCCCTTTTATATCCTTTGTTATATTGAGGGGCAGAAGAGAAAATATAAGTGATGTAAAAATAAAAATATACATGTGTAGATCAGAAATTATTTTTTAAAAATTATATCAAGAACATTAAGGCCCAAAATGAATCATGATGATTGTCCAAAAAAAAAAAAAAAAAAAGTTGTTTTAGACTATGATGGGGCAAAAAGGAGGATCCAAGAGTGATGAGATCACTGAGGTTTGATGTCATAATAGTAATGGATGATAAGGAAGCAGAACTAATCAATACTTATCTTTTTTCTACTTTCTCTGACAAAAAGAATGATGTTTGAGAAAAAGAAAATGAAAATAGTATAAAACCATTAACATAGAGTTGAAATCTAAATCTAAGATAAATGAGACAAAATAAGACAAAACAATCTGTCCTGATTGAATTTAAATCATCAGTCCCAGAAAAAAATTACCAAAGTTATGAAAAAAAAAAAAAGAGATAAGCTTTTGTTCTACTGTTGGTAATTTTTAAAAATATTGAAAAAGGGGAATCCACAGAACTGAGCAGAAGCAAATATTGTCCACATTTTTTAAAGTGGGGAGGGTATTTAAATCTGTGAGTCAAAACCTAGCTATCATCATCATCTTCAAAGAATGGTTTATGAATATGTAAGAGTGAGTTTGATTGATTTATTTAATCATTACCCCATTGCCCTTAAAGAAAATGATAAGATGTCCAAACAATCTAAAGCATAGATTTTTAGAGGAATTACAAAAATAATTTGTAAGTGGGATAATTTTGCAGAGGAATCAGTTTGGAAACTTAATAATACCCTGAGGTCATCTATAAATTATCAAGGTAATTTAGGATTGGAGTTATTAGAAAGGTTGGAATAAGCATGATATTGGACTAATATTTTTGAGTTGAAAATGCCAAGGCAAAAGAAGAAACTTCAACTTTTTCTTTAGTCTAAGTCTCCTTATCACCACCAACTCTGTGTCCCCCCATTCCTAACAGAAAACGATCTTGTGAGGTTCAAAGGATCCAAAGCATGTTGGATTTCCCATCTTCCCATTGATGTCCTAGAAGTATCTTCAAATTACCTGGTGGCAATGTGTCTATTGGGAGCTAAGAATACACTAGGCAGAAAAAAATCCTAAACCACCAAAAACTAAAACTTTCCTAAGGGGAATTTGAAATGGGAGAATTTCAGTACCCAGAATATGTGTCTGTCTTACTATGTGTATAAATATGTGTGTATAGTTGCACATAAATACATCTATTTGTAGACATATAATTCATAGAATATATATATATATATATATAAACTTTTATATACACACAATACATATATATTGCATTAATACATAAATGCATGCATGCATGCACTGGGAACTCATGGTCAAGAATTCTGTAGAAAATATATATGTAAAAATATGCAAAACTTCTGATGAAATTGCTCGTGCTATCTTTCTGGACAAGATGGAGATGTAGGTAAATGATACAATTAGGTGAATTTGAAGATAAAGGGATCACAGTTAGTTGGATGGGAAACCTCCCAAAATTATTATTCAATAAGTGTAAACAAAGAAGCGAATCTCTGGGAGCGGGCCATAGGCAACTATCTTGTTCCTCATCCATTAATATCTTTATCAATGACTCAAATAAAGTATAAATGACATAGTCATCAAATTTTCAGAAGACATTTCTATGAGAACATGAGGCTGACTTTTTTCTTTTTTTTTATATGGTGACTTGGAGCAACCAATGTAAATTCCATACACACAATATGCATACATACACAAAAATGTGTTACTTATGTGCATTGTATTTTTGCATATATAGGGATATAAGTGTATTTTTTTTTCAGTACTTACAACTACTATTTCTGGTTGAAATTTCCCAAATCCCTCAAGCTACACAAAGTAGGGATTAAATTTAAAGCCATATTCTATCTGTCCTTGCATCTCTACGCACAAAAGAACTACTGGGAGATGAGGTTGTTGCTGCCCTAAACCATACCTATGCCTGCAGGCAGATGACTGCTCAGGTGAATGCCTCCAGGGGATTGCCTGTAGGGGGTTGTTGGAAGTCAATGCAAATGAATACTGCTTCCCAGGGAGCAGAATTGAACCTGCAGGAACCTGCAGGCAGAGGTGTATTTGAGGCCAGCAGCCAGCCCAGGTCACTCCTTTACATACTCAGCCTGAGGCCTCCTTTAGGTATTTTCATTTCCCCTGTTAAAACTCAATCCTGCCATAAGAAGACAATGCAGAAAGGCTTCTTTTCTACAAATTCTTGGTTCCTAAAAAGAAAGCACTAACATAGTTGAATTTAAATTACATATGTGAAAAAATAATTTCATCATTTAAATATGTTATTAGTTTCTGCTTTTGTATTTTGTACTTACTCAACATTGACCCAATATTGGGAACAGACAATGGTCAGGAGCCCCATCAAGTAAAATAAATTTTTGCAAAGTCAGAGAGGGATCACCTATTTGTAGAATTTTAGAGTCAGAGTGGAATACAAGTAGAGATAATCTAGTCTCATTCTCACATTTTCTAGATATGAAATTACTCTCCAAGAGGTTCTTCCACTAGCCCAAATTTACCAGGACTGCAACCCCAATACTTTGACCCCAGTCCAGGGTTTCATCCATAGAGTAAGCATGATCAGACTAAGGGGAAAGGATAGTTACTAGATGTAACAACAATAACAATAATGATAATAAATAATAATAAACAACAGATCATTGAATGTGATCATTTATTTTTTATAATATCCCCTTACTCCTAAAGTAAAATAAAGCTTATAGGGCAGTGTCCAAACAAGTTGTGTATATGAATTTTAATTGTTGAAAAATAATTAAAATATATATTTAAGCTCAAATATAAGGCAATTTGACCAGAAGGGTAACTGCATCTTTCCTCTTGATTTGTATAATTAGGATTTGAGAGTGGACCCACTCATAAATGGAGACAAAATTTTTATTTGACTTTATTTATTACTTTATTTGACTTCATTTTGATAGAAAAATTTTCCCCCTTAACAAGATGTCAGTGGACAAGCACTCTATACAGAGTGGCAGACAAATCAAAAGTTCTAAAAGAAGTCTCACTTTTAACTTCATCAAATAGATAAATCCTACCAAGCTAATTAAGATGTAAAAAATTGTGGATTTCTATTCTGAGAATTTTTATCTATTTGGATAGGTGTATTCATGTCAATTTTACTTTACTGTTAAATTCCAACATTTAAGAAACACATAAGACACAACTAAATAAAGGAATCTGTTAGTCATTAAATGCATTTAATATCACATCATCACTGTACCCAAAAAGCAAATAATACATATCCTTTGATCCAGCAATATAGCTACTATGTCTTTATCACAAAGAGATTATAAAAAATGGAAAGGATCCTACATGGACAAAAATATGTATAGCGGCTCTTATCATGGTGGCATTGAAAGGATGGTCGTCAGTTGAGGAACTGCTACAGAAATTATGTAATGAATATAATGGAACATTATTGTGCTAAAAAAATGATAAGCAAGCAAATTTCAGAAAAAAAAACTTGGAAAGATTTACATGAACTGATACAAAGTGAAATGAGCAGAGCTAAAAGAATATTGTGCACAGTAAGAGCAACATTATAAAGATGATCAACTAAAAATCACTTAGCTCTTCGTAGCTAATCCAAGACAATCTTGATGATGCAAGAACATTCCAAAGAACTCATTATAGAAAAGGTTAGCCACATGCAAAGAAAGAATTGATGAAATCTGAATGTAGATTGAAGCACACTATTTTCACTTCATTATTTTTGTGTTTTTTTCTTTATCTGCTTCTTTTACAACATGACTGATATGAAAATATATTTTACATGATTCATACATACATATAAGCTCTATTAAATTACTTATTATTTTAGGGAAAGGGGAAGAGACAGAGGAAGGGAAAAATGGAACTCAAAAATTTTAAATGAACATTTAAAATTGTCTTTTTTCATGTAAGTGGAAAAATACTATTTAAGAAATATATCATATCCAGATATATTCTTAATTTTTAGTAGGTGAAGAGACCAGTCAATTGTTTCTAGGCTCTCAAAATGCACATTCTCACAGAGAAGTTTTTTTTTTTTTAAATAAACATCTGAGATTAAAGCACCACAGTTGACAACAAAATTATAATATACTTTTTAAAGATGAATTTGGTTATGATTACACAGAGACAGAACAGACTAATACCAATACAAAACAAAACTAAAAACATACTCAAAGGAAAATGCAAACTCTTCCAATGCATATCAAATCTTAATCGAATAATCTATCTTTAATTATCCACATTATGATCACTTAGAGGGTGATCATTTCCGAGTCTCAAATCTCCAATCTTTTGGCCCAAAGCCTTAGGGGTAATTGCTTTATAACTGGATAAAAATATATCATCTATGTCTGATCTAAACTCAGCAAGAATATTTGTAACTAGTATTTAAAGCTACAGTTCTGGAAAGGATTCAATCAGCCAAGAGACTTCTCTGTTTGTTTATTTGGTCTTGCATCTCCACTCAAAATCTATAATACTTAGAAATGATAAGCAGATACCATGAATTTTTACCCTTTTTAAGGGAAGGAACTATGGAAAGTAGGAGAGTAAGGAGAATAATGAGTATTTATATCAGTATTATCAAATACCCAGAGATTTCTAGAGCCAGAAGGCAATTTCCTCAACTGATCCTGAAAATGACAGAAAGGAATAACCCTTTCCAAGCCCTATCTCTGGGTGGGCTTAGGGTGATAGCCACAGGGTGGTAGCCCATTTGGCCTTTGCTCTTTAGCAGCATCTTCTGAAAGGTCTGATGCTGCTGATAACAAAAGGCACCAGGCAGCTTTCCAGTGGCCATCGATCCCTCTCCAAGCCATGGTGTGCTTTGGAAATCATTTCTGCACATGGCAGACAAGTTTGTCAGCTTTTGTTTGTTGTTCAGGCAGTGCCAGCTGGTGTGCTGCTACCACTGCTAGTTCTGTCCTTCGTTCTCGCCTTTTGATTTTGCAGCTCAAGTGTTTACAGAAACAAAATGCATCTACCCCAGGAAAGCAACCTCTCCGAGATGGCAGTTTTCATTTTGAGGGCATGGGACAGAATTTAAAAAGGGTGGGAACTCCAGGACTAGGTCGTAGATCTGTGCTTTCTCTGCTAGGGAAATGTTTTGCCAAAGTTGCCTAGGTTCAGCAAGCACCCCAGTATCTGCAGCATGAACCATTCTCTCTCTCTCTCTCTCTCTCTCTCTCTCTCTCTCTCTCTCTCTCTCTCTCCCTCCCTGTCCTTCCCTCCCTCTCTCTTTGTCTCTCTGTCTCTGTCTCTCTGCCTCTGTCTCTTTTTCTCTCTCTCTCTCTTCCCCTCCCTCTCCTTCCTTATCTTTCTCTGTCTCTGTCTCTCTCTGTCTCTCTGTCTCTCTCTTTCTCTCTCCCTTTCTCCATGTCCTTTCTTGATTTATAAAGACATTTAAAAGCCCGCAGCATGTCTCTATGCAGATGCTTTTAGAGGACTCCCAGTATTGCAGGTACTGCCAGAGCCCATTCTTGGCAAAGGAAGGACACTGTGTTCCCCATCCCTGAAGTTTAATGTTCCATTGCAAAGTCAGATCCAAGAGGAAATAGAGAGAGGAAGCCAAACCCTGTCCATGGGTGGTAGTGGGAAGATATCCTCCCCTGATTCTAGAGAGACTACTTTATGGCAGGAGTGCTCTCACTACACAGCTACACTGCCATGCCCTTGGAAATGTTGTAAATAATCCCTGGGGGGTAAGACTTCAGAATATGCTACAGCCACATGTTCTTTATAATCATTAGGCTGAAAATAAGTGGTTTCAAACTCTGGCAAAGATAACGTTTTGATACCCGTTGCCTCACATCTGATAATTCAAGCCTGATCACAATGAACTACTTCCAATGGGAAATAATGGAGCGTAACTCTCGGCCGGGAAACTTTCTCCTCCATATGGTTCACAAGTTCCCTGGGATGTGTAATCCTACTGGGAGTGCCATCTGCATAGATTCTACACAGGCTTTTTCAGAGTGAGATTCTTCACTACGTACTCTACAGCTAAAATGTTTCCCTCCACCACCAGCCTCTTCCCTCCTTGTCAATGCATAAGCTTGAAGACTAAAAGGCCAGAAATTTATCTAGCTTTTTTATTGAAAATATGAATTTGTAAATTGAGGCATATAACCTCCAATGGTGCTATGGTCCTATTGTCTATATATTCAACATACAGAGAAAACCAAGAAAAGATAAATCAGAATTTAATTGCATGTTAAGTTCTTTGTTACAGACCCATATAGTTGTTTCTACTACAATTGATGATATAAAAACAGTTGTGTATAAATGTCTTATCTCTGCAACTCCTCAATCAGGCTATAGATTACTGAAAGAGTCCATAACATATTCATCTTTACATGGGAACCTGGATGGTAAGCAGTATTTAACATAATAGGTTTCAGGGAATATTTGTTGAGGGAAGGGAAAATAAAGAGAGGGAAGAAGAGAAAGAAGAGGAAAAAGAAAGGAAGAGAAAAGAAAGAAGGAGAAAGACAGGAAAACAAGGGAAATGAAGAGAAGAGAATAGAAAAGGAAAGGGAAGAGAAGAAAAAGCAAGGAAAAGGATGGAACGGAAAGGAACCTCTGGTCTTTAATTTGGTTAAATTCATTACCAATCTTGCCAAAATGGATCATTCATGACTTTTCTCGAATATATACAGTGTTTCTCTTTGTGAATCATCTAATTAATTTTAGACCTTGAATTATTATTTAAGCTCTTAAATGATCAACTGATCTCTTGTTGGTGTTTCTTTTTATAAATTATTTATGTTTTCTGTACATTATTGAGCCACAAGAATAATGTATGTTTGTTTTCTTGAAAACTTAAAAACAACCCATTTACATGTATTTGTAAAGAGCAGAGAAAGCTATGAGGAATCTATGTGAAATAATGGGAAGGTAAAAACACATTTTTACATATAATCATATTCTTAACAACAACAAAAAATCTATCAGGAGGTTTTTATAAAAGAATATTTTTGAACTCACAATCAAATACTACCAATAACCCATGTGCAGAGTAAAAGTCAAACATGGAATTCTCCTTGACACATTTTTCTAGATTTTCTGTTTAGTAGGATACAAATTCGTTAAATAATTATTATAATTATTTACTTCAATTTGACAACCCTGATGAAGTTATTGCTAAAATATTCTCCTAGCCTACCTATTTAAGGTATAAGGATGGTACAAATGCACTGGAATTTTATTAACTATGGAAAAACTATCATTGTAGAGGCTACAAGGTGAGGAACTTCTTCTATCAATGTAGGCCATACCTATTTTGGAGTTTTAGAGCATTACCTGGGGGTAGCAATAGGTTAAAAGATTTGGTTATTTGCTCAAGGTCTCCTGTCTTCCTGTCTTGATCTCTGTCTCTTTTTGTCTCTGTCTCTCTCCTCTATGTACCTCTGTCTCTCTTTGCATATCTTTATGCGTATATGGCTTTCTCAGCTATCTCTCTTTCCTCTCAGTTTCTGTTTCTCCAAGTTTCTTTCTGTGTCTTTATGTCTCTGTTTCTCTCTCTTTGTTCCTGTCTCTATCTAAATCTCACTTTTATAACAATTTCTGTCTCTGTCTCTGATTCTTTCATTTTCCTAAATCTTTATGTTGTCTATTGTGTCTATCTCTTTAATACACACACACGCACACACACACACACGCACACACGCACACACACATACATTCTCACACAAATAATCACTGAATTCTGTGTAAAGAACATGTCTTTTCTAAACTTTCTATCTCCTTCAGAGGTTGTTTAATATATGCGTGTTGTTGTATTTGTTTTATGTTTATATTTAAGCATTTAAATAATTTGAAGACTTTTAGATTAATTTCCATAAGACTTTCATGCATTAGAGAGATGTCAAGTATTATTGTTCCTATTTTAACCACCAAGATTTGTATAGGGAATTGTTCAAATTTACATCATGCCTCTGTGATTGAACTGAAATTGAACACTTGCTCCCTGGTTCCCAGTACTATAACCCTATTTATTTGAATATAAGAGCCTAAACTAAGGAGGGGGGCGTATATTAAGGTCTATGTCAGGGAGTGTGGGAGAATATATACAATTTTTGTTTTAAAATTGTTTTAACATGTTATTTTTAAAGGAAGCAGATTTGAAAAAAAAAAAAGTTGCTGTCAGCAACACCTAATTTGACTGACAGTTAAAGTTTTCTAAACAGACCTGGAGAGGTTAGTAAATAGCTTTCCTATTGAGTGGTAAAAGACCTATTATGTAAGCCCTGAGTCAAGTGAGAGGAAAAAGAAGCGAGTTATAATGGATATCAAAGATTTAAATAAGCTCCAGGTTCTTCAGTCTCTTGCCCAATTCTCTGACTGGGAAATTTATAGAAGTCTCAGAACAAGGAGGATTACCATAGTCAGCCTTTCCAGAGAGGTAGAGAGAAACCAGTAAAGAACAAAGCCCAAGAGGATTCTTGCTGTGGCATCCTTAACTAGAATTAGTCACCAATAAGACAGTGAAATTCTGAGCAGATGCAGAAGTTCTGCTCCTGATGAGGTCCTGAATGAGCATAGAGAAACTGAAGAACTGATCCCTGAAGGAACCAGGGAGAAGGCACTGGTTGAGATCAGTTTAGTCCCATGGTCCCAATTCTCGGGGGAGATCTCCAGTCAGTAATCTAAGTTAGATCAAACCCTTGGGGTCTTGTAGGGATTTGGGGCAGCTTTACCTTGCCATGTCCTTTCAAAAATCCCAGTCACGTCCCCGAGGTTAAATTTTCCCCTGTAAAATCTATAGCCATGCTGCAGTTGCTGCCTAACCTCACCATTCCTTGTGGTGTCTCCTAACTCCACTTCTCCATACAGCCAACTAATTCTTTTAGGATGCTACATCCCATTCAGGACTTAACCTGACAGCTAAGGACATGTCCCAGGATCATGGGGTACTACCTTTCTCCTGAGTAATTGTGACTTCACTGAGAAATTTGTCTTTCATATGCTCTCCCATTCTATTTCATTTTTACCATTCCCAATGTTTATTGTATCCTTTCATTTTGTCTGTAACCTCGTCCCTAAATCTTTTCCCAAAGAGAATGGCCATGGTGAATTCTTCACATGACTGAACTCCAACTTTTGGTGCCTATCATCATCTGGTATTTACATCAGCTACATCAGTCCTGTTACTTCAGTTCCTGCATACAGAACCAATAAGCTGCTTAGAGATTGGCTTAAGAACAGTAGTCAATGTCTGTATCCAGAGAGAAAACTAGATCAAAGCATAGTATTTTCACTCTTTTTCAATTGCATATTTGTTTGCGTTTTGTGTGTGTGTGTGTGTGTGTGTGTGTGTGTGTGTGTGTGTTTTTTTTTTTTTGGTCTGAATTTTCTTACACATCATGACAAATATGGAAATATGCTACATATATTTATCTACATCAAATTGTTTGGTGTCTTGAGGAGGGATGAGGGAAAGGAGGGATAGAGAAAAAAGTTTATAACACAAAATCTTATAAAAATAATGAATGTTGCAAACAATCTAAACATGTTTTTGGAAAAATAAAATCTTGCTGAGAAAAAAAAAAAGAATAGTATTAAGTTACTTGAGAGATCAAAATAGAATATGCCCATATTCAATGTTAAGGCCTGATGCTTTACATCTTGCCACAGACACATAACATTAAATGGCTACCTTGGGAAAATTAATGACCTCAACCCAGTCTAGTATATAGACTTTAACCCCTATAGATTTTCAGGAGAGTTATCCATATAAAGTATTTCTTCTTTTAATCAGAATGCTTGTGTTTGCTTTAATTTTTGCTTAAAGTGATATTTCTATCTTTAAGTCTTCAAGAACCTGGAAGTATGTACTTATATTTTGGCAAAATAAACAAACTAAAATTGATTACTTGTATTAGGCTTTATGTAAAGCATATGCATTAGGCAGTGCGTTTTGCCAGTGTAGAAATATGAAAGACATGAATCTGCCCAGATATGGATCACAAGGAAAAGTGATTAGAAATCCCTACCATCTCCTCTTCCAACACTTCTCCAGGGAAAGAGAGCTCAAGAAATAAGGTAGGTGATTAGCATCAGAAGCTGGATATTCTCTACTTCAGGGAAGAAAGAAAGAAAGAAAGAAAGAAAGAAAAGGAAGGAAGGAAGAAGAAAAGAAAGAAAGAAAGAAAGAAAAAGAAAGAAAAGAAAGAAAGAAAGAAAGAAAGAAAGAAAGGAAGGAAGGAAGGAAGGAAGGAAGGAGGAAGGAAGGAAGGAAGGAAGGAAGGAAGGAAGGAAGGAAGGAAGGAGGAAAAAAGGAAGGAAAGAAGGAAGGAAGGAAAGAAGGAAAAAAAGAAAGGAAAGAAGGAAGAAGGAAGGAAGAAGGAAAAAAAGAAAGGAAAGAAGGAAGGAAGAAGGAAAGAAAGAAAAGGAAGGAAGGAGGAAGGAAGGAAGGAAGAAGAAAAGAAAGAAGGAAGGAAGAGTGAAGAAGAGAAAGAAGAGAAAGAAAGAGAAAAAAAGGAGAGATAGAAAGAATGAAAGAAGGAAGGAAGGAAAATACACAAATACTAGCAAATTGAAATTGGAGAAGCTACATAAATGAGAATATATACTGGACAATACATGAAGCAAATGACATCATCCATTGTGAGAGAGAGAATTTTTCTGAGAGAGAGAGAGAGAGAGAGAGAGAGAGAGAGAGAGAGAGAGAGAGAGATTTTCAGATCTTAATGCAGGGAAAATTGCTCAAAGTCAGTAACACAGTAATCTGGAATTAGGGAAGTAATCCTGGTATCATCTCCTCTACTTGTCAGCCTATTTCTGGAATGTTTTCTCTCCCTTAAGAAGCTGGAAAAGTCAGAAATTGTGTTTCCTCTTTCTTAAGTCTGAAATCCAGAAAATAAGGATCTTTTTTTTCTTTTAAACGCTCATGAAATCCATCTCTCATGCAGGCACTGATTATTAAATAATTGACCTCCACCAATGAGAAGAATCCCATACGGATAGGCCTTGAGTCTAAGATTATATATAGCAGGTTTTCCATAAACTTTTGTTCAATATGGCTCCCTGAATTTTCAGGTACATTGTTTTTGGTGACCACACAAGATTCTTGGATGGATTTATAGAATTCAATTTTTTTTTTGTAGTGACATGATATATCATTTTGAAAAACATAAAAGCATTGATGCTCTTGTTTTTATGGTCTTCTTCCTACAAGCTGACATATCCTATTTTTCCCTTCTCAGATGAACCTAAAATCTATCAAAAATGCTTTGAATTTGGTATGATTACTAACTCTCATTTTTATGTCTAAGAGTTCTAGGGACACTGGAGATAATCCATAATTTCATCCTAGATTGGGTTGGCAGCCCTGAGGTCAAAATATGCTAAACATATTTTTTGGTAACTTGAACCCTTAAATATTGTGGAATGAGACTCTTCTCCCTAGTAAGCCTCAAACTGACCTTGACCCAGAACTACTACAAATTAAACCAAGACTGAGTCCTCCTCAGACTAGATTATATTCTTCATACTGGCCAGAACTTCAGGAAAGAAAGTGACAGAATAAAGGTTGAAAAATCATTTCCCTCTTCTCATCTTATCCTATGATATGTTTATTACAATCATTAAATATCAAAAAATTAGAATTTCCAAATCCATAAAATTTTAATGAATTCTAAACTTGATAAATTTCTTGGTTTTTTATGCACATAAAATCATAAACCAAAATAAAACTTGTGTAAAAAAGCTTGAGCTAAATCAGATCTTTACTTTTATTTGGAAAAACCAACATAAGTAGAAAATTTCTTCAAAATTCTAAAGATAGTATATTTATATTGATGAATTGTAGTATAATAAAATATTATATTTATTTATCCACCTTCTCCCTTCCCCCACATCAGTTTTACATTTTTCTCTTTTTACTAGTGTTAAATGGCCTACTGGGCCAAAGGATGAGACTCAGCAGGGTGATAGTACACAAATATTATATTTTTTGTTGTTTCAAAGTTACCAGGCAACATTGCTAATTTTTTCCCACTTCATTGCAGTCAAAAATGAGAGCATGCTCAGTTTCCCTACGAGATATTTTTGTGCCACCTGGTGGATTTTTGATGAAGTCAAAGTATCCAGAGTCTGAATTACCGCTCAGCTTGATCATCACTTGAGGCATTTTCTCAGCGCTTAATGTTACCAGTGTAAGTATAGATTCCCCACTGTGTCAGGCAATTCAACTGCACTAGACCCATAATAAAGATTTTTTTTTAATGTGAAAATTAGTCTTTAGTGAAAGAGACCTATTTTGTTAGCTGCTGGGTAAATTCAGGTAAAAGCAATGACATCCACAACAGTGGGTCAATCCATTATGGTTAATACATAGATATTATTGCCAACCCTATAGCAGTCAGAATAGCACAGATGCTAACACTTCTCTCTATTAGTTAGATTCAAAAATAATTGTAATTAACCTTTTCTCTTACCCCTATCCCTAGGAAGTAAAAATAATCTGATATTGTCATATTTGTCAATTAGTGATGTAACTGTTTACTGAAGCATTAATTTTCACTGAACATGAAAGGAATTTCAAAAAACACATTTACTGGGGTGATAACTGATTGGGGTCTTGGAAGTCTTTCTTAGTGACTCATACTAATGCAAGTTAGAACTAGCTGGGATGATGTTATATGAATGCCAAGCTCAAAGAAGGTTCAGTCTAGCAGCTTTGAGCTAAACATCTATATTTTCCCCAATATATCAGTCATTTTAAAGTTTCTAATTCAAAATTAACTCAATGTATACAATTTATACACCAAATGAAAAATAAATTGCATTAATTTTTTTAAATTCATGTTTTATTATAATTTAAGAGGAGATTGGTTATGAAGAAATGAAAATTGTTGTGTTTTTTTAAAAATAACAAGAGAGAAAGTCAGAGAAGTCTTTAAATTAAATACATTGTTGATAGAAATAACAGAATCTAAAAGTAAATGTGTAAAGTAAGTCTTCATCAGTAGGAAGATTTAACAAATAAAAGGAAAACAAAACTGATGCAGAAAAGGAAACATGGTCAATTTGTTTGGGTGGAGGGAGAGTGCATGGGAGAAGAGTAGTTAGGTGGGAGAAGAGTAGTTAGGTGGGAGAAGAGTAGTTAGGTAGCAGAAGAGTAGTTAGGTGGAGAGCCACCTTCTAAAAATCTATTTGGAAGTTTAAGAAACTTAAGAAACAGTTTTAATTCTCTTGAGAGGACCGACAAGACGTTACACAGCATCCCCCCAATACTCAGCTCAGCACCTAATAAATTGTAAGCACTCAATTGATGAAAGATCTTTATTCATCTGTGATGATGGCACTTCCAAGTATGGTTGATTATCTACAGTATGTGTGCATATGTACTTTAAAAGTATTTTTGGGCATCCCTTGATTATGAATTCCCTATAAATATCAATGATAGCAACATCATTTCAATGATTATAAATTGTCTTTGTTCCAGAACCTACGTGAAGGAACTTAGGAAGTAAGGGAAAGAAAATGAAATCATTGGCTCAAGGTCACTGCTCTGATATTCAGGATAATGAGACATGGTAAGACAACTGAAATGACTGGACTACTGGATGAGAAGAGCTAGAATTTTGTTCAGGAATGATAGGGGAGGGGAGCAGAGCTAGATGGCGCATTGGCTAGAGCTCTGGCCCTGGAATCAAGAAGACCTGCATTCAAATCTGACCTCAGACATTTAACACTTCTTAACTGTGTGTCCCCAAGTCACTTAGCCCCCTTGCCTCATTTCCTCCTAAAATAGCAAAAAATGAAATGATAGTAGAAAGGACAAGGAGGTGATAGTATCATAGGATTTTGAAGACCATGTGAAATCACCTAGTCCAGTCTATATTTTTGAACATCAAAGATAGCTAAATGAGTTTCAGGATATGGAGAATGGGAAAAAAATATATGTAGAACTAAGATACAAAGGGGAAAAATAAAAGATATTTTGAAACAAATATAGTTATTTTCTTCCACTTTGTGACTTTCTCCATTGCAGTTTTTGATATAGCAATTGGCAGCATACAAAATTAAATGTGGATAAAGGGTAGGGAATTTTGCAGAAGTTGCAGGTGATATGCAAATGCCAGTTGACAACACAGAAAAAGTTTAGAAATTCAGAAATGCATAAAATATATGTAAAGTATTATATAATATCAACATATTTACCTTTAAATATCATAATTCAGACTTCTTTGTATGAAGGGAGGGGTGAAAATTTCATGTGGATTTGATTTTCTAGATCACAGGGTTGTTGCACCCCTAATCTCTATAATATGAAGAAGATAACTAGAGTGATATACTATAAGGATAGTTATTGTAGTTTAGTAGAGTATTTTTAGAATGCTGTCCTCGTCTTAGTTGTGTTAACTGTTAACGTGAGTAAATTTCTTAAATTTCTTAGGATTTAATTTCAGAATTCATAAAATAAATGAATTGCTATCAATGAACACCTAGGTTCTTCCCAGTGCTCATAAAATAAATCTCTATAAACTCTAAAATAAATCTGTCTTGGTCAGCTTTACAAAGTAATAGTCATTGACATAAAGCAAATTGTTGCTATATATGGAGTCAGGAAGAACCTGAATTCAAATCCCAACACTGATAATTATTAGTTATGTAACTATAACATTTCACTTAACCTCTTTTATGTTCAGGTGTCTAACTTTAAAAAGCTTAACCTTACCTCACCAGTTTTTCTTTTGTTTTCTTTTTTTGTGTGGTTCAAATGAATCTATATAGTTAAATGTGTATGTATGTATGCATGTAAGTATGCATAGATATATACTATATGCTCATAAAATATGTTTACATAATTTAAATATTCATTCTACAGTATATAAAAATTAATTTATACCTATACATGCAAGCATATACAAATCAAATACTTTACAAACTTTGAAGATCTTATAAATATCACATTATTATAGCAGATTTTACCTATCTACATATTTTGATGGATCCTTTGAGGGGTGGTTTCTTCTAAGATTTTTTCTTTATATTTCCATATATAATCACTTTGTGTGATTCTTGGATACAGTTGTCAATAAATCATCCTTAGAGGAACTACCCAGAATAGTTGAGATTTTTTCCTCTTGTTTTTAAAGGTATCAATATGCCACTCAGTCTTTCTATCCATTTAATTTTTTTTTACTGTGCTCACTCATATCCTTAACAATATATGTCCTTAATAATTACTTTCTATTATTTTTTGTGTAAAAGTTATTTTGTACTTTGTTATATACTTTTTTCTTTCTATGTTTCTTTCCATTGTCTTTTGATTTATAATTTTAACTCTCCTAAGATATTAGTGCCATATAACATCACTAGAATGTGATACTAAAAAGATAGATTTCTGGACTGATAGTCAATGTGGAATTTTATTTTTTTTTTAATTTTTTATTTAATAATTACATTATATTGACACTCGTTTCTGTTCCGATTTTTTTTTCCCCTCCCTCCCTCCACCCCCTCCCCTAGATGGCAAGCAGTCCTTTATATGTTGGATATGTTGCAGTATATCCTAGATACAATATATGTTTGCAGAACCGAACAGTTCTCTTGTTGCGTAGGGAGAATTGGATTCAGAAGGTATAAATAATCCGGGAAGAAAAACAAAAATGCAGATAGTTTACATTCGTTTCCCAGTGTTCTTTCTTTGGGTGTAGCTGCTTTTGTCCGTCATTTATCAATTGAAACTCAGGTCTCTTTGTCAAAGAAATCCACTTCCATCAAAATATGTCCTCATACAATATCGTTGTCGAAGTGTATAATGATCTCCTGGTTCTGCTCATTTCACTTAGCATCAGTTCATGTAAGTCTCGCCAGTCCTCTCTGTATTCATCCTGCTGGTCATTTCTTACAGAACAATAATATTCCATAACATTCATATACCACAATTTACCCAGCCATTCTCCAATTGATGGGCATCCATTCATTTTCCAGTTTCTAGCCACTACAAACAGGGCTGCTACAAACATTTTGGTACATACAGGTCCCTTTCCCTTCTTTAGTATTTCTTTGGGATATAAGCCCAATAGAAACACTGCTGGATCAAAGGGTATGCACAATTTGATAATTTTTTGGGCATAATTCCAGATTGCTCTCCAGAATGGTTGGATTCGTTCACAACTCCACCAACAATGCATTAGTGTCCCAGTTTTCCCGCATCCCCTCCAACATTCATCATTATTTTTTCCTGTCATCTTAGCCAATCTGACAGGTGTGTAGTGGTATCTCAGAGTTGTCTTAATTTGCATTTCTCTGATCAATAATGATTTGGAACACTCTTTCATATGAGTGGTAATAGTTTCAATCTCATCCTCTGAAAATTGTCTGTTCATATCCTTTGACCATTTATCAATTGGAGAATAGCTTGATTTCTTATAAATTTGAGTCAGTTCTCTATATATTTTGGAAATGAGGCCTTTATCAGAACCTTTAACTGAGAAAATGTTTTCCCAGTTTGTTGCTTCCCTTCTAATCTTGTTTGCATTAGTTTTATTTGTACAAAGGCTTTTTAATTTGATGTAATCGAAATTTTCTATTCTGTGATCAGTAATGGTCTCTAGTTCATCTTTGGTCACAAATTTCTTTCTCCTCCACAAGTCTGAGAGATAAACTATTCTATGTTCCTCTAATTTATTTATAATCTCGTTCTTTATGCCTAGGTCATAGACCCATTTTGATCTTATCTTGGTATACGGTGTTAAGTGTGGGTCCATGCCTAATTTCTGCCATACTAATTTCCAATTATCCCAGCAGTTTTTATCAAATAATGAATTCTTTTCCCAGAAGTTAGGGGCTTTGGGTTTGTCAAACACTAGATTGCTATAATTGACTATTCTGTCTTGTGAGCCTAGCCTTTTCCACTGATCCACTAATCTATTTCTTAGCCAATACCAAATGGTTTTGGTGACTGCTGCTTTATAATATAATTTTAGATCAGGTACAGCTAGGCCACCTTCATTTGATTTTTTTTTTCATTAATTCCCTTGAGATTCTCGACTTTTTATTGTTCCATATGAATTTTGTTGTTATTTTTTCTAGATCAATAAAATATTTTCTTGGAAGTCTGATTGGTATAGCACTAAATAAATAGATTAGTTTAGGGAGTATTGTCATCTTTATTATGTTCGCTCGGCCGATCCAAGAGCACTTAATATTTTTCCAATTATTTAAGTCTGACTTTATTTGTGTGGAGACTTTTTTATAATTTTGCTCATATAATTCCTGACTTTCCTTTGGTAGATAGATTCCCAAATATTTTATGGTATCAACAGTTATTCTGAATGGAATTTCTCTTTGTATCTCTTGCTGTTGGGTTTTGTTGGTGATGTATAAAAATGCTGAGGATTTATGGGGATTTATTTTGTAGCCAGCTACTTTGCTAAAATTATGAATTATTTCCAATAGCTTTTTGGTAGAATCTCTGGGGTTCTCTAGGTATACCATCATATCATCTGCAAAGAGTGATAGTTTGGTTTCCTCATTGCCTACTCTAATTCCTTTTATATCTTTCTCGACTCTTATTGCCGAGGCTAGTGTTTCTAATACGATATTAAATAATAATGGTGATAGTGGGCAACCTTGCTTCACTCCAGATCTTACCGGGAAAGGTTCCAGTTTTTCCCCATTGCATATGATGCTTACTGATGGTTTTAAATATATGCTCCTGACTATTTTAAGGAAAAGTCCATTTATTCCTATGCTCTCAAGTGTTTTTATTAGGAATGGATGTTGGATTTTATCAAATGCTTTTTCTGCATCTATTGAGATGATCATGTGGTTTTTGTTTGTTTGGTTATTGATATAGTCAATTATGCTAATAGTTTTCCTAATATTGAACCAGTCCTGCATTCCTGGTATAAATCCTACTTGGTCATAGTGTATTATCCTGGTGACAATTTTCTGTAATCTTTTTGCTAATATTTTATTTAAGATTTTAGCATCAATATTCATTAGGGAGATTGGTCTATAATTTTCTTTCTCTGTTTTCAGCCTACCTAGTTTAGGTATCAGTACCATATCTGTGTCATAAAAGGAGTTTGGTAGGACTCCTTCAATCCCTATTTTTTCAAATAGTTTATATAACATTGGAGTTAATTGTTCTTTAAATGTTTGGTAGAATTCACATGTAAATCCATCTGGTCCTGGGGATTTTTTCTTAGGGAGTTGATTGATAGTTTGTTCTATTTCTTTTTCTGAGATGGGACTGTTTAGGATATTTACTTCTTCCTCTGTTAGTTTGGGCAAGCTGTATTTTTGGAGGTATTTTTCTATTTCATTTAAGTTGTCGAATTTATTGGCATAAAGTTGGGCAAAGTAACTCCTAATTATTGCTCTAATTTCCTCTTCATTAGTGGTGAGTTCTCCCTTTTCATTTTTAAGACTAACAATTTGATTTTCCTCTTTCCTTTTTTTTATCAGATTTACTAAGGGTTTGTCTATTTTGTTGGTTTTTTCATAGAACCAACTCTTAGTTTTATTAATCAATTCAATAGTTTTTTTACTTTCAATTTTATTGATCTCACCTTTTACTTTTAGAATTTCAAGTTTAGTGTTTGACTGGGGGTTTTTAATTTGTTCCTTTTCTAGCATTTTTAATTGCAAACCCAATTCATTGACCTTCTCTTTCTCTATTTTATACAAATAGGCCTCTAGAGATATGAAATTTCCCCTTATTACCGCTTTGGCTGCATCCCATACATTTTGGTATGATGTCTCATTATTATCATTTTCTTGGGTGAAGTTATTAATTATGTCTATGATTTGCTGTTTCACCCAATCATTCTTTAGTATGAGATTATTTAGTTTCCACTTATTTTTTGGTCTACTTCCCCCTGCTTTTTTGTTGAATGTAATTTTCATTGCATCGTGGTCTGAAAAGGATGCATTTACTATTTCTGCCTTACTACATTTGAGTTTGAGGTTTTTATGTCCTAATATATGGTCAATTTTTGTATAGGTTCCATGAACTGCTGAAAAGAAAGTGTATTCCTTTCTGTCTCCATTACATTTTCTCCAGAGATCTATCATATCTAACTTTTCTAGTATTCTATTTACCTCTTTGACTTCTTTCTTATTTATTTTGTGGTTTGATTTATCTAATTCTGAGAGTGCAAGGTTAAGATCTCCCACTATTATAGTTTTACTGTCTATTTCTTCTTGCAGCTCTCTTAGTTTCTCTTTTAAGAATTTAGATGCTACCCCACTTGGTGCATATATGTTTAATATAGATAGTGCTTCATTATCCATGCTACCCTTTAGCAAGATATAGTGTCCTTCCTTATCTCTTTTAATTAGGTCAATTTTTGCTTTAGCTTGATCTGAGATCAGGATGGCTACCCCTGCTTTTTTGACTTCACCTGAAGCATAGTAGATTTTGCTCCAACCTTTTACCTTTAACCTGCATGTATCTCCCTGCTTCAGGTGTGTTTCCTGTAAACAACATATTGTAGGATTCTGGCTTTTAATCCATTCTGCTAACCGCTTCCTCTTTATGGGGGAGTTTACCCCGTTCACGTTTATGGTTAGAATGACCAATTCTGTATTACTTGCCATCTTGTTAACCCCGGTTTATGCTTTCCTCCCTTCTTTCCCCTTTCCCCCCTTCCAAGTATTAAGCTTGTGAGCACCCCTTGCTTCTCACAGCCCTCCCTTTTTAGTATCCCTCCCCCCGCCTTAGAGTTCCTCCCCCTATCTTACCCCTTTCCCTCCCAGTTCCCGTATTCCCTTCCGCTTAGCTTATTCCTTCCCTTTCCACTTTTCCCTTCTCACTTTTCAATGAGATGGGAGAAGTGTCACCATAGATTGAATATGTCTTAAGATTTTTCACTTAAAGCCAATTCTGAAGGCAGTAAGATACCCACTATATTCATCCCCCTCCATTCTTTCTCTCAGATATAATAGGTTTCCTATGCCTCTTCATGAGATGTACTATCCCCACTTTACCCTTTTTCTGGTACAATGTCCTTTCCACATCAATTTCTAGAATAAGGTATACATGTATTCTTTATACATCTATATAGTCAAAATATAGTTCCCAAGATTAATCTTTACCTTTTTAGATTTCTCTTGAGTTCTATATTTGTAGATCAAACTTTTTGTTAAGTTCTGGTTTTTTCATCAGAAATAGATGAAATTCGCTTACTTCGTTGAATGTCCATCTTCTTCCCTGGAAAAAGATGCTCATTCTCGCTGGGTAAGTTATTTTTGGTTGCATACCAAGTTCCTTAGCCTTTCGGAATATCATATTCCAGGCCCTTCGATCTTTTAATGTGGATGCTGCCAGATCCTGGGTGATCCTTATTGTGGCTCCTTGATACTTGAATTGGGTTTTTCTAGCCGCTTGCAATATTTTTTCTTTCATCTGAGGGTTCTGGCATTTGGCCACTATATTCCTTGGTGTTTTGATTTTAGGATCCCTTTCAGTGGGTGATCGATGAATCCTTTCAATGTTTATTTTTTCCTCTGTTCCTATGACTTCTGGGCAGTTCTCTTTGATAATTTCCTGGAAGACAGTGTCCAGGCTCTTTTTTTCATCATGTTTTTCTGGGAGTCCAATGATTCTCAGATTGTCTCTCCTGGATCTGTTTTCCAGGTCTGTTGTCTTCCCCAGAAGGTATTTCACATTTTTCTCCATTGTTTGATTTTTTTGGATTTGCTTGACTGATTCTTCTTGTCTCCTCGAGTCATTCAATTCCACTTGTTCAAGTCTGATTTTCAGTGAAGTGTTCTCTTCACTCACTTTTTTAAGATCTTTTTCTAATTGTCCAATTGAGATCTTTTGTTCTGTGGAATTTTTTTCCATTTCGCCAATTTTGTTTTTTAGAGAGCTGTTTTCTGTTTCCAGTTCACTAATCCTATTTTTCAAGGATTTTACTTCTTTATCCACTCTCTCTTTAACTGACTTCTCCAGGCTCTTTTCCCATTTTTCTTCTAGCTCCCTTGTGAGAGCCTTTTTAATCACTTCTATGAGGTTCATCTGTGCTGAGGAGCAGACGATCTCCTCCTTTGGGGATTCACCTGGGGACTGCCTGTTTTTAGTCTCCTCAGGATTTAGAGTCTGCTCTCTATCTGTATAGAAGCTGTCAAGGGTTAAAGTCCTCTTCAGCTTCTTGCTCATTCTGTCTATTAATCAGAGACAAACTACCAAAGAAAAACAGAAAAAACTGGAGTCTTTCTTTGGGGGGGGGGGGCTGGGTGTGTTATCGAGCTTCCTCTACAGACTGCAGGGGGCAGCAGTGAGGCACTAGCAGGACTGTGCTGCGCCTGCGCTCTGAGATCCCAGAGCGTGCTGAGTCACTGTGGGGGGGGAGGGGGGCGGCCAGGTCCCGAGAGACTCCAGCTGTTTGGGGTTGTATTCTTCACCCCCGGTGTTTTTAGCTTCTCTGCTGGGCTGTTGACTTGCTGCCGGAGCAAAGTATCCAAACCTGTAGCAAAGCTCTCCCCGCAGAGACGGCTACGATCACTCTCCACCCCCTCTCCAGTCTGCTCCTGTGCCCTCACTGCCGCTGCCCTCAGCCTGCGCCCGATCTAAAACCGTCCCAGCCCTCCAGTAAAGACAGACCTTTCGTGGCGGATCTCAAGGATGGCTTCTCTTGGTAACTATTTGTGGGTTTTTTTCAGTCAAGCATTGATTCAGAGGCTTGTAATGAAATGGATAGTGAGAGCAAGCGCGGAGCTTATGCAACTGTGAGCCTCCTCTCCGCCATCTTCAATGTGGAATTTTAAAAAGCATGATACCTTCCCACTTTGGAGCACGCATTTTAGATTCCTTTGGCTTCTTTAGCTATAGTCATTTTAGGTTTCTTTGACTTTTTCATCATGTCCCTATGCTGCTAGTCTTATCCCAGTCCATTCAGATTTCTTTTGTATATTGCCTTCTCTTATTAGATTGTAAGCTTCTTGGGAGCAGGGACTTTTTCTTTGGCTCCAAGGCACATAGTATAGTTCCTTGGCCCATAATAGATACTTATTAAGTGTTTGACAAAAAGCACTTCAATTTTCCATATTTAATTCAATATTATCTGCTCTGCCTACTCAATTCCAGGCCTAGTTCATTTTTTGTCTATTGTATTTGTCAAAGATATATACATATACATATGCATACATATATATATGTATATATATATATATATACACACATACACACACATAGATATATACGTGTGTGTGTGTATACACACACACACACACACACACACACACACACATATATATATATATATTCGTGTATCAATGTGACAAGCTGCCTGTCCAGTGGTATATCATAATCTCAGAAATATTTCTGAGTGATTAGATCAAATTACATGGCAATAAGTTTGATTTTTCTGAAGAACCTTTCTAATGTCATCCTCTGGGATAAATACAAATGACATGTCATTTGTGAAGGGAAAGAAAGAAACTCATCATCAATATTGAATCTTTATTTTTAGAGGACAATCTTAACCAGGGCATTTTCCATGAAATTCACAAATACTGTCAGCAGACATATAACTCCCAATTTTTACATCCCTTGATATCAGGATTCAGTGGAAGAAAGTTATGTGTTTAGTTATATCTGTCATGACAATGCTGCACTTTTGCAGTAGGATGATAGCTCAAGAAAGAGAAAAGTTTGGGGTCAAGTGTTCCAAACCCTTCATTACATACATGAGGAAAATGAGATCCAGAGAGATGTTAATTGGTAAAGTCAGAATTCAAACTCATGAGTGAACTGAAGTTCAACACTGCCTCATGAGATATATCTTGTCTGAGGAGAGCTTTCAAATTTCCTGTTGTTATTGCTAATCAAAATGCTTTTTTTAAAAACAACCAGTAAATACAATGACATATTATATTCTCATCAAAGCATAATTACTTTATAGTAAAAGTTTTCTACTGTATAAAATTGTATGTGAAAGTCTATATGTTCCCTTCTCATATTTTCATTAATATGAGCCTTAAGTGGGTCATTATCATAAAGATTTTATAGAAACAAAAAATCAGGAATATGGTTTGTAGTAGCTTGTATTTTCTAAATTACTTCCCTAGCACTACCCTCAACAGAATTTGAAATCTAAGTACTGAAAAAGACCTGAGGTCATCTAGTCCAACTGAAACTAGAGCAAGAAAATCTTCTATAGTTTTCTAGAGAGATCAAACTAAAATATAAACAGATTCTTGAAGCTGCATATTGACTTAGAAAATCACAAATCAGTGTTATCCACATTGTGTTGTATTTGAATTTATTTTGTCAAATACTTACCAATTATATTTTATTCTTATTTGGAACACAGTTTAACATTGCTGTTCCATAACATCCTTAAGGGATTATTCAACCACTGATTAAACAATGCAGTGATGGACTACTTAGTCATGCTATTCTTTCTGTAGATAGCCCTATGTTAGGAAAGTTGTCCCATAGCTAGCTAAAATGGATTTCTATCCATTATTTCTTATATTTCTCTCTGGAACCAAGCAAAACAGAGTTAATCTCTTCTTCCACAGGGCAACATTTCAAATACTTACAGCCTGGACAGTATAGTACTTTCTGTAGTCTCATTATATCCTCATTTTCCATCTCTATCTTACTGGAAATTATGATTCCTCTTTTAGATTCTTTTGGTTTTGACAGATGAAATTTTTATCATATATAGTCACCAAATAACTTCCTACATATCCCACACAGGTACTCTATCAAAGTACTTTCCTTCATATATTGTCTTTCACCATTAGAGTATAAGCTCCTTTGATTGCTTTTGTATGCATCGCTAGCATTTAGCACAGTTATCCAACAAATAGCAAATACTTAGTATTTATTCTATCTATGTATCTATCCATTCATCTATCTGCCTATAGCTATTTTATCTCTCTGTCCATCTATCTTTCTGTCTTTCTTATCTGTATGTTTATTTATATCTATCTATCTATCTAACTAACTAACAAATCTTTTCTTTGAGTTAAAACGTCCCTATTTCTTTCTCTTGATCCCTACAAAGAATGGTCTAAAGTCCTCTTACTATCTTGGAAGTTTTATTCTAGAAAAACTTTAGTTTGTAAATGTTTTTTCCTAAAATGCAATTCCCCCAAACTAAAGACAGAAAATACCACTTTTGTGCTTTCCAGCTGTTTTGTGATCTTCTCTTTTATCTTGAATATCAATCAATGTATGCTTCAAACTGTGGTTCCTGTGAGGTCTTTATAGAACCACTAAACATTCCCTTCAATTTTGTTGTTTTTGATGCCTTGCTTCCAATTGTATCTCCAAATGTCTCAGTTAATATGGTTTAACTTAATCTCAGACCAAGCTCTCAGTCAATTCCTTTTGTCATCTTCAATAGCTTTTCACCGTTTCTTGAAATGTAATTGCTCATCATCTTCCATCCTCTTTCTCCATTATATTTTACAAATGAATTTATACTCTGAAGCAGTGTTGCCCTTGGCTACTATGTCTCTTTGCTTGGCAAAAAGATTAATTGTTTGATGGCTAAGGCTTTTTCAGCCTCCGTTATTGTGCTGTTTTGTATCATTTGAACTTCTCTGGGAAATGGCAAGAGTCATTGTCTTTATTTTTATGCACAGATTGGATGGGAATTCCTAGAATCACATTTAGTGCTTTCTTCTCATCTATAATAGCATAGTCTCTTGCATATGTTCTTTTCTTCTAATCTGATGTTTACTTTTATCTATCTAAACATCACCTTGAAAAGTAACAGAAGAATAAAGGTCACATAAGTGGTAAGATAGCAGGGTATTTCTTTTCCATATGCTATTCCAAACTAACAAAAAAAGACCAAAATGCACAAGAAGAAGAAGATGCACTGCACAAGAAAAATATAAACTTTCAGAAGATAGATAAATTGTACAAATGAAATTCTTAAGATTTCTAGTCAATGCTCCTACTTATAATCTACACCATGCATTAGATATAGGTATCACAAACATGTGCATAATTTTACATATCTTTATTTAGTTTTCACACTGAAGTTACTCATATTGAATCTCTAAATTTTCTGAAAGAAAAGACATTGTTTCTGTGCCTTCACATGAAGAAAAGGAAGTACAAAATGAAGGGGAATATGGAAAACAGAATTGCCAAGCCAGTTGAAGGAAATTCCTACATATTTTTTGAGATTGAGGGAAGTGGGGCAGGAAGCTAAGTTGTACTACTGAGTTCTACTCATGTACTTCTGGCATCAACCCAGCTGAACCTCATCCCCACAATTTAAGGAAACTATGGTAAGAAACAGAGCATAATTGAACGTGTTGCAGAGTAATTTGTACATTAGGGGACACCCTTCTCTAAGGGGGGGAAAAAGATTGTAATTCCTAGAAATTGCTTCCAATCCCAGGAGATACAATGTATGAATCTAAATGTAGATTGCAGCCATTATCCTTAGAGGTAGGTTGAACATCCAAATATAAGAAGTGAGAGTGATATTGTAAGATCAGGGGAGTATAGCTGTATAATAGTACTTGGGACACAGAATGATTTCAACCAAAGGACTAAGAGAGAAATGCAGTTGAAAAAGAAAAAAAAAATAGGGTAAGATCTACAAAATTTTTAACAAAATGTGATAGAAGAAGAAGTTCAAACTTAGTACTTCAGAAACTTTTTTAAGGTAATGAGGTACAAAGAACAAAAGAAATATAATAGTATACAGCCACAGAATTACAGAATAGAGATAAAACAAAAGAAATCTTCTAGGGAAAAGGTGCCACAAAAATGTTTCTACTAAAAATGAGAGGAAAGCAAAAGGAAAAAAGGGGGGAATATATAAATCAATAAACATAAAGTATTAAAACATATAAATTGTAATTTAGATAGATTCAAAAGATTTGGAATGTCAATTAAATGGGAAATTATGGAAATATACATTTCAAACTCTAAATTACCAAAATGGAATCATTATCTTCACACATACACACACACACACACACACACACACACACACATATTAAATCCTTTTCCTGATTCCCTTTTTTCTTATCAAGGGTACCAGCATTTTTCTAGTTACTCATATTCACAATGTTGTATCCTCAAAAATTCTATTTTATTCAAGGTTCATCCCCAGGTTGACTACATGAGATTGATTTTTTTTGTTGTTGTTGTTGTTGTTATGGTAACTTGTAGAAGAAACTCATTTTGCTCTTGAATCTTCTCACACTGAACATTTCTTTTTTCCTATGGCCCTTTCCTCTGGTTGGTGAGTTCTTGCCTGAAAGTTCCATTTAAGAAAATTCTTAGGTCAGACATGCTCAGTTTTAACCTGGTTTCACTCCATATGCGTTGTAATTTTAATTCCTTGACTTTACTGGATACCTTCTCTTCCCTTTTCAGTTCCCTTTCATGCTTTGTCTCTGCTCATTACAATGCAAAATCCTTGAGGGTAGGAACTCTTTTTCTTCCTTAGTGCTTAGAACTTTGCTTAGTACATAGTGCTTTATAAATGGTTTCTTCAACATGTTCAATCAAAGAGGGATTATGATTTGTGTGAATGATATAACAGATATAGATATAAATTCTTCTGAAAACAAAAGAGAAAATTCTTTTTTATTATTATTATATATTTTATTTTATTTAATAATAACTTTATATTGACAGAATCCATGCCAGGCTAATTTTTTTTTACAACATTATCCCTTGCACTCACCTCTGTTCTGATTTTTCCCCTCCCTCCTTCCACCCCCTCCCCTAGATGGCAAGGAGTCTTATATATGTTAGATATGTTGCAGTATATCCTAGATACAACATATGTTTGCAGAACTGAACAGTTCTCTTGTTGCATAGGGAGAATTGGATTCAGAAGGTAAAAATAACCCGGGAAGAAAAACAAAAATGCAAATAGTTCACATTTGTTTCCCAGTGTTCTTTCTTTGGGTGTAGCTGCTTCTGTCCATCCTTTATCAATTGAAACTGAGTTAGGTCTCTTTGTCAAAGAAATCCACTTCCATCAGAATACATCCTCATACAATATTGTTGTCAAAGTGTATAATGATCTCCTGGTTCTGCTCATTTCACTTAGCATCAGTTCATGTAAGTCTCTCCAAGCCTCTCTGTATTCATCCTGCTGGTCATTTCTTACAGAACAATAATATTCCATAACATTCATATACCACAATTTACCCAGCCATTCTCCAATTGATGGGCATCCATTCAATTTCCAGTTTCTAGCCACTACAAACAGGGCTGCCACAAACATTTTGGCACATACAGATCCCTTTCCCTTCTTTAGTATCTCTTTGGGGTATAAGCCCAGTAGTAGCACTGTTGGATCAAAGGGTATGCACAGTTTGATAACTTTTGGGGCATAATTCCAGAATGGTCTCCAGAATGGTTGGATTCGTTCACAACTCCACCAACAATGCACCAGTGTCCCAGTTTTCCCACATCCCCTCCAACATTCTAACCAATCTGACAGGTGTGTAGTAGTATCTCAGAGTTGTCTTAATTTGCATTTCTCTGATCAATAATGATTTGGAACACTTTCATATGAGTGGTAATAGTTTCAATTTCATCATCTGAAAATTGTCTGTTCGTATCCTTTGACCATTTATCAATTGGAGAATGGCTTGATTTCTTATAAATTAGAGTCAGTTCTCTATATATTTTGGAAATGAGGCCTTTATCAGAACCTTTAACTGTGAAGATGTTTTCCCAGTTTGTTGCTTCCCTTCTAATCTTGTTTGCATTAGTTTTGTTTGTACAAAGGCTTTTTAATTTGATGTAATCAAAATTTTCTATTTTGTGATCAGTAATGGTCTCTAGGTCATCTTTGGTCACAAATTTCTTTCTCCTCTACAAGTCTAAGAGATAAACTATCCTATGTTCCTCTAATTTATTTATAATCTCGTTCTTTATGCCTAGGTCATGGACCCATTTTGATCTTATCTTGGTATATGGTGTTAAGTGTGGGTCCATGCCTAATTTCTGCCATACTAATTTCCAGTTATCCCAGCAGTTTTTATCAAATAATGAATTCTTATCCCAAAAGTAAGGATCTTTGGGTTTGTCAAACACTAGATTGCTATAGTTGACTATTCTGTCTTGTGAACCTACCCTTTTCCACTGATCAACTAATCTATTTCTTAGCCAATACCAAATGGTTTTGGTGACTGCAGCTTTATAATATAATTTTAGATTAGGTACAGCTAGGCCACCTTCATTTGATTTTTTTTTCATTAATTCCCTTGATATTCTCGACTTTTTATTGTTCCATATGAATTTTGTTGTTATTTTTTCTAAATCATTAAAATATTTTCTTGGAAGTCTGATTGGTATAGCACTAAATAAATAGATTAGTTTAGGGAGTATTGTCATCTTTATTATATTCGCTTGGACTATCCAAGAGCATTTAATATTTTTCCAATTATTTAAGTCTGACTTTATTTGTGTGGAAAGTTTTTTTGTAATTTTGCTCATATAATTCCTGATTTTCCTTTGGTAGATAGATTCCCAAATATTTTATGCTATCAACAGTTATTTTGAATGGAATTTCTTTTTGTATCTCTTGCTGTCAGATATTGTTGGTGGTGTATAAAAATGCTGAGGATTTATGGGGATTTATTTTGTATCCTGCTACTTTGCTAAAATTATGAATTATTTCTAATAGCTTTTTAGTAGAATCTCTGGGGTTCTCTAGGTATACCATCATATCATCTGCAAAGAGTGATAGTTTGGTTTCCTCATTGCCTACTCTAATTCCTTTAATCTCTTTCTCGACTTTTATTGCAGAGGCTAGTGTTTCTAATACAATATTGAATAATAATGGTGATAGTGGGCAACCTTGCTTCACTCCAGATCTTACTGGGAAAGATTCCAGTTTTTCCCCATTGCATATGATGCTTGCTGAAGGTTTTAAATATATGCTCCTGACTATTTTAAGGAAAAGTCCATTTATTCCTATGCTCTCAAGTGTTTTTATTAGGAATGGATGCTGGATTTTATCAAATGCTTTTTCTGCATCTATTGAGGTGATCATATGGTTTTTGTTTGGTTGGTTATTGATATAGTCAATTATGCTAATAGTTTTCCTAATATTGAACCAGTCCTGCATTCCTGGTATAAATCCTACTTGGTCATAGTGTATTATCCTGGGGATGATTTTCTGTAATCTTTTTGCTAATATTTTATTTAACATTTTAGCATCAATATTTATTAGGGAGATTGGTCTATAATTTTCTTTCTCTGTTTTCAACCTACCTGGTTTAGGTATCAGTACCATGTCTGTGTCATAAAAGGAGTTTGGTAGGACTCCTTCAATCCCTATTTTTTCAAATAGTTTATTTAGTATTGGAGTTAATTGTTCTTTAAATGTTTGATAGAATTCACATATAAATCCATCTGGTCCTGGGGATTTTTTCTTAGGGAGTTGATTGATAGTTTGTTCTATTTCTTTTTCTGAGATGGGACTGTTTAGGATATTTACTTCTTCCTCTGTTAGTTTGGGCAAGCTATATTTTTGGAGGTATTCTTCTATTTCATTTAAGTTGTTGAATTTATTGGCATAAAGTTGGGCAAAGTAACTCCTAATTATTGCTCTAATTTCCTCTTCGTTAGTGGTGAGTTCTCCCTTTTCATTTTTAAGACTAACAATTTGATTTTCCTCTTTCCTTTTTTAAATCAGATTTACTAAGGGTTTATCTATTTTAATTGGTTTTTTCATAGAACCAACTCTTAGTTTTATTAATTAATTCAATAGTTTTTTTACTTTCAATTTTATTGATCTCTCCTTTTATTTTTAGAATTTCAAGTTCAGTGTTTGACTGGGGGTTTTTAATTTGTTCCTTTTCTAGCATTTTTAGTAGCAAGCCCAATTCATTGACCTTCTCTTTCTCTATTTTATATAAATAGGCCTCTAGAGATATGAAATTTCCCCTTATTACCGCTTTGGCTGCATCCCCTACATTTTGGTATGATGTCTCATTATTATTGTTTTCTTGGGTGAAGTTATTAATTATGTCTATGATTTGCTGTTTCACCCAATCATTCTTTAGTATGAGATTATTTATTTTCCAATATTTTTTGGTCTACATTCCCCTGGCTTTTTATTTGAATGTAATTTTCATTGCATCGTGGTCTGAAAAGGATGCATTTACTGCATTTGAGTTTGAGGTTTTTGTGTCCTAATATATGGTCAATTTTTGTATAGGTTCCATGAACTGCTGAAAAGAAAGTGCACTCCTTTCTGTCTCCATTACATTTTCTCCAGAGACCTATTATATCTAATTTTTCTAGTATTCTATTTACCTCTTTGACTTCTTTCTTATTTATTTTGTGATTTGATTTATCTAATTCTGAGAGTGCAAGGTTGAGATCTCCCACTATTATAGTTTTGCTGTCTATTTCTTCTTGCAGCTCTCTTAATTTCTCTTTTAAGAATTTAGATGCTACACTACTTGGTGCATATATGTTTAATATTGATATTGCTTCATTAACCATGCTACCCTTTAGCAAGATATAGTGCCCTTCCTTATCTCTTTTAATTAGATCAAGTTTTGCTTTAGCTTGATCTAAGATCAGGATGGCTACCCCTGCTTTTTTTATTTCACCTGAAGCATAGTAGATTTTGCTCCAACCTTTTACCTTTAACCTGCATGTATCTCCCTGCTTCAGGTGTGTTTCCTATAAAACAACATATTGTAGGATTCTGGCTTTTAATCCATTCTGCTAACCGCCTCTTCTTTATGGGGGAGTTTACCCCATTCACATTTATGGTTAAAATGACCAATTCTGTATTACTTGCCATCTTGTTAACCCCTGTTTATGCTTTTCTCCCTTCTTTCCCCCTTACCCCCTTCCCAGTATTAAGCTTGTCAGCACCACTTGCTTTTCACAGCCCTCCCTTTTTAGTATCCCTCCCCCGCCTTAGAGTTCCTCCCCTATCTTACCCCTTTCCCTCCCAGTTTCCTATTCCCTTCTGCTTAGTTTATTCCTTCCCTTTTCACTTTTCCCTTCTCACTTTTCAATGAGGTGGGAGAAGTTTCACCATAAATTGAATATGTCTAAAATTTTTCTCTTAAAGCCAATTCTGAAGGCAGTAAGATACCCACTATATTCATCCCCCTCCATTCTTTCTCTCAGATATAATAGGTTTCCTTTGCCTCTTCGTGAGATGTAGTATCCCCACTTTACTCTTTCTGTTACAATGTCCTTTCCACATCTAGTTTCTAGAACAAGGTATACATGTATTCTTTATACATCTTTGTAGCAGAAATATAGTTCCCAAGATTAATCTTTGCCTTTTTAGATTTCTCTTGAGTTCTATATTTGTAGATCAAACTTTTTGTTAAGTTCTGGCTTTTTCATCAAAAATAGGTGAAATTCACTTATTTCGTTGAATGTCCATCTTCTTCCCTGGAAAAAGATGCTCATTCTAGCTGGGTAAGTTATTTTTGGTTACATACCAAGTTTCTTAGCCTTTCAGAATATCATATTCCAGGCCCTTCGATCCTTTAATGTGGATGCTGCTAGATCCTGGGTGATCCTTATTGTAGCTCCTCTATACTTGAATTGGGTTTTTCTAGCCACTTGAAGCATTTTTTCCTTCGTCTGAGGGTTCTGGCATTTGGCCACTATAATTCTTGGTGTTTTTATTTTAGGATCCCACAAAAGAGGAAATTCAACTGAGACATTGGGAGAACCAAGACCTAGAAAGAAATCAGGATTGTCATACAGAGCAGAAATCAGAGTATTTAAGAAGCAGAAATAAATGTCATAATTATAGGGAGTAGAATAAAATGGCTAATTTGACAAAGGAAATGCAATTTAAAATGTTATAGATCTATAAGGGAATAGCAGGTAGTTCTTTATTATCTTATTAATAGCTTCTTATTTTCAAAACATATGCACAGATAATTTTCAACATTCACCCTTGGAAAATCTTGTTCCAATTTTTTCTTCCTCTATTTCCTTACATCTTTCCCTAGATAACAAACAATCCAATATATGTTAAACATGGGCAATTCTTCTCTACATATTTCCACAATTATCATACTGCACAAGAAAAATCAAATCAAAATAAAAAATGAGAAAGAAAACAAAATGCAAGTAAACAACAACAATAAAAATGAAAATAGCATGTTGTTGTCCACACTCAGTTCCCTCAGTCCTCTCTCTGAGTGTATATGGCTCTCTTCACAAAATCACAGGAACTGACTTGAATCATTTCATTGTTGAAAAGAGCCCAGTCCATCAGAACTGATCATTGTATAATCTTGCTTTTGATGTGTACAATGATCTCTTGTTTCTGCTCACTTCACTTAGTATCAGTTCATGTACAACTCTCCAGGTCTCTCTGAAATTATCCTGCTGATCATTTCTCACAGAGCAATAATATTCCTTAATATTCATACACCATAACTTATTCAGCCATTTTCCAACTAATGAGCATCCATTCAGTTTCCAGTTTCTTGCCACAACAAAGGCTGCTATAAACATTATTGCACATTTGCATTTTTTCCCTTTTTTATGATCTCTTTGGGATATAGATAGGCCTATTAGAGACATGCTGGATCAAACAAAGGGTATTTATAATTTGCTAGCTCTTTGGGCAAAATTGCAATTTAATCTCAACAATGTTTGGATCAGTTCACAATTCTACCAGCAATGAATTAGTGTCCCAATTTTCCCACATCTCCTCCAACATTCATCATTATCTTTTCTTGTCATCTCAGCCAATCTGAGAGATGTATAGTGGTACCTCAGAATTGTCTTAATTAGCATTTTTCTAATCAGAGTGATTTAGAGCATTGTTTTTCATTTGACTATAAATGGTTCTAATTACTTCATCTCAAATTGTCTGTTCATATCCTTTGACCACTTATCAATTGGAAAATGGCTTGAATTCTTATAACAAATGAGGGCTTTATCAGAACCCTTGGATATAAATTTTCCCCCATTTTATTGTTTTCCTTCTAAACTTGTCTGCATTGGTTTTGTTTGTACAAAACCTTTTTAACTTAATGTACTCAAAATTATCCATTTTGTATTCCATAACATATTCTAGTTCTTCTTTGGCCACAAATTCCTTCCTTCTCCACAGATCTGAGAAGTAGACTATTCTTTGTTCTTAGGATTTCAAGTAGGTAGTACTTCAATCACAAAATATAAAAGAAACTGATCAAAGAAAAAAAATCCCTTCTTTACTTTTGAGTGATACAGAATTTGTGATTACTAAAAAAAGAGGTAATATGGAAAGCATAGTTTTAATGAATATTTATACTAAGGGACAAGGAACAAGAAAATTAATCCATGAAGCATATGAAATGGAGAAACTGAATAGTAAAAGATGTATGAAGAGAATCACAAGTACTGAGCATCATGAAAGACAAAGGAAGGAAGAATATCATGGAAGTGGTGATCCAAAGAATCAAATCTTATAAAGTCAAAGAGGTGCCTAAAGATAAAATAGAGGTTATTAGATTAGATTATTGGTGAAAATATAATAGCTTCAGAACTAAATAATGAGATAGTAGAGGAAAATGAGATTATTAAGAGTGATGTTAAAGGACTGGCAAAGAACAA
The DNA here is from genome assembly GCF_016432865.1 of Antechinus flavipes. Taxonomy (NCBI): domain Eukaryota; kingdom Metazoa; phylum Chordata; class Mammalia; order Dasyuromorphia; family Dasyuridae; genus Antechinus; species Antechinus flavipes. The sequence continues at coordinate 529,487,981 of NC_067398.1, forward strand.
GTTTACATGCTAGGTACTCAAAGGAGATAAAGTTTATAAAAAAAAATTTTACAGGCTCTAAAATACTAAGTAAATGACAGTTCTACTTCTTTCCTCTTCCTTTTCCTCCTTCACCTCCTATTCCTTCTTCTATCCATTATGCCATTGAGTTCCCCTATAGTTATCATTATTGTTATGTTGTTGTTGTTATAAGTATTGAAGAAAGTAGGGACAGTTTGACAAGTGATGATGACAAGGATGTAGAGAGGATGGTATAAGTGATAGTGTACATTACAAAGGAATGAAGTAGCAGTGAAGGAATTGTTTTTCTAGAAGTAGCTATAGGAATAAAACAGGGATGCCTTAAATGGAAGAAAGAGTTATATTCACTAGAGAGGATTATAAGGGCAAAGGGGCCATCAGTGGAAAAAATAACTCAGTTAGAGTCAGATATAGAATTAGATATAAGAAACAACTAGGGGAAATTTTATGGATTTCAGATTTTTTTATTATAGAAAACATCCATAAGGCAAAAGGACAGAAGAAGAAAAGAGAGGAAATACAAAAAGGGAGTGTAGATGAATTAGATAGGTGTAAATGTATGAGATGAGACAGAAGATCTTTGTTTTTTGTAAAAAGAATTATAATAGACATGAGTAGGAAAACAAGGAAAGGGTATATATTAGAAGGCGATATAAGAGATTGGAGTAACTAGAAGTAAGCATTGAACTAAAGAGCTCTAAAACTCTGATTGATATGATGGGATGCTAAAAACCTGATTCAGGCTATTATTGGTTGACTGAGACTTTCAGGAATTTTATGAGGATATGCTCTCAAAATGTTTATATTCTATGGTATTTCAACTAAGTGTTCTTTAAAATCACCCTATGTTGAGAGAGTAGAAAGCTAAAGTGGGGTAGAAAGTAGCTAAAAATTAAACTAAAAGTCAGGATTTATTCAAATCAACAGGGCCTAAAGATATGCACCATAAATATTCTTCCAGGGTTACTGATTTCTGAGAACTCAGTGGAGGATGGTGGAAGTCCTTGAAGACTGGAGAGGGAAAAGTATTCCTAGGAAGGCATTAGAATAAATCATAAATCAATTTACTGCTGTGCTAGTTCTGAAGCTATGGAGGCAAGTCTGAAACCTTTATCCATTTAATGTAGATATTAAGGAAGACATTGAACCCCTACATTTGAATTTTTTATAACAAAAGAGAAAAGTCATCAGGACCCAAGGTGGCAGAGTTAGAGTAAATGTTAATCTGTTTTATTTACAAAATAGGGTACACTTAACTAATGATAGATCTTGAACTCTATAGTAACAAAAAACTAGGCCAATAATTTAAAAGAGATATTACAGTGTTAATATCTATTAAGTAGATAACTGCAATTGAAGGGTTGAACAATTTCAAATACATTTCCAATTTTACTACAATTAATAAATTGATTAATCAATGAACATGGGTTTATTAAGCACATATTATGTACCAGGTAATGTGTAAGATCTTTTATCCATATGGGAATTCTCTAAACTGCTGATGAACATTTACTAAATTTCTGGCCTTCTTTGGGTACCACATTATATCCATTCTACTTATTCAAACTTTCTATTCTATTTAGATATGCTTATTTATGTTACATTCTCCATATCTTATCTTTTTTTAAAAATCTTAAATCTAATAGAATTAACTTTGACAACTCAAGAACATAACTTTAATAATCACTTTTTAATCCAAATGAATATTGTCAAATAATTATTTCATAAGAATAATTATTGCTAAAGGTAGGCTTGTAGTAATAATTCAATGACATCAACCTAGCTCTCAAATCATAACCTCCTCTAAGAGGAAGGCCAAGAATAAATTATTCTCTCATTATAGTCACAAGAACAATATCATATACAATTAGCTAACAATTTGGGGAAATGAGAAGTTGAGGTTTTGAGAGGCCTATAACTTTTCTAAACCTGTTTAGCAACATATCCAGCACCAGATCTTTGTTTGGTATTATATTAGCTTTGGAGTTTTGGAACAGAACCAATCTGTTTGTTTCAACCACTTTAAGGGATATATGACCATATGGTGGTCTAACTGTAGCATCATTACATTGAAACACCTAATTCAGTTTTGTGAGGATTGTTTTTACCCTCTAGTCTCTCACTAACTTGTACTTTACGTTCTTCAGAACTACTTACTCTCTAGGCATTGGTGAGAGTAGCATTTCAGTTCTTATCATCCAGACATTCACTCTTGTTCTGTAAATCCTTCCCTAAACTTTCCTTCTACATTTCTACTTCCCTGTTCTGATATTTGTACTGGTCATATCAGCACAAATGTAATTTTTTATTACTAGCTGTCATTTGTTTTATGTCTGACTAAAATTGTAAACTCTCAAGTGCCAGGATCTTGTCCATGGAGCCCCATAAAGGTATGTGTACAACTGCAGCACTGTATAATGCTCTATCACAAGAACATGAGTGCTCTCAAACAGTAAATGTGCTCTGACTTCCTGTTTCCAAAGTAATAAAGTTCCTTTTGTCGGGAGCTTCACCCTGAAGTCAAAAACACCACTAATAAAGATAAAGGATTCATTAATTTCCACTGATCATTAGATTTATATGTTTGCAAAGTCAAACAAATAAGGTAACTAATAGCTTGCAGTTGGAAAAGCATCTATCAACTATGAACAAGCCTAAAATACTATAATTGCAACCTGCCACCTACTAAAGAAGCATCAGATGGCAAGAAAAGTTTAGGTCACTACTAACTTGAACACAGGAAATTGGATTTTAGAACCAAATGTTTAATTAGTTTTAGCAGGCCAGTAATAATGAGCTTTGGCACAGAAAGGCTAAGCAGAAGAATCAGCTCTAAGGAATTAATGCATAGTGCTAAAAAACTGTTAAGACAAAGATTGACTAAGTGGTTAAATTATTTAAATACATAGAGATAAATAAGTCTTTCTTTATACATGAATATGACTCTTCCTGCTGTCTAGTTTTACTATACCTCCTGCCACATTTCTTAGGTTTTGCTTCTCCCACTTCAAAGCTCCAAATTGTTTACTCCTTTGACTTCCTTTTCTCTTCCAATAAAATCCAATTTTTTTTTGGGGGGGGGAAGCTATTTTTAACTCTCCCTTATTTTTCCATCTACCACCTATAACCCTAACTTATTTTATTTTTAATTGTCCTTATACAATTATTGTAGAAATGTGTTGTTTGCATTTTCTTTAGTTACTAGCCCTTGATTTCAGTTTAATTTTTTAAATCTGAATTTGATTAAGAGAACCCTGTTTATCCATATTGATTTCTGAAGGATGGGCACTTTTTTATTCCACATTAAAGCCATTTCTGCTTATGACTTTAGGATTTCATTCTTTTTATTTCTCTTTGCCAAAAAGTACTTTTATTTACAAGAAGAGTTATAGACAAAATGAAAAGATAAAATAAACACCAGTAGCAGTAAATATGAAATAGTATCAGGATAGCATATGGTTAGCAAGGAAAGGTATTTTAACAATTAACAAAGAAAAAAACAAGTTCCCTAGTGGAAATCCCAATTAATCAGGAGAAAGGGCATATCCCATGAAAGGGAAGTATACCTTGATTGGCAGGTTAAATTCTTACAGGAGAAGACACAGTAAACATGGAGAAGGAATGGGATTCAGCAAAGACAGCTAAGCCATGGGTAGATTTATATGGGATTTTTTTTCTTTTTTTTTCTTAAAACTTTTTACAAAGCATATGCATGAGTAATTTTTCTAACATTGACCCTTGCATAACATTTTGTTCCAAATTTTCCCCTCCTTCCCCCACCCCCTCCCCTAGTTGGCAGATAGTCCAATACATGTCAAATATGTTGAAATAAATGTTAGATCCAATGTATGTATACATATTTATACAGTTATCTTGTTGCACAAGAAAAATTAGATCAAGAAGGAAGAAAAAGAAAAACTGAGAAATAAAACACAATGCAAGCAAATAACAACAGAGAGAGAGAGTGAGAATGCTATGTTGTGTTCCACACTCTGTTCCCATGGTTCTCTCTCTGAGTGTAGATGGCTCACTTCATCACTGCACAAGTAGAATGCATTTGAATCATCTCAGTGTTGAAGAGAGCCACTTCCATCAGAATTGATTGTCATATAGTCTTGTTGTTGTCATGTATAATGATCTGGTTCTGCTCATTTCACTTAGCATCCATTCATGTAAGTCTCTCCAAGTCTCTCTGTATTCATTCTGCTGGTCATTTCTTACAGAACAATAGTATTCCATAACATTCATATACCACAATTTATTTAGCCATTCTCTAACTGATGGGTATCCAACTTGGTTTCCAGTTTCCAGCCACTACAAAAAGGGCTGTCACAAACATTTTTGCATATACAGGTCCCTTTCCCTCCTTTAGGATCTCTTTGGGATACAATCCCAGTAGAAACACTGCTGGATCAAAGGATAAGCACAGTTTGATAACTTTTTGAGCATAATTCCAAATTGCTCTCCAGAATGGTTGGATCCATTTACAATTCCACCAACAATGTATCAGTGTCCCAGTTTTCCCACATCCCCGCCAACATTGGTCATTATCTTTTCCTGACATTTAAGCCAATCTGAGAGGTATATAACGGTATCTCAGAACTGTCTTAGCTTGCATTTCTCAGATCAATATTGATTTGGAGCACCTTTTCATATACTAGCAATAGCTTCGATTTCTTCATCTGAAAATTGTCTGTTCATATACTTTGACCATTTATCAATTAAAGAATGGCCTGATTTCTTATAAATTTGAGTCAATTCTCTATATATTTTAGAAATGAGGCCTTTATCAGATCCTTTGGATGTAAAATTGGTTTCCCAGTTTATTGCTTCCCTTCTAATCTTGTCTGCATTAGTTTTGTTTGTACAAAAACTTTTTTACAATATAATAAAAATATCTATTTTATGATCAATAATGATCTCTAGTTCTTCTTTGGTCACAAATTCCTTCCTCCTCCACAAAGATGAGAGGTAAACTATAGGATTTCATTCTTGAGAACTTCACATCCTTATTAAGACTGATAATTATTTAATAACATTATGCAATTGAATATTAGGTATCCTCTCGAATCTGTTTGAAAATTACTTTCCAAAACTTGAGATTTATATCACAACTACTGCTCATGGTAGCAAAAGGCTTCATAGGTCTATATGTGAATTTTTCATGCACTTCTAATTTTCTTAGTTCTTGAATATATGTATAAAATTCCAAAACAGATATGTTTTTATTGGGCCTTGTTAAGTGTACTCTATCACTTGAGAAGAGACCACGATTCCCATATTTTATTTTATATTCCAGAAATCTAACTTGCTTAACTTGCTCTCACAGTAGATAGCACATTGGATAGCAAGTTAGGAAGATTTGAGTTTAATTTCAGTCTCTGACACTTTATCAGCCTGCTGACTATAGGCAGGTCACTTAACCTCTGAGTCTGTCTCAGTTGCTTCAACTGCAATATAGAGATAATTATAGCACTTAATTTAGAAGGTTATTTCGAAGTACTTAGAGTGCTTGTCACATAGTAGGATAAATAAATGCTTGTTCCCTCTCATTCAAGCCTTAATTGAAAGGAACAATATACGAAAGTGATTACATATATCTAATATTCCTACTGTTTCTATTGCAACAGATATTTTCTTCTTTTTGGTCAAAATCAAATCTAAAGAAATCAATTAAAGGCTTATTGTGTACCTGGCACTGTGGTAAGTACTAGGAATACAAAGAAAATGCAAAAAACAATTTCTTGAGGAATCTAGATTTTAAATGAGTAGAGATCATTTGTATTAATAGGTTCAGACAATATGCATAAAGTATAGATGGAAAATCACTTTAGAGGAGGACATTCTCAACTGGAAGAGCCAGGAAAATTCCATAAAATAGACAATGCTTATATGTAGGGATTCTAAGAGGTGAAAGAAGAAAAGCAAAAACAAACAAACTAACTAACAAAAAACTCCAAAGCATTGCCAAAGCATAGATTCAGAAAATGGAGTCATATTTGAGGAACAGTAAGCACACCAATATGGCTGGGTTATACAGTTGTGAGGGACGGAATAATGTATGTGAAGACTAGAAAGGCACAATATGAACAGATTGTGAAGAACTTCAAAGAACCAATGGAGGAATTTATATCTGGTTATTGAGGCAATGTTGAGGAACTAGAATTTGTTGAGATAAAAACTCAACCTTTAGATTATCTAAAGCTTAAATGGCATGATATAAATATGCTGAAATTTCTCTTTATTGCTTCTTCCACACTTTGAATAGTTAAATTAATTTATATTTAATAACAAATTTATTATATATTCAGAATTAGCTGAAGGCAGGATAGTAACAAGTACCTCAATGTCATGGTTCTGTCAGGTTTGTGATATGTTTCAAAAACCATTCAGATGAGTTCTTCTCTTGAACAGGCCATTTGTCTTGTATTTCTAAAATAACAGTGTTGCAATTTCAATTTTTGATTATCTTCAATCAAATTTACTATGTTTTCCCCTAAATTCTATTATTTCCTCTTTTGAGTAGATGTTTGTGATATAACCACCACTTCCTTCCCCTTTTGTGGAAGAATAGATAAAATGCCCAACTTAGAGTCAGGAAGAAACCAGTCTCAGACACTTTATAGTTGTGAGACCCTAGTCAGTTCATGTAACTATTCAAGTCTGCCTCAGTTTCCTTATCTGGAAATTGGGAATAAAAATAGCACTTGCCTTCTACGATGTTTTAATGATAAAAACATATTATTTGTAAAGTACTTTAAATATCTTAAAGTAATATATGAATGTTATTGATAGCTTTATGTTCCTTTTGAAAAAAAAAACTGAATTGTGAATACATCCAGCCATTCTGGAGAGCAATTTGGAACTATGCTCAAAAAGTTATCAAATTGTGCATACCCTTTGATCCAGCAGTATTACTACTGGGCTTATATTCCAAACAGATCTTAAAGAAGGGAAAGGGACCTGTATGTGCAAGAATGTTTGTGGAAGGTCTCTTTGTAGTGACCAGAAACTGGAAACTGAGTGGATGTCCATCAATTGGGGAATGGCTGAATAAATTGTGGTATATGAATGTTATGGAATATTATTGTTCTGTAAGAAATAACCCAGCAGGATGATCTCAGAAAGGCCTGAAGAGATTTATATGAACTGCTGCTGAGTGAAATGAGCAGGACCAGAAGATCATTATGTACTTCAACAACAATACTATATGAGGATCAATTCTGAAGGACATGGCTCTCTTCAACAATGAGATGAACCAAATCAATTCCAATAGAGCAGTAATGAATTGAACCAGCTATATCCAGCAAAAGAACTCTGGAAGATGACTATAAACCACTACATAGAATTCCCAATCCCTCTATTTTTGTCCAACTGCATTTTTGAGTTCCTTTACAGGCTAATTGTACACTATTTCAAAGTCCGATTCTTTTTGTATAGCAAAATAACTGTATGGTCATGTATACATATATTGTATTTAACATATACTTTAACATATATAACATGTATTGGTCAACCTGCCATCTCGGGGAGGGGGTGGGGAGAAGGAGGGGGAAAATTGTACAAAAGCTTTTGCAATTGTCAATGCTGAAAAAGTATCCATGCATATAACTTGTAAATAAAAAGCTATAACAAAAAAAAATTAAATTTTGTTGAAAGCTTCAATGTGCTGAAGAACTACAGACAACACACTCTTTGGGAATTACTCCTTTTTGTCCTACCATTTAGATTCAGTTATGTTCTTTCTCCCAGTAATCTTTGTTTTTTGCTCTTTTCATATAAGGAAATTCATCAAGAAGGTGCTACATCTGTAGTTCCAAAGGCTCTGTTCATAATGCCTAGAATTTGTCTTTTTGTTAGCCTTTTCCCTTTTGTTGCTAGAACCTCAGGGGTTGCAAAAGACCAAAGTATGTAGAAAAGATTAAAGTCAAGTATAGATTTTGCCTGGGGTCAGGGTTGGGGTTGGGGAGAGATATTAACCAAAAATATAATATGGCATCAAGGTTTGGTCAATCAGTCTGTTAATCAACATTTTTAAACGTCTATTATATGTCAGGAACTGTGGTTGGTGCTATAAAGGAACTAAGGACAAAAGTGAGAATTTCAATTAAGGCCATAATCATAGATAGATACATAATCAAAACATAAAATTTAGCCATTGGAATCCAGAAATCTGCAAAAATCAAATAATCCCAAGCAAGAATGATCTCCAAATATAGCAACCAGATATTGGAATTCTGGTTTAGAAAAATATAATGAAAATAGGAAAGGAATAGAATTTGGACAAAGGGGGGAACAGTATCTCTCTCAATAACCATGTAGAAATGATGTATGATTTTACTGTTGACTCCAGGACAAAGATTGTCTTCTCTCTGCCCTAGTTTTAAGAAGATATACTGGTGTGTGAAAAGAAGATTATCAACTATATGTCATTGTTCAGGGACCATTTAGGAGTAATTCCCTTATCAAAAGTAATAGATCAGTAACTGTTCTGGGGTCAATAACAGAGAAAAAAGAACATAAGTTCATAGAACAGACGAATTCAGGTTAATGCTCAGAGGAAAAATACTCCCACAAATGCTGACCATCATGAGCTAGTAATGAACTACTAAAGCAATATGTCCATTGAGTTTGTAGAACCTCAGCATATCAGAGTAATACAAATCTCTCCTGATACCAGTGATTATAACAAAAGATACATACTATGGAAAGCCCTGGATTATTATGAAAAACCACCCAAAAGGCTTATATTTTGGTAAGGGTATAGATTTATTACGTAGATCTCCAGAAGAAAACAAATATAAAAAATAAGGTCTAGTATAATATACTAGTGTAGGTACTTAGTGTAGGTAAGTATCTTAACATTAACCTTCTCTAGTTAACATATTAACATGAAGTTGTTTTTCTTTGGTTGGTTGCCCAGTGCTGACAAAAGAAAATGATAAGAGACTGTAAGTGGTACAATCAGTGTAGCAAAGAAACTGGATAATTTTTGAGAACTTCAAAATATTGAGAGTTGTGAAGCATTATTGCATGCAATTTCTATAATACCTGGTAGACAGAATCTAGTTAAAAATCCTGATAAGACTTCCAGAAAATACCAGAGAGGAAAAAAAAAATTGTTCAATCTAGCAACTCATTACTCAAGTAACTTTTGGTCTAGTTTTCATGGAATAGTGCAATCCTCAATATTCTGATGATAATTAAGTCACTGGAAGAAACAGGCAAATAGTTTTATTGGGGCCTCCATATTCTGTTATAATGGTCTTTGGTAAGTCCAAAGTGTTTAAACTTAGAGAAGCCTCCAAAAACCACAGGTTTTCCTTTGATGGCAGAAAAATTTCTAGTGATTTTTGGAAAGCAGGCTGATATATGATTCCCTCCTATAAAATCTTTGTCACTCTCACTTTCTGTCTCTGTATCTCTTTCTAGTTTTCTCTTTGTCTCTTTCTTCTCTCTTTTTATATATCTGTCTTTTTCTGTCAATCTCTTGTCTCTGTTTCCCTTACTCTGACTTTATGTGTCTCATTCTGTGTTTCTGCTGTTCTCTGAATGTCTTTTTCTATCTGTCTCTGTCTGTTTGTCTCTCTGTCTCTCTGTCTATCTCTGTCTCTCTTTCTTTCTGTCTGTCCCTCTCTCCTGCAGCAGGCCTTTTTATATAAATGACAGAGCTGATTAAGGCAAAAACTAATACATGTCCATTTACAGGACCCCTTGAGCTTAATTTTCCAGAATTACCAAATTTCTAAGACAAGCATGCCCAAGAAAACTAGGAAAGGGAATAAACTTTAAATATATGTGTGTGTGTGTGTGTGTGTGTGTGTGTGTGTGTATAATACTATTTAAAAGGTGTAAGTTGTGTGTGTGTGTGTGTGTGTGTGTGTGTGTGTACATGCACTTTAGGTCTTTTAATAGTATTTTATTTTTCCTAATCACATTTAAAGACAATTTTAATTATTCATTTTTTAAAATGAGTTCTGATTTTTTTCTCCTTCCCTCCTTTATCTCCCCTCTCCTTAAATGAGTAAGCAATTTGACATAGGTTATATATGTCCAATCTTGTAAAACATTTTTTCCATATTAGTCATATTGTAAACAAAGGACAAACCAAAAAGAAAAATAATAAAGTGAAAAATAGTATGCTTGGATTTGCATTCAGTGTCCATAATTTTTTTTCTCTGAATACGAATAGCATTTTCTATTATGAGTTCTTTGGAATTGTTTTGGATCATTATATGATTCAGAACAGCCATGTCATTTATAGGTGTTTTTAATACTATTTTAATTTTTGTAATTACATGTAAAGACAATTTTCAGCATTCACTTTTAGAAAATTTTTAATTCTAAATCTTCTCCCTCCCTCCTCCTACTCCACTTTCCTTAAAATTATAAGAATTTTGAATAGATTTTGTATGTGTACTCATGTAAAATATTTTTCCATATTAGTCTGTTATAAAAAAAAAAGAAACCTACCAAAAGAGAAAACATACAAAAATAAATTGAAAATCATATGTTTCAATATGTATTTAGATTCCATCAATTCTTTTACTTGATGTGGATATCCTTTTCCATCATGAGTATTTTCAAATTGTGTGATATAATTATCTTGTCAAGAAGAGCTAAGTCAGGGGAACATAGGTGGTGCAGTGGATAGAGCACCAGCCCTGAAGTCAGGGGGACCTGAGTTCAAATCTTATCTCAGAAACTTAACACTTCCTAGTTGTGTGACCCTGGGCAAATCACTTAACCCCAATTGCCTCAAACCCCCCCCCCAAGAGCTAAGTTATTCATAGTTGATCATCATACAATGTTGCTATTATTGTGTATAATGTCATCCTCGTTCTATCTACTTTACTTTGCATCAGTTTATATATCTTTCCAGGTTTTTCTGAAATCTGTCTCCTCATTTGAAAAAATACTTTTTAGATAACCATCACTGACCTTTCTGAGAATGCCAATTGCCAAAACTATTTGAAGTATGCTGTTCCTAAGACTTCAAGTATTCAGAGCATATATGAGTTCCTCAGAGAAACACACACTATAGAATAACTTGATTGTAGAGATAAGATTGGGGAATCAATTGACACAATCATCATACCCCATTTAAAGTAACAAAATAATCAGTTTCCTAATTCCTTCTGAGATGAGAACACTTCTTTCCAATCAACCATTTAATCAAAGACTTTTAACTAATATACACCTTTTCATGACCTGTGTGTCTTTTGTAAAATATCAAGTGAGTTTGGAATAAAAAATTACCTATCTGGTAGCTTAGAGGATGAGAACAGTTTTAAACAAACTCCCAAGAAGGAATCACTTGGATAGGAGAAGAGACCACTTTTTCCATTCTTTCCCATAAACAGAGAATCAGCTTGTGCACTTCATAGGATTAAAAGATCTGGATTTCTCATCGACTTCCTAGCAGCATCTCCAGAACAATTGTGATAGGCAGTATCGTCTGTACTTCCTCTCAGAAATCCTCTCAAATTCTGAGGGTACATGTAATAGCTGCCCTATGGGGAGATCAAGAGTTTATAGGACTAGCAGAGTAATCTTAGAGTAAATGCAACACAGATATATAGGAAAAGTAGACCAGAAACACTTCATCAGGCAAAACCACAATGCTCTATCACCAAGAGATTTCACGAGTTTTTCTTCTTCTTCTTTCTTCCAGCATATAACTCAAATCTTGCAGTTCATTAGACTCTCCTAACTATGGAACATTACTTTTACATACTACCTGTGGGCAGCCACATATGGAAGACAAGGATTGGGATCTGAAGATAGGGAGATTGTGTCCTCAATAGTACTATTGTTAATAGCTGTCATATTTCTGTCTCTTCAACTGTTGTAAGGGAATATATTCATGGGAACATATTTACAATCATTTAAGTATGTGTGTCTTTTATATGAAGGAAACCATGTCAATCTTGCTATTTTTGTGTGACAGGATATTAAAATTGAGAAGGATGGATGAGGCTCACCCAAAAGAGATACTTTTTCAGTATGAAGTTGTCATGTTCTAAACCTGAACTGAGGCATGCTACTTTATTTCAACAGATCCTGCCAATTCTCTAGGTAATCTTAGTGGTCAGGCATTTCAGTCATAATTTTTGTTCCATAAACTTTTTCTATAGAAGATATGAAGATACATGTTGTGGGACTGTTAATGTAAGAATCTGGTGGCCCAATGTGAGACCTTTTCTTAATAATAACTTGTGTGAGATTAATCAATAAGAAAGGTCTAATATTAGAATACAATATTTATAATAGAAAGACTTTGACTTCAAAGTCACAAAAATCATAACAGTGTTGTATAGTTTTGAATTTAGCCACCATTCAAGTTAAGACTTTCAGAATTGTTGGTTGGTTTGTTTTCTGATGTTGTATTAACAAATGACTGAGGTAACAAAAAATGACCATCTTAGTAAAGAAGAGTTTGCTTGTGTTTTAAAGGCACACATTCATGACATCACATCAGTTTATAAAGAGAAACTGTTAATTCAATAGGTTTCCCATTAAAATTGTCTTTTGCTATTAAAGAAAATAATGGTTGGGTCAGGTATAAGAAAGAGACAAACAAAAAACAAAGCTGTATTCTAGGATATTCAGCACTGAAGGAGAGATGATACTGTGCTTGTTTCTAATGCAGCTAAAGTTAGGCTCTTGATTGGTATAAATAGTTCTGGTGATATCAAGTTCAACCATAATTTGTGAATCATGCCATGTCCTTATATGCTTAGGGATCATGTAGAAGAAAGGCTTCCAGTAAGTCCTAATTTTGAGTAGCAATTGGGTTATCCTTGTAAACAGGTGTGTTAATTCTTTCATATTAGTTGCTCAATAGTTTTAGTTAGAAATATGACCTTGCAAATATTTCTGGGCTCCTGAACCTCCTGAATAATTTGTACATACTTTGTTTTTGGTCCTAATATACCATTTTTATCAATGATTTGGGTGCAGAGCTTTTATTTTTATTGGATGTGTAGTTGATACAAATATGGATGGAGTAGCTAATATGTAGGGTGAGAATTGGGATGCAATATATAATAATTAACTAAAACTATTGATATGGTATTAAATGAATATAAATTTAAATCTTACACTTGACTTCCAAAATTTACATTGCACATATACAGTATAAAGGAGATTCAGTAGCTTGGTAACTCAATGGATAGAATACTGAGTCTGGGGTCAAGAATATCCAAAGTTGAATCCCACCTCAAATAATTATTATATATGTGAATAATCATTCACATAGGGATAATCATTTACCTACCCCCAGTTTCATCATCTGTAAAATGGAGATAATAATAGCACTTGCCTATTTTTAGAAGTATTGTAATGAGATAACGCAAGTAAAATTCTTTGCAAGCTTTAAAGCACTATATAAAAGCTAGTTAGTATTAATTATTGTTCTTACTTTTATTCAATAATTTATATGGAAAGTACCTGAGTATATTAATAGATTATAAAGTCAATACAAGATAATGATGTGATATGGCAATCAAAAGAGCTAAAATGATCCATGGGAGCAGAGCATGGCAGTATATCCAGGACTGAAAGGAGATGGTCCATCTTAACTTTTACTGGTCAAAATACATCTGGAATATGATATTCAGTTTGACATATCTCATTATAGTAGGACTTTGATAACCTGGAAAGTACAGTAATGGTGAGATACCTGGCAATCATTCAACCAATAAGCAGTTGAATATAAGACTTATTAGAAACATAGTACGAACAAGAGAAGATAGAGTATCACATTACTTGTCCACATCTCAAGTTGTGTACTGTGTTGTGTTGTGGGGGCCACATTTTAAGAGAAACATTATCTCTGGAGGAAAGTAACTAACTAAAAACCATGCCATCTAAGAATTGATCAAAGAAACTGGGATGTTTAACTTGGAGACAATGAGGAATGTGATAGCTGCCTTCAAATATCTGGAGGCTACCCTATAGAAGAATTTAATTTGTTTTATTTGGACCTAGAAGAGAACAGTGATTGGAAAACACAGAGGCAGATTTCAGTTCAATATATGGAAATGATCCTTAGTAAGTGGCTGTCTCAGGGTGGAATGTATCGCTGTGAGAACTAGTATTTCTCATTTCCTGTAGTCATCAGAGGTTGATTACTTATTAGAAATGTTCTAGAGAGGATCAATGCAGCAGATAGGGATTAGGTTATATGAACTCAAACTTCCCAGTTCTGTCTCAGTTTCTATCATGTTAAGGACATCATTAGCATCCTTTTTTGCCTACTCACCCACACTACACTTAATTTTATGCAGTTGTTGAGTCATGATCTCTACATTCATCTTAATGAGATCTATTCTCTTTTCAATTTCAGCTATTGAGAAACTACTCCCACTAAGTTTGGTCATGTTGACCTCATTTGTAAGCTTTTTCCATTTAGAGACATGACTCTGCCATGCAGAACGCTCTAGAAATCTCTGCCATACAGAACACTCTCCTTCAGTCCATATTCCTCTCCCTTTTTTTCATTCTCTTTGCTCTGGCATATTTCACTCTGCTTGCTCCCTCCTGCCCATCTTTTGCTTCTGCTTCCACAACTTCTAAACTACAAGACTCTGGAGCCTCAAAGTTGCTTCTAAAGTGTCACAATCTGCTTGAGCCAACAGCTGGAGGATAACTTGAGGGAGAGCTGTCAGGGTAACAGTAAGACTTTCTGACACCCCTTAGTCATCCAAAGGTTTTTAGTCTTAATGGAGCCGTAAGAAGCTTAAAGCTTAAAACATCAAAATGTTTTCATTTTTAAATTGCAAAAATTTTTAATTTGGAACAGGTGTATTATCCCATCATTTCATTAACAAGTTTTTCCCACATATTTAAATGTCTATTTTAAGATTTATAAATAAGAAAGAAAAAAGCAGTTATTAAGTACCTACTATAGGCCAAGTACTGTTCTAAGCACTTTGAAAATATTATTTAATCTTTAGTAACATCACCTAAGAAATGGGTGCTATTATTATTTCTGGTTGAAAAAAAGTTAAATGACTTGCCCAGAATCATGTCTCCTAAGTATTTGAGGATAGATTTAAACTGAAGTCTTCTGAGTCTAGGTCCACTGTGCCACCTAGCTGCCTAAAAGTTACTATAAATATCTCAAGGACTATAAGGAAAAAAAAATTACATTCTTTTCTGCCAGACTCTGTTGTTTATCTTCTAATCCTAGATTATGTAAACATAGATGAGTGTTCCTAATCCCAACCCCACCAACCTTAAGCAGTTAATTGTCCTTTGCTTTGTGTGTTAGACTAGGCAAGGATGAGTTCAAAGTAGGAGGATTCAAAAGGAATTGCTTCTCTGCTTCCTATGATCCCATTCCATGAACTATTAGCCTAGGTAAAGGGAAGTGATCTAGCCTCCAAGAGGAGTCAGGTAAACCTCTTTACTTCTGCTAATCTTAGGGTTGTGCTAAACATGAAGTAGATTCTAGGCTTGTGCCCAGTGAGTCTACTGAATTTTTCCACTAGGATGGGTTTGCAATTCATGGAAGGTAATTAGCAACATCTTTTCTTGCTTTTTGTTTTACGTCCTACTTGTGGGGAATGAAACAGTGGGGACATTTCTCTGGGTCCTCACTTCATTTTTTTTCAAAATTAATTTTAATTCACTTGTTGATATTTATAAACATATCAACATAAGGAACAATGAAGATATCCATAGGAGAAACTGAAATAATACTACATAAAGTTTTTTTCAGATCTATCTGACTGTAACACCATTTCGTGTTTTCTGAGCAAAGATACTGAAGTGACTTTGCATTTCCTTCTCCAGCTCATTTTACAGATGAGGAAATTGGAGCAAACAAGGTTAAATGATTTGCCCGATTTACAACTAGTAAATAATTGAGGCTAGATTCCAATTTAGGTTTCCTGATTCTGATTTCAAGACTAGCTCTTTAAGTCCAGCATCATCTGCCATGTTATAGATGCGTATATACACATGCTTACATGCAAATATGTTTATATGTGTTATGCATATGATATATATGTGTAGGTATCATTTATGTGAACACATGCATACCCACCCCTCAAGAAGATAACAAATTGACATTCTACATGTAGAACTCCACATGGGACTCCTTCTTTACCTCTACTTCATAAAATTCTATGCTTATGCATCACCCTATAAACAAATCATTTTCCAATTCTTCTAATTACTAGTGTCCCCCAAACTACTTTATGTATATATTACCATTCTATATTTATTCTCTTTATATTTTTGCCTCATATAATAATATGTATTTGTTGTCTACTCATTAAAATGTAAATTTTCCTTCGGTAGACTATTTCATTCTTTGTGCTTAAATTCAAGTACCTGGAACATAACAGGAGCTTAATAAATGCTTGTTGATGAATTGATTTATTTTTCTTTCTGTACCTTCTGAACAATTTTTAAAATATTTTATTGAACCTTAAAAATGGTTGACTATAAAATGCTTCAGCTGGTGGGAAGGAGTTAGTGGATTGGTGGGAGGTGGAAGATATAAAATGAAAAGAAAGAAACTTGATTCATTTCTAGTTTGCTTTTGTTTTTGAGAAATACTAGCAATTTCTGCCCATGATTCTTTATATAGCATGAGCTCAGGGAAGACTTATACTGGGAATTGGCCAAAACTGAAGTAATAATTATATCTAAAATATCGTGCATCATCTGTGATATTCTTAAAAGTAGAGGGAGGAAGTTTTTGGCTAAGGAATGCTTGTTAACCCAAGGGGTAGGAAAGTATAGATGGGAGGGAAGGAATGAAATTCATGACTAATCTTTGTTTGTGTATTTGTTTCAGTCCTTGAGTGAATTGTTAAATCAGATGTTTCTTGAATATTCCCAGAATGGTGACATAAGTGGCCTTTTACAACTTGGAAAGATATAAATCTGGCAAATTGATAGAGAACTTTTCTTTTTAATGAGTCCTATGGTTGCTTGTGTAGAACCCAAAAGATATGAAATGCTATGGACAGTTGAGACTAATTAGAGAACTAGTTAATGGTGGGTTATGTTGGTTCCATTAGCATTTAAAAGATGCACAATTTAATTTTTAATCTCTTTCAAAGTGTACTTGTACTTGATTTTTTCTTTGTTTCTTTTCTTTTCTTTTGTTGTTGTTCAGTCATGTCCAAATTTTTATTACCCCATTTGGGGATTTATTGGAAAAGATATTAGAGTGGCTTGCCATATCCTTTTAAAACTTATTTTACAGATAAGTAAATTGAGGCAAATAGAATTAAGTGACTTTTCTAAGGTCACACAGTTATAATGTCTGAGTCCAAATTTGAATTCAAACTCTTGCTGACTCCAGGTCTAGCTCTCTATCCACTGTGCTACTAGTTATCCTTCTCATGTAAACACTATATCCTGATTCAGTTCTGATACTTTACAATTGGATAGCACTTTACTTAGTAGTGAGGATGATGATCCAGACTCATGATTTAATTTGTATAGGGAACTTTTCACATAGAGATCTTCTCTACCAATGCAGGGCAACAACAAATCTATAACTTATAGGCATAGAAAGTTACCTGGGACATTGAGCGATTCAGTACCTTATTCATAGTTATATTGGATTTTGTATCAGAGGAAGGACTTAAATCCATACCTTTCCAAAGACCTTCTGTCTACTATACTATACTTTCCTCATAGCAATTTCAGTTTATAAAACATTTTCTGCCAAATGATTCTTTGAAATAGTTCTTTTTTTAAAAGATATGGTCACTTGAGATTCAGGCAAATCGAAGTGCTTTGCCTATGGTCACACAGCTAGGACACATTAGTTCCAAGACTCAAACTTAGAACTTCTGAGTTCAACCTCAAGTCCAAGGCTCTTTTTACTATATTTCAGTCTTTTGGGATGAGGAGATCATGTTGAATCATTTTTTAAATTTATTTATAACTTCATATCACTGGCATAGTCCAGTTAAATGATTCAGGATTCCTGGTGGAGTACAAAAAATAAATTCTCTTTTCCCCTTTAATACATAAATACTTGGATTTTTATACTTAAAATTTTCTTCAAAGTAATAGAAATTATAATTTTTTTTAATTTTATTGGAAGTTGCTGGAATTCCACAGAGAGAAACACCTATGAATAAACTTAAATTCCTCAAATAACATATGCAAATAGTAGAATTCTTGTCATTTTTCAGTCCAGTCTGTCTCCTGGAATGCTTTGCCATTTCCTTCTCCAAATCATTTTACAGATGAGGAAACTGAGGCAAACAGGGTTAAGTGACTTGCCCAAGGTTGCATAGTATAGACCATAACAGGCTGAGTTCTGATTTGTACTCAGATCCTCCTGACTCTAGGGCTGATTGTCCTAACGTATGCACATAGTAGAATATAAATATTATAACACAATGCGGATATTTGAAAGCTCACAGACGTTGAAAAGAAATTCAGCTATCACTCATCACTCAATTCAATCACTCAGATAAATATTTGGTTATCTTAGCATCAAAAATATAATAAAAGTTTTTTTTTTGAGAATGAGATCTTTTGTAAACAAATTCCATTACACTGTTTTATTTAGGTAAAATAACTGTGTGATCCCCAATATTATGTACCTTGGTTTTCCCATTTGTAGAATAAAGGGGTTGAATTTCATGGTGTCTAAGATCTTTTCCAGTTTTCCACTTCTATGATAAGTGGATATACATGGTATGGTATCAAATAGAGTCTGAATAACACTGAGTCAGGACAAGAAATCAAGCAACAGATCCTTAGAGGAACTTTTCAAAGTTTTTAGAAACATTCTCTTTTAGAAACATTCTTTTTTCAGTGTTCCAGGTAAAGCTATAGAAAAACAAAGCATGGTCCACTTGGGCCTAAAGAAAGGCTATGTTTTTATTAGGAATATGAGTTTGACTCACAATTCTTTAAACAATTTTGAGGACTTGATTTAGAATATGTCAATGTGGAAAACCCCTCCTGCAAAAGTTGACCATTAGGGTCTTTCCTGATGGACTGAGTAAAGAAAAAAAAATAGGACAAGGATTTTTCCCCTTTAAACTATGTTTTTCAATAAGTATCTTGTGGCCATTGTGCTTCTGGGATCAAGGTAGAAGAGATCAATTGCTAGTCTTTGATTCAAAAGTAAGCAATCATTTGAGACAAGCCAAGCAGGTAGCCAAAGGTCATTCTGTCAAAGTGTCACTAAAACCCATTCTTTCTATCCTGCAGCTTTGTGCTCTGACTTCAACTTTCTCTCATTTTCAATATCTATTTAAGTAATTCAGCCCACTCAATTATGCCTTAACAAATTTTTGTCTACGACCTCCCTCAAGTACAGTATGTGGGTTGCTTGCTATTAGCTTAATGCCATACAATTAATTTCTTCTCGGTATTCCTCCTTTATTCAACAAGTTGTACTGGTAAGGGCCAACCCATCTTTTAAAGGTAAACCTTTCCCAGTTTAACACAGGAATGAAATCACTGTAGATCTATTATTTCTCGGAACAGAATATTTCCATTTGCATAAAATATTCTGCATTTGACAAGGTGCCAAGAAGAAACACCTCATGCCCATTCTTCACAGTGATCTTGCTATGGCATTAAGAATGGAAGGAATTACCACACCAGCCCTAAGTCTATTATTCTCATCTTCTCAATTTCAAGTTCCTTTCTGATTTACAGTATCATGACTCTTTGAGAGCCCTGTCAATGAAATGCCTGGGATAATGGACAAAAGGGAATCTCTTACATGATGTAATTCCACATTAAGCAAGTTGGTTCACAGGTTGTAATATTAAGGTCAAATGCAGATACTATAACCCCTAGATTGGTTGAGAAATGATGGTTTGAGGCAAAATTTAAATAAAAATCAGAACAAGGGAAATGGCCTAGAAACCTAAAGGACAAGTGGTTCGTTCCCTAGTCAAATGATATACTTGAGAAATGTTTAGCATTATCATGGATACATATAAGGTCTCTTGTTAATGAGAAGTCAATATATGACTAGACAGATTTTCTGAATTAAAAAAAATGAGTGGTTTAGTGGATTGCAAGCTTAATATAAGCTGTCATTGGACTTTAGCAGAAAATAAAATAGAAATTTTTACATAATGTTATTCTAGGCTATGCTAAGAGAATACTGTTGTTACTGTTGTTCGGGTATATCTGACACTTAATGATCCCATATAGGGTTTTTGTGACAAAGATACTAGAATGGCTTGGTATTTCTTTCTCCAGTGGATTAAGTAAAAACTACTAAATATCTGATACCATGTCTTCCTGAATCCAGGCTCAACACTCTATCCATTTAATCATCTACCTATCTCAAGTAAGATAGGTTCCAGGAATAAGAAACATGTAGTTTAAGTCAGTCCTTGTCAAAGCATTCTGATTAGTTGTGAGCCTCGTAGTTTAGAAAGGACATTGCTGAGGTAGAAAATATCCAGAAGAGAGCAGACAAAATAGTCAAGGACCTTTAGTCATTCTATATAAAGACCATTTGAAGGAATTTGAAATGTTTAAATTAGAGAAGAGAGAACTCTGGGAGTAGAAAGCAGTAGGACTGATGTTTTTAAAAACTAGAAATGTTTTCATATAAAAAATGATTAGACTCATTCTGTTTGACCACTTTGGTTTGAAGTTATACATCTCTAAAACTGGTAAATAGAATTTGTAAGGAAGATAATTCAGGTTTGATGTCAGGAAAAATTCCTAATAATTAGACCTAAATATGAAGTATACAATATTATGGGAGGTATTAGGTTATCTTTCATTGGCCCTCTTCAAGCAAAGTTAGATGATGCTGCTGACAATTTTTTAAGATACAGATTTAACTAGATCACCGCTGAGATTCCTTGCAACTCTGAAATTCCTTTATCATATAATGTCAACCACTTAAACAGGTAAGATTTATGCAAAATTCTTGATATATTAACATAAAAGATGGAACACAGTTTTTCTATGTATATAGTAAGTATCAAAACCAGAATTTGAAGCTACTTAGCAGTCATCCCAAGAAATAATTCTGAAATTCTCAAAAATCCAAATCATGTGGGAGAATGAATATTTATAAAAGATCATAACCTATTGAATTTTAACATCATAACCTAAAGAAATCAATCAATAGCCCAGTGAAAGGATATCTGTTCACAAGAGTTTTATAACTAAATGGCAATGAAGCATATCTGCATGCATTGAATATATGCAAAAGACATTCTTTGTTACAGGAAGAACTGGGAATCAGAACAGAGGGAGAATGATCCATTAGAGTCCATGATGGTTTGACCATTAGAACTGTTTGGCTACTGACCATACTACACATTCCAGGGTTGGATGGCCCTTTAAATTTTCTGTGTCTCTAAATTGGTTTGATCATTTTTCCAATTGCCATTTAAACACCTGTGTTTGGCATTTTTATTCCTGAAGGAACTGCCTGAAATTACAACAAAATGGAGAGCTATATTTATAATAGCTTTTGGATCTCCATGTGCACATGTGTATGGGCCTTTCCCTAAAGACACTTCAATTTGGTGGTGGTGGGGATTAAATCATTTGTAATAACTGCTATTTTCTTAAATAAAATCGTCACTATAAACTATTTACTTATAGTACTTCAATTTTCCCTCATATAACCCCCCATAAAAAGACCCAGAGGAAAGTACAAAGCATATTTTAGTATTTTCTTTTTTCATGAAACAGACTTATTAATGAGTTATATTACAAAAGTTTGGAAGTTAGTTTAGAGCTTAGCAAGTGTTTGCCCACAGAAATAATGCTGTTAACTGTAATAAATCTGTACATAAAAATAATAATATTAATTTATAATGTATTTTGACTAACCAGTCATGGTCATAGAATTGACCACCACATGTATGGATTCCCCTTCTACCTGTTCTATTCTAGCTCCTTTCCTCTCTTGATAGTTCATATTTATATTATACTTTTTTTGGAAATATTAATTTCCATGCTGTCTATCCCATTAGACTGCAAGAACCTTAAGGGCAGGGATTGTTTCTTTGCCTTTATTTGTATCCCCAGAACTTAGTAAATACCTGATACATAAAAAGTTATTCCCTGACTTTTGTCTCATGAATTATCTCTTAATTTTATCAGTTGAGACAACTAAGGGCCAAATAGACTTAGTGAGTTTCCCGAAGTCATACAGTCAGTAAATGGTAGAGTAAGAACTAGAACTCCCCTGCTTATGATATCATTTTGTTTGCATCTCTAAAAAAACTGAAAAATGCTAAACACAAAAGCAAATAAGTAACTGAAAATTAAGCTGAAAAAAATTAAAATTCAAGGTTTTTCTCCTTTGCTACCTTTATTTTCTCCTTTTCAAAAAAACACTATATTATTCCATTTCTTATCTGATTTTTGACAGTAATTTCTTTATTGTTAAGATTCTAATTATAGTCTGATATCTGACAAAAACAGATGTCATAAAGTATATATGCATTGAAAACAAAGGATTTCTAAAAATTAGAGTTCAAAAATAAACAGGACAATGTAAATGCTATTTTTGGACCCAGAATCAGGAAGATCTATGTTCAAAATTTCCCTCACATACTTAGTAGAATTGTAACGCTGGGTAAATTGCCTGATTTCTTTCAGCCTGAGTTTCCTCATATGTAAAGTAGGAATAATAATAGTACCTATATCCCACAGTTGATTAGAGGAATAATATGAGAAAATCCATGTAAAGTGCTCTGCAAAACTTAGAACTTTACTAAAGCAAGTCATAATTATTATTATTGCTTTTCCTCACTGACAATAATGTTACTTTGGACTAACTGGCCTCTCAGGCCCCTTCAAGTATAACAGACTTTGTTCCTGTGGCTTCAATAATTTATCTGCTTTGTTCTATTTCCAAGACTTTTTTTTTTAATAGCCATTTCATTCTGTGGCAGCTGACCATGTTTATCTGAATGATTTGTAAAATGTTTTCAAAACTTTTTAGCAGGACTAGAAATAATTTTACAGGGAAAAAATATACATTTATACTAGAAGTAATCTCCCCTATGGAAGTGTGTTACAAAGCTGCAGTCTACAATCCTTCAGGTAGAAAGTTGGCAAGTCAGGCTCATGTTATGTTAAAGGGTTTCTAATAGCATAGAAGTCTCAGTAATGTTCCAAAGGAAACTCCACTCTGAACAATATGTGAACACAACAGAACTTTAGTTTTCCTCCCAGGAAAATAGCATCCCTTCAAAGATATGTGGAACATATTACATTAGGGTGTATACCCTGGAAATATTCTTAAGGCAAACATTTATCAAATATTTAATCCTAAAGGACATAATTTATATCTATCAAACAAAATATGCTAAAGATTTTTATATTTATTTTTAGATTCAATTTTATTTTCAATTGCAAATTCTCTTCCATCCCTCTCTAACTTTCCCAACTATTGAAAAAAAAAAACAAGAAAAGTAAAACCTGTTAAAATATAGAGCGAAGCAAAATAAATCTATGAATTAGCCATGCTCATATTTTTTTTAATTGCTTCCATTTCTGTGGCTACCACCTCTCTATGTAGAAGTGGAAAGCATGTTTTATCCTAAATCCTCCAGAACTGATTTTGGTTCCATTGCATTGAGTGCCTAAGTATTTCAAAGTTGCTTGTCTTTACAATGTTGTTATTATATAAATTGTTCTTACCTTACTTTGCATTAGTTCATACAAGCCTTCCCAGGTTTCACTGACACCATATCCTTCATTATTTCTTACAGTACAATAATATTCCATAAAATACATAAACCATAACTCATATAGACATTTCCCAAATAACAGGAACTTCCTCCCTCAAGTTTCCGATTTTTTACCAGCACAAAAAGACAAATATATTTTTACATATAAATAATTTCCTCTTTATTTGACCACTTTTTGGTTTAGATTTAATAGTGATATATCTGGTCAAAATCTACGCACATTTTTTAATTAACAAGAAAATTGGACATTATAAATGCAAGCTTTAAAAAATAGATGCAAAATAGCAAAAGAGTTTCACCTTCAAATATACCTAAATATGCCTGACTTACCCTGAGTTCATAGAGTAACCGCATGAACACTATAACTCTTAATTTGGTTTATTTAAAATGCTTGTTATTGACCCTGGGCAAGTCACCTTGACCCTGGGCAAGTCACTTAACCCCAATTGCCTCAAAAAAAAAATAAACAAATAAAATAAAATAATATAAAATGCTTGTTACATTGGATTGGATTCAACTGGATGTCAAGTCAGGAATGTAGAAAGAAAGACTCATTTATATTGGCTAATCTAGAAACATAGGCAATTATGATCCCTATAGAGTGCTCCCTATAGAACTTGGGTGATTTTCTATAAAATATTCCATACTTTTGAATAACAATATTGCATTTTTATATTTTATGAAATGGATTTTGCACTTTGAGCTTTATAAATTACCTTACAATTACCTACAATGTGGGCAATTAAAGCTTACTGTTCCCATCTTAGAGATGAGAAAATTGAGATTATGAGAAATTCTATTACTCATTCTCAGTCACATAGCTAATGTGTCCATCAGAATTTGAAGGCAGATATCATAAGTTCAAGCCTTGTAAATTCCATTACAGCATGCAGCCTTCTTGAAAAGGAGAAAAAAGATGACCTTCATAGCCCTGGGTGATCACAGGAAGCATCCCTATATCTGTTTAGTGCTCAGCTTCTACTTTCTGAAACTCTGGCAGCCACTGAGAAGGAATGCCATGAAATTCTGGAAGCAATCCTGGGTTGTCAACACAAGTCTAGTAAGGCCAGTTAGGCCATAAGGCTTTGCCAAATCTGCTGTTCAAAAAATTTAGATTCTATATTTAATATCTGGAGCTCACCACCCATGCCATCACATGCCAGACTGCAAGGGGAGAGGGGCACGTAGGAAATTAGAGATTCCAACAGACGGAAGGGTGGGACAGTCTCTTTAAAAAATCTGGACGGTTTGGCTATAAATGCCTGGCAAGCCAAAGCCATTACTAAAACCCAGGATCATTTCCAATACTACATCATATCCACTACTTCTGCCTGCCAGTGTGTTAGTAGTAAATCTGCAGAGCCAGGAAAATAAGTGGAGTCTGTCTGCCTGCAATGAGGTTCTGGACCCCACTCTGTAGCACTGAATGGCCTCTCTCAGAGAATTAAATTATCTGCTAAATATCTAAAATAGTCCTGTGAGAGCAGAGGTCCCCTGCTTAATTTCCACAGAAGATAGAGGGACTAAGGTGGAGGGAAAGGGCAGGAGCCGAAAATGAAGGGTCCAGAGCTATTGGAAGGAAAGGGACTAGCTGGCATCATCCCTGGTTCCCTAGTTTTCCCAGCAGCCAATTCAATCCTGGCAATAGTTTATGTTTTGTGCTTTTCCTTCTCGTTGGGAGGAGTAAACCTGCTCTAAGTTACTATAGCAACTAGTTTCCCTGGTTACCTCTAGGGGGAAGAGTCCTCAGAGAGTGGAGCCAAGGAGCAGCTGAAGAAATGTGTGAATGTGATGATTTTTATTTTGAGAGAAGTAAAGCTCTGATAAGAGACACCAATTTACAGAGTTCTCTATTTTCCGAGACAGAACTAGGGGGAAATGAGACTTAGAAAACAAACTTCAAAATGCCCTGGTCAGGAGCTTTTGAATTCACTTTCTTTCCCTCCCTCATCTTGCTTGACATACTCTGTCATTTATCTCTCAGCGTGAATTCCCCTGCATCTAGAGACAAATGAACTAGAGACAGAATAAGAGAAAGTTCTCTAATTCCAATCAGATCCTGCACCTAGAAGACTCCATCCCATAAGCCTAGCTGAATGAAGGCTGCTAAAGGGTGAATGAAAATAAGAATATGCTTTCTAAATTTTTCCTTGGAGCTTCCAAAGTATATAAGCTCAAATCCCAAAATATCAGCTACACTCAAGGGGATTCTAAAGGATCCAGAAAATCCTTTGGAAACTCTCTCAATTTTGGCTCATGAAAAATCATGAGAAATCCAGAAAATTCTCATATAGAAATTAGATGTAGGGTGTATCTAGGAACCTATTGGGATCACAGGGTGCTTTCTCCTCATTCCCTTTTGATCTCTCCTGCTTCTGGCAAGTGTTAAGGGTCGTGACATCACTCTCCTGCCACTGTGCCTTAAGGACTCTATCATCATGACTCAGCCATCCACTTACCCAAGAACTTGCCTCTTTCCCTCATCTCTCTAATCTTATAATATTGCACCTTCACACTGGAATCTCCTCCCACTGGTTACTTCCTTTCAGGACTTTCTCCATTTTGCTTCACTCACCTGCTGACTCTTGCTTCTGACTCTAAGATAAGTAAGTACTTCTAAGTAAGACTCCTCTTACTCGCTCCTTCCCTGTTCCCAACTTTCTGATTTGTTTTCTGTTATTTTCCTCCATTAGAATGACAACTCCCTGAGAGCAAGAAATATCTTTCATTTTTGTTTGTATTTATATGCCATTAATTCAACGTGGTGCATCATACATATTACCCCCTTAATAAATACTTGTTACTATATATTTGGAAGGTTATAAAATTTTCTAAATTCAGATAGAAACAAGAGAGCAAGGGGAAAGGGTTGGGGGAAAAGATAAAGAAGGGATCCTTAGTAGAAAGGGGATAGTTAAGTAATAGGAAGACAAGGGAGAGGGATAGAAGTAAAGCAGAGGAATCAGGAGTAATAAGAAATAAAGTGAAATACACATATAAAATAAAGATCAGAAATAGAATTTATTAGGTTAAAAAAACAGGGGTAGTAAGCATGATCTCAGACAAAATTAAAGCTAAATAGATTTAATCCAAAGAGAAAAATAGGGAAACTATTATATATCAGCCATATCAATCAGCATTGTTTTAGGCTATTTAAAATGCCTAAACAGTGTAAAGTTGGAAAATTGCTGTACTATAGGAAATGATGAGTTGGTAGAGTTAGAAAAATATGGAAAGCTTTGGCATTAAGAACGAAAATGTTAGCTATCTTTGGAAAAAACAGAGGATAAAGAAGTGTAATATGGCCTTACATAGATGTGTGTGTATGTGTGTCTGTGTGTGTATACAACTGTATGATTATAGAGATCTATATTTGTATGTATATATATGTGTGTGTGTGTTGTGTGTGTGTGTGTATATATATGTATATATATATATATATATATATATATACATATATATATATATATATATAAAATGTGTGTGTGTATGCACTTCATTGTAGCCTTCTTTGGGGAGGGGATGGGAAAAAGGGAAGAAAATAATAAAATAAAAAGTGCACAACAGAAAACAAAAGAAAGCCTACAAGGAGGCAAAAAAAAAAAATATATGGACAACTCTGAACCCAATGCATAGTATTTATGATATAAAGTTTCCTGAAATTTAAATATATTGTTTTATATTTTTAATCCTTTCATGTTCTGCTGTACACAGGACAATGTTCTTCCCCCATTTCCTATTTTGTATTTAAATAAATTTCCCAAAAGATAAATAAATACATACACACTTGTCACCTATTAAGTAACAAGTACAATGATTAGAGTGCTTAGTCTGGTGTCAGAAAGACCTGAGTTCAAATAACTCCTCAGACACTCAATAGCTGTGCAACCCTGATCAAGTCACTTGACATCAGTTTCTCCAATTGTTAAATATGGGTAATAATAACATCGACTTCCCAGGGCTGTTATAATGATCAATGAGATATTATTTGCAAAGCATTTAATACAATAACTGACATAAAGTAGGAGCTTAATAAAGCTTGTTCCCTCCACCCTAACCTCCCTACTTATCTTTTTCCACTCAAGTTACAATTGTTTTGCTCTGATTTCTCTCTTTAGGTATGCTGTCATAGGCACAGAGTAGCCACTTAGTATATGCAACAGCTGATATGCAAAGCCAAAGACCCCAGAGAGAAGAAAGAATGAACTGACAGGTTCATGGATTTATTTTATGGATCTTAAGAAAAGTTTCAAAATTTGAGAGGAAAGGGAATGATCAAATTCAAGTGTTTTGTGAATTCTCTTTGCTACAAAATTATAAAGATTTAAATGACCTGGGAGTATGGAATTCTGGAATATAAATCTGGTTCCTCACATCTTAAAAATAAATAAATTGAAAGTCAAGATGGCTCTAAGTCAGAATAGGACCAAGTGAGTTTTAGTAGGTTAGATAGAAGATAGTAGATGTCATGGATGTGCCTTCACCACCCACTGTATCTAATTTCCCATTGTAGCAGGGAGTCTTTTTTTTAAATTTAGTAGCATCTGGGGTTACTACTAGCTTCCTGAGGAGGAAAGGTCTTTTTACCATTTGGGATTATAATTAGAAAAGTTACAGGAAAGCTATCTTTCCTATCTGAAATCCCTTTGTGTGAAGAAACAAAATCTTTGTACTTTTTGGGATATCTCTTCCTTCAATCAATGTGCCTTCTCTCTGGTCACCGCTATCTACCAAACTGCCACACTTTCCCACAAATTCAGGTTGCCCACTTTGGTGCCAGTTGCTCTAAACATTAGTGGAGTATGTTGATCTCTGTCTAGACAGTTCCTACAATTACTAGCATACTACTATACTACTACTTTGGTAATGGAAGGCTAAACATCTGGAATAAACATTATTCCAGAGATAGAAGGAGCCCCACATTTCTCCTGATCAGTTGAGCAATATCTGTAAGAGTGGAAATCTGAAACTACAAAATCAAATAGTATTTAATGAAGAGCAAAGGAATTAAATAACCTGGTGTTTCACAGTACTTCAAATGCACAAATATTTTATGGTGAGAAAAGGGGGGAAATAGATGGGAAATGCAGCATCTTTTGAGATTAGACAAATGAAATCTGTGCATTGTCTCTTTTTTGGAAATACTACAATCCTGTCTAAAACCTATAGTGTATCAAGCAGATTTAATCCTCTGGTTTAGCAAAATCTAAATATTCAGATTAATTTGTTACTTTATTGAATTCTGAAACTTACTACACTTGTTTCATAGAAGCACAGTAAGAATTAATCTGTTACTAGTTTTAAAAAAAATACATATAACAATTGAATATCTTTAAGCATTAGATTTGCTTATATAAGAAACATTATGTACCAGTTATACACATTAATAGTCACAAAATGACTTCAGAAGAAGCATGACATAACAAAACAAGAGTCAGATTAAACGTCACAAAAACCTGACTTCAAACCTCATCTTTGCCACATTATTCTGGGTGAAATACTTAATCTCAATAGGAAAAATAAATAAACTTCCTATATATATGTTAATACATTAAAGAAACCCCAAACTATAATGATTAACTTTTTGCAGTATGAGATGAATTATGGAAATCAAATTTTGAGAAAGACCTTAGGATCTTAATGATCTAAGGGTTACACATGAATTCAATTAGCTCATTCCTTCTTTAAAAAGGAGAAAATATTTTTCAGTAGAGTAACATAGTATTATCATGAAAACTATCCCAACACCTCCTCTTTTTTGGTTCAGTCACATAATTTGCTTTAAATTTCTTGGTAATTAACAAAATGGTACAATATTTAAATTTTAAAAAGCAAATTTCCTTTTGAATATTAGTACTTTTTATTTAATAATGCTTTTTTATTAAGTATATTGATTTACTTAATCTGGCATACCATTTTAAAAAAATAATCTTTTTTAAAAGTTGGAGTATAAACAGGACAATTTATTGTCTCACTGGTATTTTCTTGCTTGATATCATTACTATAAGACTTTTGCTGAGTCTAAGGGGATCCTTTAAAGCAAATATAGTAACATCACACTTATTTTATTATCAAACTTCTAGCAATTTTCACTATCTATAAAGCAGCTATGAATCTAGAAGTAAATAAAAACTTCTGAGCAAGAAATAAAATAATTATCATAAAAGCATATTTATATCTTGGAAAAGAAGCATAACTACATAACTACACTCAGGCTTTCAAGCAGTCTATTGATTCAGTAGCAAATAAAATTTAGGTTAATGATTTGATGAGTCTGGCTACCTGGTGCCCCTGGAAGTCATTCAATGGTACCTTAGTATATAGCTGATGAGAGTTGATATGAAGGTTTCAATGGCAGTAGAATTGTTGACAGAAGAAACACACTATATATATATATATATATATACTTTGTCCAAAATCATTTAGTTTAAAAATAAACAGACTTAGACTACCTAATTTCTAAGAGTATCTCTGTAGTAAACCACATTAGAACCATTGTTATACATAATGTGGAAGAAAAATGTCAAATTACATTTAATTTACTTAATTTACCAGAGCAGAAAATTTCCATAAAAATGGTCACACTTTTTTTTTAATTGATAAGTGCTTCAGTTATCTGGAAAATGAAATCATCCAGAACACTTCATTTCTCAGTGATGTTGGATGAATGGAGTGCTATTATAATATTTATTATGTGAAGGCAGACCATCCTGAGTTGTGTAGCAGTTACAAATGGGGTGGTTTTTTTTTTAAATGGTAGGAGGCCAACCATGAGGTTAAATAGCAGTGGTACAAATTTTAAAAGTTCAGAAAGTTATTATTGTCTTTGACTTAGACACCAAATATATATATATTTGGTATTTCTATATCACACACACACACACACACACATATACACACCCATATATATATATATATATATATAATATAGAAATATCAATTAACCTCTAAACCTTTTCAACCATACTTGTATACAGACACAAAGTACAATAGTAGGAGCAACTGCATGTATGGATGAATCTATTTTATTAATTCCCTGATTCCAAGCTTCCTGAGCAGAAGCCCCCTCTTCATATAAATGTAGCTTTTTCTCTAACTACTTAGAGACTTGTTTAATTTTTTTTCAGTAATGGGATGAATTTCTTCTCATATACTCACTCTTTATCAACTAGTACAGAGCCGTTTTGTACAAGAATCATGTAATCAGTTAATTAAAAAAAACCTTTATTAATATTTTTTCTATGGGAAAAGTACCATGCTACCTACCAAAGAATTGGTTAAGCAAAGTTTCTTATTGTGAAAAATTTATAGTAAACACCAGATATATTCTGGTTACTCGATTTGACTTAAAATATTTCTGAATCTGACAAATATTTTAGATTATTTTTCATAGCCTTGAAATACAAACAGAGGTAAAGGTTCATTCATTTCCTGACCTTATGATGAATTATTTTTTAAAATAAAGTATAATTTACCATCAATAATAGTTGACATAATACACATCTTTTCAATAGTTTGTATTGGCACCCAATTATTTTCACTAAGGTTTTCCTTTCAGTATCCAATTCAGCATGTAAAGGAGGGCAAACAAGGAAATTCCTGTACTATTAGACCAGCATCTGCCCCTGAAATACATCTGGGACCTAGCATATTTAACTGTGACAATAGAGAATTCAATTTGTTTTCACCTAATTTAACACTGCTGTACTAAGTCTTAATCTACATTTTTCACCCGTGGGTGTTTGTATGTGTGAGTGGGATTGCTAATGTATTACATAATATCCTGACTGAACCCTGGAAACACACAGAAAGGTGTTCAAAGGAATTGTACTTAATATACTTGTAATGAATTTCAATGAATATTAATTCAAGAGAGATTTTTTCAGTTGGCTTATGGAGCTGGGCCAAAATTGGAATATGTTTTTATTTTATATCTAACA
Source organism: Antechinus flavipes (assembly GCF_016432865.1). Classification (NCBI taxonomy): domain Eukaryota; kingdom Metazoa; phylum Chordata; class Mammalia; order Dasyuromorphia; family Dasyuridae; genus Antechinus; species Antechinus flavipes. Next base: position 529,519,626 of record NC_067398.1, read on the forward strand.
ATAGCACTCCCTAGTATTTACATGGGGTCTTACCTCATGAATTTAGCTTCATTCTTTTTTCTTTAAAATAATTCATCCTTACACTATCTCTATGATGTTCTTCAGAAGACAATTTCTTTCTAGTCACAATGTACAGGGAATCTTTGATAAAACCATTAACAATCTCCAGGATTCTTGATTCCTTTTGCTAAGAAGGAGTTCTATCATATGAATTTCTTTATTTTTGATGCTGTGGTATACTACTATAAAGTACTAAAATTATTCAAAAGTGATTCATCTCAACAGTACATAGCAACTCACTTACCCAAAAGTGATTCATCCAGCAATTCAACTATGTGTTAAGACAGAAAAGAATGAGGAAAAAAGCAAAAGGTCCAAGAATAGCCAAAAAATATCTTATAAAGCCCATCTTAAGTTATAAAAAAATTAATTAAACTTCAACTCAGAACTTATTTGTACTTCCTTTATACTGTTCTAATAAGCCATTTTGTTGCTTGGATTACATGAATGAAAATGTAAAAAGGGACAATGTACTAGAAAAAGATAAACTGACAGTATTGAGAAATGACAGCTGACAGCTTGATCCTGATGGAGATGAGAAGGAAGCTGTAAAAAGCAGACACATGAACTCAAAAAGCACAGAAGTCTAGAGTCATTTAATGTAGGGAGAAATGACCCTTCACACCTCAATAGCCCCTGAGGGTATCATTGTGTTAATTGTAATAGTCGATGTTCATAATTATGACCTTGAGTCATCAAGAAAAGGTTAAATTATATTCAGTACCCTCTATTTAAGAAGTCAAGGAAGTGTGTAATGCAATTTAGAAAGATTTCCAACCTGGGTGGTTCAATTTAAAAGAAAAAAATTAACAATTTAAGATAGAAGCTTTAGGTAACTGAAAATTTCATTTTTTTTGTGTGTGTGTAATAGCACATTTATAAATGGTACTAGACAAATAATACATTACTTCACAGAATTGCAAAAATTCAGAGTTGGAAAGGACCAAAAAGGCCATCTAATTTGATCTATATCTGAACAGAAAACACTATCTCTTCATCAAAGAAAGAAGAATTTCATTCTCCTCTAATATGAATGCAATCCCAAACTTTGGACCCCCCAAAAAAATCAGTGATCAACATTTTCTTCAACAAGAAGAAAACTGTCTGCCCCAAAGTTAGATTAACATTAAAAGTGAAGGGAAAAAACAATAACAGTCTTAGTGATTTTAAAGGCCAATTTTATGTGGTCTCACATATATTAATTATTATAGGCATTATATTTACAATCAATCTTAAACTATTTCTTTGATCAACGAGGGTTACTAATTATGTAAGAAGGATGGTATCATCATCATCAAGTTGTAAAAATTAGGGTTAGAATTTTTGTAATATGTTCATATAACCCATTTGCTAATATTTTATTTTAAAAGTATTTGTATTAATTTTATAATGTTAAGCATCCATACTATTAATATTAATTAATGATGTTGATCTCTAGTTTTCTTTCTTTGGTCTAAGTGTGGTTTAAGTAAAAAGAGCACATGGAAGATTCACAGGAGGAATTTGATATGATTCATTTTTTCTCTAAATCAATTATTCTAGATTTCACTTCTGTATACATCTAATCCTATTCTTTGTCTCCTTTGTAAGAAAATTTCTTATTGTGAGATTGGTTTATTTAAATTGTATATTTCTCATTCTGCTATTCTGGGCTTTTTATATTTTTATAAACATCCATAAATTTTGTCTGTTTCTTTTTACCTGTTTTCATTGGCATACATTAAGGTGATATAGTTTCTCACAGCTTCATTTATAACATTTCCTTCATTATTTTTGATACTAATAATCTATTTGTCTTCTTTAAATCAATTCATTTTAAAAAATGCTTATTAAGTGTTATGTGCTAGGCACTGTGCTAAGCACTAGAGATAAAAATAAAGCAAGAAAAGGCAGTTTCTGACTTAAAGCATTTATAATATAATGAAGGAGACAACACACAAAAAAGATGCTGGAAGGTGGGAGGAGTGGGGAAAGAAGTAAGGGAAAGATACAATTCTGGATATCTTGCTTAAAGGAGTTTAACTAAGAATTGCAGTTGGAAAGTAGAGAATGAGCTAGAGAGTCCAGGTTCCTGCCCTCTCCAAAGGAAAGCTCTGAGAAAAGGTCATCTCATGCTCTAATCCTCCAACGAGAAGGAAGAGAATCTGATAATACTGAGATGGTGTTGGGTATACAAAGCTGTTAAACAACATGAGAAAACTTCAGATGTTCAGCTTATCTTGGAAGAGGCATATTGTAACTTCAAATTGGAAAATAATTTATTTTATTCATTTAAAAAGTGCTTATGGTTTTATTTAGTAATTACATTTTTTAATCTTTCTGTTAAAATTGTTTTTCAAATTTTTCATTTTAGTGTTTTTTAATTTGTTAGTGTTTTAGTTTTTTATTGCCTTAATAATTTATTGATCTCTTCTCTCTTTCCTATGTTAATGAAAATGTTTTGGGATACATAATGTTCCCCTAGGGATTGCTTTTGCTGTATTGTATATGTTTTGGTATGTTGCCTCAATGTTATTATTTTTATGAAATTATATATTGTTTATATGATTTATTTTTTGATGCTTCAATTGTTTAAGATTAAATTATTTAGTTTCCAATTGAATCATAATCATTTCTTCTGTGGTGACTTATTGAATAAACCTTTTATTATATTATGGTAAGTAAAGTATGTTTATTATTTCTTTTATTACTTTGTGATATGCTCTAAGATATGAATTTTCATCAAGATGGCGTGCAGTTCTGAGGAAGATTTCTTCTATTCTATTTTCACTCTTTAATCCCAAGAAGAATTTCATCTTTATGTTTTCTAAAGTTTTTCAGGTTTATAACTTCTTTCTTTTTTTCCCCTTAAGATCTGAAAAAATAGTACTTGACCCTCCACTATTATAATTTCATTGTGCTTTCCTCCCTATAACTTGTTTAACATATTATTTAAGTACTTAAAAATTATACTATTTATTTTAATTTATTTTCTGTCACCTTTCAGAAAAAAATGTATTTTTCTACTTATTTAATTGAATCTATTTCTGTTAGTGCTTTCTTTGAGAGTCAAATTTTATTCTTACTTTATTGAGTTTAATTTTTAAAAGATACATTTTGTTCTAGGCCCTTATTTTGAAGTTATGTACAAATTTATATATTTCAAGTATGTGCTTTTTAAATTGATATATTAATGGATTCTGCTTTTTAATCTATTTATTAACTTCCATTTGGGGGTAAGCTTATAACCTTCAGATTAATATAATTATATGATTAATTACATTATATCACACACATGTGTATATATGTATATATACATATATGTACACATACACACATGCGCATATGTACATATACATATGCCCATGTGTGTATATATACACAATGCACTTTTATTAATATGATGCTTTCCCTTGTATTCCTCTCCACTTGTTTTTCCTTTTCCTTTCTTTGTAATTCATCCCCACTTTAAAAAAAAAAAAAGAAGAGGGTAGTAAGAGAGTATTGTGCTCAGAATTGTGGTTCTATGCTTGATATTATCTGTATACCTTTTTTTTCCTTACCCAAACCACAGTCACAAGGACTTATGCCTTCTATTCTTTCAAACCTTTCTTCATTATCCATCATCTATGCTTAGGGTTTGTTTTAACTATGATTAATGTCATAAATCTACACTTTTCTTTATTCCCATCTCTCAGTTGTTCTAGTTCATTTTTGTCTTTCTTTTGAGTGGAAAAAAAAAATATATATATATATATACCAAACACTGTTTAAGTATTTTACACTGCTTTGACTTGTTGATAAGAAAGGAAGGTTTCTATTATGACCACTTCTACCTTTCCTTCTCATTTATATTGTCTTTTACTTATACATCCTGACAATTTGGGTTAATTTCCCATAATTTTTCTCTCTCCCTTTTTACCCTAGTGCATTCCTTTTCACTTCCCTTGCTTTTTTTAAAAATCATCAAATCTTTAAAAAAAAAAATTGAACCAGCCATTTTATCTTATTTGATTCCCTCTATGACCCTTGATCATATTATGATACTGAGTAGACATTGAATTATCTCTTCTTAAATATAAACTCTTTATACCTTTTAACTGCCTTATGATTGCTCATTTATATTTAATTTTTTAGTGATTCTCTCTTTTTTTGTTAAAGTTTTTTATTTACAAAACATATGCATGGGTAATTTTTCAGCATTGACCCTTGCAAAACCTTCTGTTCCAAATTTTCCCCTCCTTCTCCCAATCTCCTTCCCTGGATTGCAGGTAGTCCAATACATGTTAAATATGTTAAAATACATGCTAAATCCTATTATGTATACATATTTAAACAACTATCTAGCTGCACAAGAAAAACTAAATCAAGAATGAAAAAAACTGAGAAAGAAAATAAAATGCAATCAAACAACAGAAAGAGTGAAAGTGCTATGTTGTGATCCAATTCAGTTCCCACAGGTCTCTCTCTGGGTATAGATAGCTCTCTTCTTCGCTGAACAACTGGAACTGGTTTGAATCATTTCACTGTTAAAGAGAGCCATGTCCATCAGAATTGATCATCAAACAGTCTTGTTGTTGCTGTGTATGATGATCTCCTGGTTCTGCTCATTTTACTTAGCATCAGTTCATGTAAATTTCTGCAGGTCTCTCTGAAATCATCCTGCTGATTGTTTCTTACAGAACAATAATATTCCTTAATATTCATATATCACAATTTATTCAGCCATTCTCCAGTTGATGGGCATCCACTCAGCTTCCAGTTCCTTGCCACCCCAAAAAGGATTGCCACAAACATTTTTGCACATGTGGATCCCTTTCCCTCCTTAAAGATCTCTTTGGGATATAAGTTAGTAGAAACACTGCTGCATCAAAGGATATGCACAGTTTGATAGCTCTTTGACCATAGTTCCACATTGCTCTCCAGAATGGGTGGATCTGTTTACAGTTGCACCAACAATATATCAGTGTCCCAGTTTTCCCACATCCTCTCCAACATTACTCATTATCTTTTCCTGTCATCTTAGCCAATCTGACAGGTGTGTAGTGGTATGGCAGAATAGTCTTAATTTGCATTTCTTTGATCAATTGAGATTTGGAGCACCTTTTCACATGACCAGAAATAGCTTCAATTTCTTCATCTGAAAATTGTCTGTTCATATCATTTGACCATTTATCAATAAAAGAATGGCTTGATTTCTTTTAAATTTGAGTCAATTTTCTATATATTTTAGAAATGAGGCCTTTATCAGAACCTTTGAATGTAAAAATGTTTTCTCAGTTTATTGCTTCCCTTCTAATCTTGTCTGCATTAGTTTTGTTTGTACAAAAAAAATTAACTTAATATAATCAAAATTATCTGTTTTGTGATCAATAATGATCTCTAGTTCTTTTTTGGTAACAGATTCCTTCCTCCTCCATAGGCCTGAGAGATAAACTATCCTATGTTCTTCTAATTTATTTATAATATCATTCTTTATGTCTAGATCATGAACCCATTTTGACCTTATCTTGATATATATGTTATGTGTGAGTCAATGCCTAGTTTTTGCGTCTTAGTTTCCAATTTTACCAACAGTTTTTTCTGAAATGGTGAATTCTTATCCCACAAGTTGGGATGTTTGGATTTGTCAAACACTAGCTTGCTATAGTTATTGACTATTTTGTTCTGTGAATCTAATCTGTTCCACTGATCATCTAGTATATTTCTTAGCCAGTACCAAATGATTTTGATGACTGCTGCTTTATAATATAATTTAAATCTAGTACAGCTAGGCCACCTTCATTTGTTTTGTTTTTTTTTTCTCATTAATTCCCTTGAAATTCTTGACTTTTTGTTCTTCCAGATGAATTTTGTTGTTATTTTTTTCTAGGTCAGTAAAATAGTTTCTTGGGAGTTTGCATAGCACTAAATAAATAGATTAATTTAGGTAGTATTATCATCTTTATTACATTCACTTGACCTATCCAAGAGTACTTGATATTTTTCCAGTTGAATGTTTCTCGTGAATCCTGAGTTTGTATTTTATGATTTCTATTCAACTCTGTTCTTTTTATTAGAAATGCTTGAAAGTCATCTATTTCCCATTCAATCCATCTTTCTTTTTGTATTTTTTATTAATTGTTTTATTTTTCTGCTTATACATGTATATTAACTTTTAAAATATGCATTTCTTTTAACTTTTTGTCTAATTAACTTTTAAATACACATGAATCATATTGGAAGAGAAAAATCAAAAAAAGGGGAAAATGAGAAGAAATAAACAGAAAAAAAGGAGTGAATATAGCATTGATTTATATTCGATCTCCATAGTTCTCTTTTTAGATGCAGATGGAGTTTTTTATCCAAATTATATTAGAACTGCCTTTGATCCCTGAACCACTGAGAACCAAGTTTTTCATAGATCATCATCACACAATCTTGCTGTTATTGTGTATAGTTTATTCCTGGTTCTGCTGGTATTGTTCAGCATCAGTTCATGATCTTTTCAGGCCTTTCTAAAATCAGCTTGTTCATCATTTTTATAGAACAATAATATTCCATTACTTTCATATATCATAATTTGTTCAGCCATTCTCCAAATGATGAATCTATTCATTTTCCAATTCTTTACCTCCACAAAAAGAGCTGCTACAAACATTTTGGCAAATGTGGGTGCTTTTTTCTTTATGAATTCCTTGAGATATAGACCCAGCAGTGATACTGCTGGGTCATAAGGTATGCACAGTTTCATAGCTCTTTGGATATAGTTCCAAATTGCTCTTCAGAATGCTTGGATCACTTCAGAATTGCACCAACAATTTATTGGTGTAAGGTGCTACTCAGAGTTGTTTTTAATTTAATTTAAATGTAATTTAATCAATGGCAATTTAGAGCATTTTTTTTCATATGACAGCAGATGGCTTTAATTTCATCATTTGAAAATTGTCTTTTAATGTCTTTTGACCATTTATCAATTGGGAAATGGCTTGTCTTATAAATTTGACACAGTTCTTTATATATTTTAGAAATGAGACTTTTATGAGAAATATTGGCTGTAAAACAATTTCCCCCCAGCTTTTTACTTCCCTTTTAAGCTTGTGTTGATTTTGTTTGTGCAAAAAATTTTAATTTAATGTAATTAAAGTTGTTGATTTTGCCTTTCATAATATTCTATAGTTCTCCATTGATCAAAAATTTCTCCTTTTTCCAAAGATCTGATGAGTAAATTATTCCTTGCTCTCCTAATTTGCTTATGCTATCACCTTTTATACCCAAATATTGTACCCATTTTGATCTTATGTTGGTATGGGGTGTGAGATGTAGGTCTATGCTGACTTTCTGACTTCTTATATTCCAGTTTTCTAAATAATTTTTATGAAATATAGTGTTCTTATCCCAGAAGCTGAAGTTTGGAGGTTTATCAAATACTGGAGTGCTATAGGACTTGATTATTGTGTCATGTATATCTAATCTATCCCACTGATCCATTACTCTGTTTCTTAACCAGTAGCAAATGGTTTTAATGACTACTACTTTATAATATAGTTTTAGGTCTGGTACTGCTAGGTCACCATCTTTTGTATTTTTTCTTATTAAATCCCCTTGATATTTTTTTCTTCCATATAAATTTTGTTATTATTTTTTCTAACTCTATAAAATAAGTTTTTGGCAATTTGATTGGTATGGCACTGAACAAATAGAAAAAATTAGATAGAATTGTCACTTTTGTTATATTAGCTTGCCCTGACCAAGAGCAATTGATATTTTAAAAATTGTTTAGATCTGATTTTATTTGTGTGATAAGTGTTTTGTAATTACGTTCATATAGTTCTTGGGCTTGTTTTAGCAGGTAGACACCTAAGTATTTTATTTTGTCTAAAATACTACAGTTATTTTAAGTGGAATTTCAAATTATTTATGTTGGTTTTGCTATTGATATGGTCAATTAATAGTTTTCCTGATATTAAACCAGCCCTCCATTCCTGATATAAATCCCACTTGGTCATAATGTATTATCCTGATGATAAATTGTTGTAATCTCTTTGCTAACAATTTATTTACATTTTTGCTTCAGGATTCATTAGGGAGATTGGTCTGCAATTTTCTTTCTCTACTTTGGCTCTTCCTGGTTTAGTTATCAGTACCATATTTGTGCCATAGAAGGAATTTGGCAGGACTCCTTTTTCACTTATTTTTCCAAATAGCTTACTTAGTATTGGAATTATTTTTTTCTCTAAATGTTTGGTAGAATTCACTTGCAAATACATGGGCACTGGAGATTTTTTCCTGGGGAGTTTATTAATAGCTTATTCAATATATTTTTCAAAATTGGGATTATTTAAATAATTTATTTCCTCTTCTGGGCAATTTATATTTTTATAAATATTTATCCATTTGGGTTAGATTGCTGTACTTTCTGCCATACAGTTGGCAAAATAGCTCCTAATTATTGCTTTAATTTCTTTTTCATTGATGTTAAATTCACTCTTTTATTTTTGATGCTGGTAATTTGTTTTATTTTCTTTCCTTTTTCCACTCAAATTAAAGGATTTATCTATTTTGTTGGTTTTATCATAAAACTGATTCTTAGTTTTATTAATTTGTTTGACAGTTTTCTTAGTTTCGGTTTTATTAATCTCTCCTTTGAGTTTCAGAATTTCTAAATTGTTATTTAATTGGAGATTTTAATTTGTTCTTCTTCTAGCTTTTTTTGTTGCATGCCCAATTCATTTAACTTCTCTTTCTCTAATTTACTTATGCAGCTATTTAAAGATATAAAATTTCCCTTTAGAATTACCTTGACTGCAACTCATAGGTTTTTGGTATGTTTTCTCAATATTATCATTCTCTTGGATGAAATTGTTTTTGTGATTTATTGCTTGATCCTCTCATTATATAAAATTAGATTATTTAATTTCCAATTGGTTTTTATTCTATTTTTCCCTGAACCTTTATTGAATATAATTTTGTTGCATCCTGGTCTGAAAAGGAAGCTTTTACTATTTCTGCCTTTCTGCATTTGATTGTGAGGTTTTTGTGCCCTAAGATGTGGACAATTTTCATGTAGGTACCATATGCTGCCAAGGAAAAAAGTGTATTCCTTTCTACCTCTATTCAATTTTCTCCAAAGATCTATCATATGAAATTTTTCTAGGATTCTATTACTTTCCCTAGTTTCTTTCTTGTTTATTTTGTCTCTAGATTTGTCTAATTCTGAGAGATGAGATTGGGGTCCCTCATTAATATAGTTTTGCTGTCTATTTCTTCCTGTAATTGGCTTAATATCTTCTGTAAGAATTGGGATGCTCTATCACTTTATGTATATATATTTAATATCATTACTACTTCATTGTTTATGGTATCTTTAACATGAAGGAAAGATGTAATTTCTTTCCTTATCTTTTTAAATTAGATCTATTTTTACTTTTGCTTTATCTGAGATCAGCATTGCTACATTTTTTTTTTTTGCTTCAGCAGCATCATAATAAATTGTGCTCCGATTTTTTACATTTACTTTGTGTGTATCTGCTTTAAATGTGTTTCTTATAAACAACATATTGTAGGATTCTGCTTTTTAATCCACTTTGTTATTTGCTTCCATTTTATGGGAGAGTTCATCCCATTTACATTCACAGTTATGATTATCAATTGTGTATTTCCTTCCAATCAATTTTCTCACCTGTACATACTTTTGTTCTCTCTTTCCACCTTTTAGGATTCTCTAACTATATTATCATATCATCTGCAAGGAATTTTAGGTTTGTTTCTTTATTGCCTATTCTTTCTACTATAGATAACCTTTCTAGTACAACATTGAATAATGTGATAATAGTCATTCTTGCTTCACCCTTGATCTCACAAAAAAAGCTTCTAGCTCATCCCCAATCCAAATAATACTTGCTGATGATTTTTGACAAAATTTTAATAAGTTTTAAATATGCTAATGATGAATAATAAAAGCTTGGATTTATAAATTGCTTAATAGGTTTCAAAACATTTTTTTACACTGACCCTATGAAATAGATAGCATAATTATGGTTATCATCACATATGCAGTACCTAGGCAATCCCTTACATACACACACAGACACAAACAGAGGTTTCTCCCAAAAAATCTAATCCAAGTTCACAATACTTCACTTACCTTTGCTTAAAATCATAGTTCATGAGATTCTATTAATGTGCTTACTTTTTTTAGCCAGTTAAATAATTCAATTAGTTCAAAAAAGCCATTTAATGAGTTCATTTTGTAAGAAAAACTATTATCCTCACAAGCTAACATTAAATTGTCTCACAAATACACAAATTATTTGTGAGAAGAATGGGGATATATTGGAACTATACATAATTGCCACAAAAATAAGGATTGCTTCTGGTCAAAGAACACTTGTAGAAGGGAAACCAATACTTTAGTGCATGCAGACAGTGAAGAACCATTGATGTCTTACCCTAATATTATTATACTACTCTTATTGAAGTTATTCTTTGCTGAATATGACATCTTCTTTGAGCAATTACTTTCTATTGTTTTAATAGCAAAAGCTATTGCTTTTATGATCACTATGGAATACAAATAATTTAATAGTGTCTTCAGGATGACCTTTTGAACATCTTAGAATTGATGCAGCATGATTGTGACACAATATCATGCAATGGTCACAATGTCTTAAAAACAGATAAGCATATAAGATAACAAACAGAGGCAAGAAAAATTAAAGCAAAATAAATAAACAAACAAATAAATAGAATTACCTAGGCACATATTTTCTATTTTTGGAGCCAGGTATTCAATTACCTGATTGAATAGGACTCTATTGTCCCAGACAACCATCTGACTTGGGGTTAGAAATTCTAAGCCTCTCAGTTGTTTGGCAAGGACACTAATACTACCCTTTAGGAACCTGGCCTACATTCTTACTTTATTATGTTTTTCTTCCAGCAATGGAAAAAAATAAAGAGAAATTAAAAAAAAAAAAACTGATTCTGTGTTATGTCTTAGCCAAAAGAAAAGCCCATTTACCTAAGATAAAGAAATTAAATTCAGGAAAGTTAAAGTGATTTGTCTTCATTCACCTGGTTAGTTATGACATAGAATTTTTTTAGGCTGCTAATCTAGTCTTTAGAATCCATCTCCAGGGCCTTTTTTATTATACCATGCTACCTCTCCAATAAAATTACATCAAGAGTAAGAGTTTTGACTATCACAAAATGTTTTTAAAAGGTAAGTAACTTATCTAGGACAATGTATGAAATAGTTGTCCAACCATATCATTGAAAATGTTGAAAAGGTCAAATATCTGGTTCATTCAAATTGTTGATGAGAGAATGATGGCTGCAGAGTTAAATTTAGATAAAGAAATAGAGTCATTTTCAAAGAAAAAATTGAACATGAAGAAAGTTTTTGCTAAAATTATATACTATGGATTTGAGTGATGAAGAGAATCAACAGAGACTTGACAATTGTCCAGTTTTCAAAGGAAACTAGAGAAAAATAATGCTCTTTTGAGAAAAATAGTCCTTACTAGCTTGTTTCCCCCCCAATGTGTGCTATAGACTATTAAAGTCTTTAGTAAAATAAAAATTATTTTATAAAAATACTTTTGAGGAAAGCACAAATTGAAATCATAATTAAAAACTACATAGGTTTGGCTTGATTTTGTTTTTAACCACAGTGCCATTATTCCATAAGAATGCATCCTCATAGTCCAATGGTAAACTAGATCTATCAATGAGAAACTGGAAACATGTAAGAGATTTTAAATAATTCAAAAGGAAAAAAAAATTGTGGCCCAATAACTGATTTATTCAATGTAATAATTGTCCTATTCTCAGATCTCAGCAGGATATCTCCTTTAATATGCGAGAGTGGGTGTGGTTGACACACCATAGTTGTTCATCAAAATAAAGCTCCTTGTCACTCACTAACCAGTTTCCATCAAGAAAATCAAGAATTTTCTGTATTTCTTAATGAATCCTATTTCTTGATTTGCGGTTCTTTCCATCCAAGTTTTTGGTTACATATTCTGCATATTTGAAGCTATTTCTTCTCAAGATTGTATTATCATAGGATGTCAAAAATAGAAAGAACAATACATCATGGAATCCAACTGCCTATTTTACAGAAGAAAAATGTGTGAAAAAATGGAACTTTGTATTTTAATGGCACGCCTAGGGATCATATAGCTAGTAAGGGAAGGGAAGGGAATAAATATTTTTATAGCCCCTATTATGTGCCAGACAACATTGTAAGAGTTTTTACAAATATTGTCTCATTTCATCCTCAAAACAATCTTTTGATATAGGTGCTATTGTTGTCTCCTTTTTATAATCATTCAAGAGCACAAAGAACAGAACTGAGACACTAAAGCTCAAAGGAAATTGTGGTCAAAATTAAAAACAGATCCAAAAATTATTACTGCAAAACATCTAATCCTAAAATAATGATCAAAGACTTTGAGAGGCATCTAACAAGTGGAGCAGTTAGGGCATTGGGGAGAGAGGGGGGAGAGGGAGAGTGTTTACTGATAATAACTCTATTAATGTAAGAATCAGCTAAGTGGGCACGGAGCTTTGGGCCTAAAGTCAACAAGACCTGGGTTCAAGAGACTTAATATCTGTGACTTTGGGCAAATAACTTAATTTCTTCCTTAATCTTCTGGAGAAAGAAATGGCAAAACCTCCAGTTTCTTTGGGAAAAGTTTTCTTCCCAACATTGACAATTTGGTCTGCAGGGGACATGAAAAGTTGGACACAAACTGAAACAACTACTCTGATCATTTTTATTCAGTCATGCCCAACTCTTTGTGAACCGGCTTGGGGTTTTCTTAGCAAAAATATTCCAGGATCTTTTCATTTCCTTTTCCATGAGCTTCTTCAGCTTATTTTACAGATGAGGAACTGAAGCAAACAGGGCCAAGTGACTTGTCATTTGGTTAGAAAGTATCTGAGATTAGAACTGAATTCAGGGACATTACTCTTGACTCCAGGACCATCATTCTATCCACTGTGAGACATTACTTCCCTAAAACTGAATATTAATTTTTATAAACAAGTTTTATCCCAGAAAAAAAGAACCAGGAAATGTGTCTTCCTTTGTTATAAAGATAGGAGAGCAGGAAATATTACTCACTAATATTTAAAATCATCATAGTGTTAATTAGTTTGGGTTAACTGATTTTTTTTCACCTTTGTTACTAGGGCAATATCACCATGTTATAGGATTGTAGGGACACTTTCAGAAATGAATGGGGTGTTGTTACCTATGGCTTGGTACTCTCTCTTCTCTAGGATAATGCAGACTGGGTTCAAATCTTGAGTATTCATCTCAAATCATAATTCTTTGGTCCATTTTGACACCAATACATAAATTAATTTTGGAAATCTCAGAATACAGCTCATGTCTACATCTAAATAGATGTGGATAAAAAAGTCTCCAGATCCCATAAATGTCTCAAGATAACATATGGATATGAAGTACACGTGGCTTTTATCACACACACACACACACACACACACAATATATATATATATATATATGTATATATATATATATAAAATTCTCCTGTTCTCAAGAGGCCCATCTTTTGTCAAGACTTATTAAAGGCACATTCTTGCCACCTATCTATGGTTTACATAGAGAAAAATCTCACCATTCAAATAACATATTTTCAACGGAGATCCATATTAACATCTAGTCTTATGATAGTATTTTCAATCTTGGAATCTCCTTCCCAATGTTGAACAAACTTCAAGTTGATAAATAGCCAATGTGCTTCTCATTGAACATGTATTTTCTGAATAATTATTCAATACCAACAAAGGAGAAAGTCCAGATTTTTAGCTCCTCCATATCATGATTTCATTTCCCTTCAGTTCCTCTAACTTTGGGGGTTATGTGTACAACATTCTTCAATGTCTCCTAAAAGATTGTAATTCTCTCTCTCTCAAAAACTGAGTTCCAGTTTTACATGGAACATGGGCCACTAGCATAAAAACCTGAGGATCATAAAGCCCAGTAACCCTCTTAAAATCCCAGTTTTTAAAACTTTTAAATTTAAGATTACTAGCAAAAGATCCATAAGGCTAGAATCACCCAGAGCTCCTCTTTTACCTCTATAGTATATTGCTTAAAGAATGCCTAATATTCAGAATTAAAGATTTAGAGATGAAAAAAAATATATTAAAAACCATCTAGTCTTTATTTTATAGATGGAGCAAATTGAAGACTAGATTGAAGAGACTTCCAATGTCACAGGTTGCAAGGGCAGAACTGGAATGAAAATCTGGGTCTTCTCATTCCAAACACAGAGCTGTTTTCATCATTCCATTGTGACTTTTAAACTTCTTAATTCCTATTCCTTAGGGACACATGTTTATGATCAGATGGTACTGCCAGGTATCTTTACAGGGCTGGACCTAGGCAATTAGATCCCAAGAACTCAGCAGCCAATCACCCCAAATTGCCAAAGCTGCGGCCATCTCATGGTCTAATTGCCTACCCTATGTGGGGCTCAAATAAAAATGATGATGTGGTCTCTGGGAGATCTGTGCCAATCAGAATGAAATTCCATACTTAGGCCTCAAGACCTATGCTCAGAAAAAGGAAAAATATAGAGATAATCCAGGAAAACTCTTTTTTACAGACCTATTACAAATGCATAGTGGCTACCCACAACAATATCTGAGTCAATAAATTTGTCCCAAATTATTGAGATTCCAACCCCTTTTCCATAAGGAGCCAAAGTATATAAATATCCTCCATAAGAAGATATTTTCAAATTCCTGAATAGTGTCTCATAATAGTCTAAATTCATCAATTTAATTAGAGAATTGCCTATACTAACTTCCTGTGTTGATGCTAAGAATTTTCTCTTAAGTGAGTAATCTTCCTAAATTAATGTAAAAGAGAACATTGTCTATTGAGAGTGTAATATATACAAAAATAATTTTTTTTCCGATTGAATTTTAGATGAATTTATTTTGGGGTTGTGTATCATTATTGAATCTTTATAGGGTACTAAATCACAGGTAGAAGAAAAGGTGAATATAGAAAAAAACATTCTGTATGAGTAGAAGAGTAAATATATCAAAATCTAAACATCAGATCTCAATACAAGGGTGAAACATAATTTGAATAAAGCCACTTCAGCTCAGCTCAGCTTAGTGTGAATGATACACAAACCTAGAAAAAATTCATAGTTCCTTACAGAAATACAAAAGTCTGCTTTTACTTTTAATGAAAATGAAAATCAATGTAGAATTCCACAATGTAAATACAATCATATTTTTTCTATTTTTTCCAACTTAAGGAAAAGGGTCTTTTGTAATAAAATTCCTAATGACATGTAATACCCTGGGATGATTTTTCATTGAATGTAACATTTGATTCCTTCACTTGCTAGAGTTTCTATTGGAACAATTCTTCCTATCCATTGCAGCAAAAAACGTCAGTAAGCCCTCTGGTCCAAATAGTAGAGAGAAAAGCCTTTCATGCTTCTGCAAAAATGGCAGATCAGAGATGAGTTCTTTAACTACTTTCATAAAACTGAAGAAGTCCTTCCTCAATAGGTTTACAACCAACTAACATTTATAATTTAGGTTAGAGAATTAATCTGACATGTTCCTCTGAGAAATATTCACTTTTTTTCATTTCCTTTCTATTTTTATCCTTATTTGCACATAGTTTCTACATGGATCAGACCATGAAAGTGTCTTTCCCTAATACTTGTTTCAGGCAAGAGGGGTGAGGATATGGGGGTTTCATGCTGCAATCTACAGAATTTCATTTTGTTTGTGTAACTGACAAATCTACTGACAGCACCCACATACCGCATGCCACTTTAATGAGCTATGTGTATATGGCTACATTTAGGAAAAAAGTTTCTTATGCAACCTGCTGTGGGCTTGATATGTCTGTGACTGTGCCAAATACATATTCCTAATGCCTTAGGTTTTAATGCTAAGTGCCAGCCACCTGTGCCGTTAGTTCCCTTTGCCACTGGTACAAATACACTTGTCAACTTAGAACGTTACATAAGGTTTCATGGAAAATAATTCATGTGCAGATATAAGATTAAAAGATATAAATAATAACTCAGAAGCCTTGATTAGCATTTAAATGCAGGATCAGCAAATTTCAAGGATGGAATAAGCCAATGGAGGTAATTTCACAACTGTTTAAAATACATTAGCAATATCTAGTTTCCTCTCAGTATAATTCATTGAACATTTGATACTTAAGTCCCCTGGAAAAAATCTAAATAAATCACTATTAAATAAGAGCAACAAGAATCAGCCATAATCAAGGTAAATTTAGTCCAAGTAGGTTTATGGTTTTTTTTTTTTTTTAATAATCCAATTTTTTTTTTATTGTTTAAGAATTGTTGGAGAAAATATAAATTTTTTTGGGGGGGAAGCTATAAAATGAGGATCCTGACTGCCTAGCATTATTTCTATATAAAGTCATTAACCTTCCCACAATTCAGACTACACTACTAAACATATCTTTTTCAGTATAAAAGAAAATATCCTTAAATAAACTAAGTTATTTGCAATATGCTTCACAAGAACCCAAAATTCTGTGGATACTTTTTGTCTTGACCTCTTGTCTGAGCTTCAAACCTCTATTTCCAACTGCCTAGTAGAAACAGTCACTAAGATGTTCCATAAGCATCTCAAATTCAACTTTATCTCCAGTTTTCACTTTGTTAAATAGGATTATAGTAGATGATCTGTAAGTTACTATCTATCAGTTTTTGTAACTATCAATTCTAATTGTGAGATTCATAGGAAAACATTATATGGATAAATGACAATCCATTTCATTACACCATAGTTCTAATGTTTGGTTCTATCTTTCTTCAAAAAGCAGTGACCAGATCACTCACCTGGAACTAGGAAATTTCCAGATATGGATCAGAGGGCATAATTTCAAATCTTGGCTCTGCTACTTACAATACTATCTGTGTGATTTACATCTACATCAAAACGATCTTCACAGGCTACTAAGTTGGGCCAAGTATAATAAGATGAAATTTAAAGGGGATAAGCACAAAGCTAAGACACTGAGCTCTATGAAGATTTAGCCCAGATAAGCAAAGGGAACAACTCATCCATCACTGATGTCACCTGAAAGCCAACTTCATAGAGACTCTATGAAGGGAGAAAAGGATTCCAAAGATCAGAAACTGTGATATATCCTTATTTTAATAAGTCAGTTTGGGCTGCTCTGCATTTAAATAGATCCCTTAGCTACTAGGCTGGTTTGATATTGTTGCTACTGGCCCTGACTGTAAGTTGTACTTTTTTTTGCTTCAGTTTCCCAATCTTATTAGTTGCTTGGACACTTTGTCCTCAAAATACTCATTTGACTAAGATCAGAAAAAAAAAAAAAAAGAGAGAGAGAGAAAGAGATTTTGACTTCAAGGGCACACAATGACCAGATAAGAGATAAGGTAGCCATTAGTCTTCCCACAATGGTTCTTGCCTTATTCACTAATCTAAGAAGGAAAAGCTCCAAAAAGCCTGACTGGTACTCTCTTAAATTAAATTAAGGGAAATATTGAACATTTTATACATGAACTCAGTTCCAACCCAGTAACTCCTGAAGCAACTAATCCTCGAGATCTGTAGCCTACCAGAAGAGTCTTATTCACTAGACAATATTAACATCCCAGTGACTAATGATTGGTTGGTAGAATAACCAAGCTTCACACTTAAGGTTGTATTGGAAGTATATTGAAAAATATTTGCACATTCTCTATAAAATTCATAAGAAAGGTTATACCTGAGGCATCCTTAGGCCAGTTCCTCCTCTCATTTCTTGTCATGTAGGCTCAAATAGATGACTGTTGAAGTTCATTATAACTCTGTTTTTTCTGATTCTGTAAAAACATATAAAGCTTTATATTCTACAACAAGGGATGATAATGTTGATGGTAAAAGAACAGAAATAGAAAATGAGAGCTATAAACAAATAGGGAACCAAGCCAACAAGAGAAATCATCCCTACATTTGTCACTTTGAAAACTAATAACTTTGAATTTTAATTTGTAGCAAATATTTAATCCCCTTTACTTTTTTTCTTAATCTCCATGCCCTGGAATAACAATCCTTTATGTTCAACCACCCCAGTCCTCTCTATGTCCAGATCCCATTGAAATCTCCCCTTACTTTAGCCAATATCCCTTTCTTCTTTCCACCTGGATTCTGATTCCGTCCATGCAAACAGCCATTAAAAAGGAATCCTTCTTCACTTTGATTAGAGGCCTCATTCTCCCTTTACCATTAGTCATGGGCTCCTGAAGCAATAGTCTATGGCCATACTATTTGGAAGAACAAAGAGACACCAATTAAAGTACTTTGTAATATAAAGGATCACCTGACCTTATAATCTGCTCTGCTACTAAACCTTACAGAATTCTAGGAATCTGTTATTCATTCTCTTGCTAAGGAACTCGTAGGTCTTGCCATCTGTTATTGTAGCTAATTTTTCATATATATACATATATATATGATCTTCTCTCTTTCTATCAGAATGTGAGCTCCTTGAGAGGAGAGGCTATTTCATTTTTCTATTTGAAGTGCTTAGTGCTCAAAACATAGTAAGTGCTTCAGAAATGACTTTTAATTCACTTTGTTCATTCATTCTAGATATGTTCTAAACCTGTTGTTTTTAATGAGATAAAAAAGATAAAATATTTTTACACAGGTCAAATCTTCCCTGAGTGGGCAGAACATCATTACCATGCAATTATTTAATATGATCTCAAGTGACCACAGCCAGTTAAACTTTTGTTTATTGGTAAAGTGGGTGTTTTTAAGTGTTTCCACATACAGGATGCATTTTATTGCTCTTTTCTCTTACAATAAGATGAAAATCAATGAATGCTATTTGAGTTTTATGAACACTCATAAAGACATGGGCACATGTGTATACAAATATTTATATATTCAGTTTGTATGTATTATGTTTGTAAACCCTTATCTAATAATAAAAATAAGTTACATTTTCATAGCATGAGTCTCTGAGGATTTTTGGTTGCACAGGCATCATTTCATTAATTTTTTCAACATTCCAGAACCATATTAAAAAAACTTGTTGAGTTTTCTTTTTAAGGCTTTTGACTTAGATTAAGAAAAGGGGTAAAAAGAAGTGGGATGACTTGTCAGAGGTCATCCATAAAGCCATAGGGTCCATCAGGCATATATTCCTATAATTGCATATATGTAACTGCTTATATTCCTATCAAAGATAAAGACAGGTTTTTTTAGTCATAAAATTAAAAATCATGATATAAGATTGGAGAGGTCTATAGAAAGCATATTTTGATTTTGCTTTGCTTTGCTTTTTTTTCCATAATAGAAGGGGACTTGGGAGGGATAGAAAATAAATTTATATTTTAAAAAATGCTTAAAATATAAAAAGTAACTATATGCAAAATTTTGGTTGTTTTATTTTTTGTTCTTTCTTTCTTCTTCCTTTTTGTTCTTTATTTTTCTTTTTCTTCCCCCTTCTCTCCTCACCCCAAGATGCATAAATATATTCTACCTGACTCTTATTACCCATGATGACTCAGGGAGTACATACAATACAGTTACAAAAAGTTTTTTTACTTAGTTGCTGAGCTTCTATGATTATACTAAATAGGGATTCCCCATTCCTTAGGGGTCTTCTCTTCTGGCATCAAGTGAGACAAGAATCTCTAGGAGATGTCTGGTGAAAGAGAGAGAGCAACACAAGGAATAGTGATCATACACAGGCTCCAGTCTACCACTTCAAATTTATTTCATATTTCTCCCCTTCTTGAATTTTTTTATGGTACTATATGTTACCCTAATTTCATCATTCTATAACATACCACTTTTCTCTTGCACAGGTTACTTCCTACACATAGAATCCCTATTCTCATCCCAATGTCACAGAATTCTTATTGTTCTTCAAGATTCTAATTTCATGTATTACCTTCTATGTAAGTCCTTTCCTTCCCTCCTCTAACCTCTGATACACAACCATAACAATCCTGGTTATTAATGCTCTAGTTATAACATTTGTCTATTGTATACCTTAAAAGATTATAATCTCCTTGAGGGTAGGAATCCTGTATTTTCATCTTCACCTCTTTTTCCATTGCCTTATATCCATTCAGAACCTAATAAATGTATACTGAATTGAGTATAAAATAAAAGAGCATGCTCTTTTTTAAAACCTCTTTTTAAAATAACCCTATTTTCATATTCAGAAATCAAGAAAACTAATATGACTAGCATGTTCCTGTCACAGAATATTGTAGTATAAACTTTTCCCCAGACAATGCTGACCCACAACACCCTCCGCTGTTAAAATCCAAGCCTCTCTGGAATATATAGAATTTAGAAACTGAAGCTGGACTAAGATTCTTTTATATTAGAGAGAATGGCTATTTGTGTCTTTTTATTGTTGAAATGTATCTTAAGAAAAAAGTTCAATACCATATATTATATTAGCAGTATTCATATGACCTGATGGCTTTCAAAAATTAATAAAATGCTTTTTATGAAGTGTAAATATAAAAGAGAAGATAAAATTATTTTATGCCTTTGGTTGTTAGAATAGTAACTGAGCACAATTAATCCATTTAAAGCAGACTTCATTTAATAAGCTTTACTCTGTGTTAGATAATACAATACCTAGTGCCATATCACTGAAATATTATTGGTCAAAGAATTGCCTATATAGTGGTATTTGAGGGTATGTATTCTAAACTATTTCCAACTAAAGTCTGATATAGCATTTGACATTACCACTAAAGTAACTATTTTTGGTTAAGCCACTGACTCTATTGTTATAATACACAAGTTTATACTGAATAAATTTATACCCATGGAAATTTTCAAAATTTTACTTCCAATATAGTAAATTCCTTGAGGGGAGGGATTTTTTTAATTTTAGTTTTCATATGCTCAACCTATGTACATAAATAGTCACTTACTAAATAGATGCTTATTGACTAATTGATTAATTCAGCCAAGAAACACCCTTGACAGAATGGAGAGGGAAGAAAAGTTCTATTATATGGAGCATTGTTCAGAGAGCATAGATTTAGACAAGCCACTACATTGAGAGGTTCAGAACAGGGCATTAATTTATGGATTTGTTTATAAACTTTAGTCATTGAATTCTCTGAGATTCTTTGGTATAAGGAAGTTGAGGAAATATTTGGAAAAAAACAATGCTTGACAGTTTCCAAGTTTGGGGGTGGGGATAGATTACAGATTTTGCTTAAAGTACTTCAATTGATTTGCTAGAAACAGATAATGTTTAACTTAGGGGAAGATCATAATGAAGGAGGTACCATGGACACTTCAACCAATCATCAATAATTATTATTAGTTGTTGTTATTGTTTTGAACATGAATACAATTGTCTATATCTGGTGGTTACCACGTGTATGCTGTTCTTTAATTGGGTCAAGATGGGAAGTTTAATTGTCTATTCAAATTACCTAACCACTCCTGGGAAGTTTTAATTAGTAACAGAAGTTTCAGCAATTTGTTTAATCAAATGGACTAAGCCTAGTGCTATGGTAAAACAAGTTCAACTGAGTTTCTAGTCTCAGAGTTGGATATAAGCTTCTGAGTGGGATTCATTCTTGGGAAAAGTGGGGAAGAAATTCTATCTTTTTACCCTTTCCCTGAAAGACCACATTGTTGGAGAGACTAGATTACTAGGAAAAAATACATCAAGCACAGAACAGTGAGAACAAATTAAGGACACCAGGAGGAGAAACAGAAATAGAAAAAAAAAACATACATAGGCAAATATAACTGCAGAAAGATAGCCACACAGAAAGTAATCTTCAGGAAACATTAACCTTGCCCAAGATAAGAATACTTAACTAGAACTCAAGAAATGACTTTCAGTATCCAGAATTTGTGTTTTTTTCTTTATCTACATATTTCCTTTACACATCTTACTCTTGTTGTATTCTATATTAGAAATCATTCTCTACTTGAGCATTGTATTTGTAGGAAAACAAGCCATAATCTGGGAGAAATACATTTGTTGTTTTTTTTTATTCAAATGTATTTGTTATATTTTCTTAATAAATAATTTTTCTAAAGACTAATTGATTACCATGTCTGGGAACCACATGAGTGGGATTTGTGATTAACAGTGTTTAGAACCTATTCCCTCATGAGTATTCCTAGTATCATGGAGGAAGTAGCCAGCTATCCTTTGGACAACTGTCTTATCAATATGAGTGAAATTAGGGAACCAGAAGGGACACTATTTTTCTATCAATTGAACCTTTACACACTCATTTAGGATGTGATTCACTTTTCTTTATATGTATGCCTTTGTGTTTCTTTTATTAATTATGTTTTCATTATAAAAGAATTATAAAAAATGTGGTAATTTCACACATTATAAAAATGAGTAATGTTTCTTTTTCTTTATGATTTATTTATGCTCTAAATCATAATCAGATATAATCAGTAGTGACACCATATAATGATCTGTAGCACATAATTTAATGGCACTAAAAGGAAATAATTTTTTGTCTCTTAAATCTCTTTTTACAATAAGTTATTTAGATATGCATTTTCCGTCTTATTTATTTTTCTCCTTTGAAAGAGGAATATGAAGTTCTCCTACAATTGCTATTACTCTTTTTTCACATTTTTGATAAATTTACCTTAAGGATTTAGATGTTTGTCCATTAATTTAATAAATTTAATTTATTTAATACATGTATTTAATAAATATAGTTTTCCTCTAGGGGAAGTCATAATATAAAGAATAGAGGGCCATTCTTGGAGTCAGTAAGATTAGGTCCAAGCCCTGACTTTTCTAAATACTTTGCAATTATGGACAAAGCTTGTAACTTCTAAATGCCTTTAGGCAACACTCATAAAACTAAAATTACAGAGATATTGCCAATCTGCATTGGTGGAAATGATTTACATCCTTCGAGTTCCTAGATATAAAACTGTGAAAGGGAGTCCAAAGAACCAAATAATAAAACTATCATTTTCTAAATGAGAAAACTGAGATGCAAAGGTGTTACATCTGTTGTCAATTATCATATAGGAAGTGTCAGATGAAGGATTTGAAACTAGATCTTCCGAATTAGGATCTTCGAGTGTACCACATTAACCTTGTAGCATTTAACTATGGCTGTGCTCTCTATCTGCCTTTTATTTAACTTGCATATTTATTGTGTATATTCCTATATACATGTATGTTGTATCTCCTGATAGAATGCAATAAAAAGTTTTTTTTTTTTCATTTTTTGTACTTCTATCCTCCCATGCTTAGCCTAATACATAGCAGGCATTTATTTTTCTTAAATGCTTATTAAGCATTGATGATCTCTTGGAAAAGAAGAAATAATAGTGTCATAGCTTAAGAAATAGAGAGAAACTTAAAGGTCAGATAGTCCAAACACCGCAATTGATATACAAAAAAGAGAGAGAGAGAAAGAGATCCAGGGAGGTTGTGACTTGCCTAACATAGGTTGTTTATATCAGAATCAAAATTTGAATCCATTCTTCTGATTCCAGGGCTTATGCTCTTTACAACATATAATAAATATAGAATGAAAAGGAAAAGGAATAGAAACAGAAAATAATAGTTTCATTGTACATTATATCTTTTTTGCATGATGTACTTTTTATGTTTTCTGACATTTTCAGGTTATATTGTCACATTTTGACAACTTTTGAATTACTTAGAGTATGATAAATTTTGTTCCAGGGACCAAGTTTCACTCTGTTTATCTTTATGTTTTTGTGTTTCTTATATGCAATAAATTTCAGTTCCTCTTACATTGTATTGGTGAATTGAATTCATTCACATTGACTGTTTCTGTCATTAAGTCTGCTTTATCTTATTAAATTTTTTTTGCATCAATTTTCCCTTTTAAAATTTAGTTCCTGATGTTTGTTTTACATTCAATCATTTAAGGTGATCTCTTTCCATAAATCTCTTTCCATCCCTCATCCAGTTTTTTGTGCTTACTTTTATTTTTATTTCATCTGTCTTTTTTTTTTCTGTATCTCTCTTATTCTTTTTCACTCTGTCTCTGTCTTACTTTTTGTCTCTGATTCTTTTTTTCTCTCTCTGTCTCTCCCTTCTTCCACCCTCTCCCCAACATTTTCTGTCTCAATTAGAAGTCTACTAAGTTGATTTTCATTTGGGCCTACTTGATCTAAGAGGATCTTATTTTATCATTGTCTGGAAGCAAAACCCTACTTCAATGATCTGATGAATTAAATATAATCTAGTGCTGTTTAAATCTGAGTGGGCCTATTATGTGAGGGCAGTTAAGTGGTACAGTGAGTATAGTACTAGGCCTGTAGTCAGGAAAACCTGAGTGAAAATCCTTCCTTAGATAACTATTAAATATGTGGCTCGGGGCAAGTTACTTACTGCTTATTTGCCATAGTTCCTCATCTATAAATGGGAGCATAGCTAGGAAGGGTTAAGTGTCTGAGGCCAGATTTGAACTTAGGTCCTCCTGACTTCAGGGCTGGTACTCTATCCACTGTGCCAGCCTGAGCCTTAAGGTGGCCCATTGGATAGAGTGCTAGTTTTGGAATTATGAAGACTCATCTTCTCAAAGTCAAATATTGTCTAAGATAGATATTTGCTTTGTGAACTTAGGTAAAAGTCACTTAATCTTATTCTCCTTGGTTTCCTCATCTGTAAAATGAGATGGAAAAAAATGACAAACCACTCCAATATCTTTGCCAAGAAAACCCCAAATGATGTCATAAGGGACTGAAAATGACTGAACAATCCCAGCCTGACCAATACTCATTTTTCCTATGACTCTTTGCAGAGTTGAAAAATATCACCTGGACATAAAAGTTATTAACAAGCAAGTCTACATTTGACCTGTGTCAGCACTTCTAATTTGGACGTGACATGAACTACATGGACTATTTCAGCTTGGAATTGGAGAGTCTCAAAGCTCAGTGTCATATTCACTGGTCTGCTTTTCAACTTCTTCACCTTACAAACCAAATACAAGAGGCTGTCTATTCCTACAACATGGAGAATGGCATGGCAGGGTAAGAGATCCAGCATATATTTAGTCATATTCATGGGCCAGTGAATGATAAAAAGAGTAATACTTCAAGATGAAAATTGTGGCCAAAAGAAAGTCATTCCCTGACTCCCCCATTCCTGATTTCTAGGCAGAATTCCCTGGAGTGAAACCTCTGCTCAGGCCTCCAAGTTTTCAAATCCTTTGGAGATACACCAAGTTATAGTGAAACAAATGCTGGATTGAAGGAAAAAGACTGCTTCAAAACTTAGTTCTGTCACTTAACCCCTATGTGACACTAGACAAGTCACTTAACTTCTCTGGAGCCAGCCCTTCATCTTTAAAATGGGGGATTTGTACCAGATGGTCCCTGAGGTTCCCCCCAGCTCTAAATCTATCATCATATCTCTGTTTCCCAATCCAGGCCAGATTCTGGTTTACCATGATATGTATTCTGTTTTGAATGCCACTATTTTCACATCTAACAAGAGAATTTTCCCACAGTTCTGTTACAAGAAAATATTGGCTACTTTGGGTGTTATTTCCTACTATTTCCTCCATGTTTGTGCTTCTTCAGGCAATAACCAAATCATTTGATACTATGTAGGCCCGTAGAAGGGAGTAAATACCTCAGAGCATCAGTAACAATTAGAGCACATCTCTGAAGATCTACTTTCAGTGGAATGGAAAAGAGGAATGAGATTTTTAACTTTGCATGGAATAAAAAGGCTGACTGTAAACTAGAGTTTACACACTCAATATGGTGAATTATCTAGCCTCCATTTCTAGAAAACAAGACCTCTACTCCTTATCCTGGGGCCAGAATCAAAATGGTCACTATCATATTGCCTTCAGTTGGGCAAGACTGAGGCATTATTTATGTATATTGAGAAAAATTAATATCCTATTTAGGGCTGAGATGACCAATAACCAACAGATTTATTGACTCCAAAAGGAGTAAAAAAGATACTGTGGCAGAATATATCAGATCATTTTTGGATTATAATTCAAGACTGGGCATAGAATGCCATACCTACTATTGAATCAGTTTTTTGAGAGCTTGACTAATTTGAGATTAGGCCCAGTTGACATGCAAATTTGCTTCTACTTCTGTTAGATAGAAATCAGGTCTTCCTGACTTTTAAAAGTAACTCTCTCTGCCACCATGCTACCTACCTGATTCATTAAGCATTGTATATTTATTGAATCCTATATCTGATCACATTCAGAATTATGAAGAACCCTCCCTTTTCAATATAAGGATAACCAATATAAATCTAGAGGTACCAAGCTGAACGTATCTTTGATACTTATCACAAATTTTCATTCAGGAAAGGAACCTTCCACAGGTCAGTCTGCTAGTCTACCTGCCTAAGACCATGAGAAGAAAAAGTATAAAAGCAATTTTGACTAACCAACCTCAGGCTAACTAACGCCATCACATTCCATGTTCCTAACCTTTATAATTAAACTGTTAGACCTATATCTATTGTGGACTCAAGCTATAGCAAATGTAGTACTTTTTGAAACTTTATCCATTTGCTTTCAGCCCAATTCTCATAGCCATCATCCAGTAAGCAATTTATATGGAAAAGTCATTCTAACCAATTTTCAATCAGCAGCCACCCACAGGACATGCAAACCAACGTAGGTGAAGTATCAAGGCACCAGAGGTAGGAACAAGAGGTATTATGTGCCAGGCAAGACAAAAAATCCTGTTTCTAGTACCATTGACTCTCAGACTCTGATGGGGCCAGCCCAAGACCTGAGTCCAAGAGCCCTAGGAATAGTAGTGCTCCCAGAAAAACACTCGTAGACATCACCCTTGGAAGCAACCTGTAGAGATATGGCAAGAGCTAAGGCACAACTAATGGAGTATCTGAAAAGAAAGCTTTTTCTACCAAAGTCTTTGACATTATCAAGCAATTCAACATCAGAAACCAATATCATTTTGATAGTACAAATGACATCAAAGAAGAGGTAATAACACCTGCTTTATCACTATGCCCTAATCTTTATGGGACATTTCCATCTAACTTTCATCTGAAGTCTTCCAATGTGTCATCTCCCCTGTAATGTAAGCTCCTTGAGAACATCCAGTCTTCATTTCCATTTGTATCCTTAGTCCTTAACACATTCCTTAGACAAGAAATTCCTTAGAAAGAAATCTTTATTCGTTCTTTCATTCACTCTAGCTGACCAAGGGAATGATTCCTGCTTGTAACTCTGAACTGCACTGATGTTGGTAAATAAAATGAACATTCAAGGCTTAAATAGTAATCCAGAAAACAATTCCCTTCTGATCTGAGTGGGGAATCACTGTGAGGTACTTAGACTCTTTTTCTATTTCTCAGTGATGATGGGAATCAATTGGTTGATGCTATGTAATTGCACCATCATTTGAAGCAAAGTCACCTTCTATTTCTATAATCCAAGGATTAAAATATGTTGTTTTAGACCTATAGCACTTCATCTAGCTACAGCACCCAGCTGGGCAAAAAAAAATTTTTTTCTCCACTGTCAGATGTTTTTAATATGCTCAAGACAGATAAGTTGTTGACACAAGACTTTGTGATGATATAATCAACCTAATTTGGGGACTCATCAATCTGGCCTGCTAGATCTACTCAAAGACTAGGTTGAAGACAACAATCCTAGGGCAGGTTTTGGAAAAGAAATAAAAGAGGGGACTTATTCTATTTTTTTTAATCTCCTTTATCAGAGTCCCAATGCTATTGGTTTAAAAGAAAAGCAAAGAGTGGATTATGATTGTGAAACAACTATAGTCAGATCACCAAGCATTTAAACTCTCACCATATATCAAACACAGTGCTACCCACACAGGGGTAAAGTGGAGAAGTCTGGAAAGTAAAGGGTAAAGCTGGGAGAAAAGTGAAGGAGTGGATATGACTGGCTTGGGCACTTCCTCAAAATGGAAGTTCCTAGATGAAAAACACCATTTAGAAGAAAAGGCCAAAGGATAAATCCTTTGACCAAGGTGAGAAGGCAGCTTGGACCTGCTGAAGAAGTCTGGAGGGTCATAAAACTCCTAAAGACTTTATCATCCACAATCTTGTTTCTATGAAAAACATGAAAAGAGGGATTAGGCACCTTGGGTTTGATTCTAAGAAAGAATAACTAAGAGGAATGAATGAATATGCAGAAACACAAATTTAGGCTAGATGTAAAAAAAGGAAGGCAGCTATATGGCACAGTGGATTAAGAGCTGAGATTAGTCAGGAAGACTCATATTTCTGAGTTCAAATCCAGTCTTAGATATTTACTATAATAGACATATCACTTAACGCTGTTTGCCTCAGTGTCTTCATCTAAAAATGAGCTGGAAAAGAAAATGATAAACCACTCCAGTATTTTTGTAAAACGAGCTAGAGAAGAAAATAACAAACCAGTATCTTTTCCAAGAAAACTACAAATGGGATCAGGAAGAGTCAGACATGGCTGAAATGACTGAAAAATTAAAAAGAGGAGTTGAGTTGCATTTCACTGAAG
Organism: Antechinus flavipes; assembly: GCF_016432865.1. Lineage (NCBI taxonomy): Eukaryota > Metazoa > Chordata > Mammalia > Dasyuromorphia > Dasyuridae > Antechinus > Antechinus flavipes. The sequence continues at coordinate 529,548,188 of NC_067398.1, forward strand.
ATACTAAATCTTAACCTATGGATAGATTTCAAGAGTTCCATGATCTTGAATGAGAGAGTTGGGGAGGAAATGCATTTTTATTGTCACTAAAACTTTGGTTTCCTTTGTATTTTATATTTTCTGTGTCTTTAAAAACATTGTTCTGAGAAGGACTACAAAAGTCTTACCAGACTATCAAATGAGTCCAGGAGGGAAAAAAAAGGTTAAGAACTTTTGCTTTAGAAAATTAAGAAATTAAAAGCCAAAAAAGGTAATTGATTACTTAAGGGCACACAACTGGAAAATCATAGAAAGTACAGCAAAAATTTTGAACCTAGTGCACTGTCTACAAATTGATCCTGTGTTTTGTAAACCATGCTTTTTTCTAACTGTCATTTGATATTTTATATACAGTCCTCTTCAACTTTCTGCCAGCATGAAGACAGATCAATCTGTTGTTGAGTAGACAAGGTATGAGGACAGGTACCATGAACAACTAACTGCTTAGTCAGTCAATAAACATTTATTGTATCTATTATGAGTTGGGCATTGTGTTAAATGTTGGGGATACATAAAAGAGGCAAAAGATAATCCTTGCATTCACAATTTAAAGAAGTAGAAAACAAGCAAATATAAATAAGCTATATACAAGATAAATAGGATATAATTAAAAGAGGAAATCACTAGAATTCAAAGCCTTCCCCAGTAGAGAGGGGGTTTTATTTGGGACCTACAGAAAGCCAGGAGGCAGAGACAAAGAAGGAGGTTATTGCAGGCATGGGAGACAAAGAAAATGCTTGGATTAAGGAAATGGAATGTCTTGTTGTGAAACACTGAAGGAGTACGTGGTAGAAAATAAAATAAAATAAGACTTCAAAGGTATTTGATATGTGGTGGGTTGGTAGTTATGAAAGGTCTATCTGCAAGTTACTTCATTAGTTCTTTTTCTATTTTCAACATTTCAACAAGCTCATACGACAATCTCCCTGCCAGAACCTGATCCAGTGAAAAAAGTATTAAATATGCAGTTATCGGATGCACATTCAAAAGTTGCGTCTACAACTTGTTGCCTCTGTGACCCTGGACAAGTCATTAAATTATTATTGTTCTTTTCTTCATATGTAAAATGAGAATATTAGACTACATGGTCCCTAAAAGTTCCTTTAAATTTTAAATCTATAATTCTATAATTATTTCTGAAAGAGGGAATAGATAACGTCTGGGTTTGAATCAAAAGCCAGCAAAATGTTAACCAGTCCCAAGAAAGGATTAGATAATAAAAGATCTTGAAAACTTAAGAATAAATCTTCATGAATCCATTGTTTAAGTTCCCAACCTGCTAAGAAAATATCACACTGCCACCATAATAGTCACAGAGAAGCTCTCAGAGAAATGAAATCACTGAACAAGAAAACAAAAATGGCTCCACCCTGATTTTTTTTTTGTCTGCTTTTTTTTTTTTTCTTTTTTTTTTTTTTTTTTAAGAAATGGATGAGCTGATCCCAGGAGAAGGGAGCTGAAGAAAGCACCTAGTCATTCAGCCAAAATGCTGAATTTGGCAGTAGATTTCCATCACTCTAACAAGCCCTATTGGGAGCAATTTTTCTTATTATCCAATACTCTGGTTTACACTTTCTATATTGCCTACATCCTGATTCTTCCATTCCAAATTCAGCCCTATCAACTGTATTTCACAATGTTATAGTCACTTTTCAGGCTTAGTACTTCCTCATGGCTATAACCCAGACTGATACCTACATTCCTGTTCTATTGCGCTTAAATATTCCCCTAATCTAAATCATTAACCTACCTGACAACTATTGACATCAATCTATAGACATTCCCATAAATACTAAGCTCCAAGGCCTGCCCTCTTTAAAAACATATCTGATTCAACCAATTAGTCAGTAGACAACAGTATTCAACTGTTATTGTGACTGCCTGACTTAAACCCCAAGTTAGTTGTCCAGCAGAAATTCCCTGCTGACATTCCTGCTTCAGTTGTCAAACTCTTCTCTCAATATTACCTCAGGTCCATCCTCATTCCACCCTGAAACTTGGTCTCTTCAAATAATTTTTCATTTAACATCTTTGCTACAAATTACTTAATTTCAACTTATAGCTACCTAATAGAATGTTTCAAGCCTTGGTTGAGGAATAATCAACTCTTGAACTTCACTCTTAAAAGCTACAGGTAAACACTACATCTAAATTATTCTAATTAGGTCCAGAACAAGTATTCTATTCTTCCTCAACTTTCCTAGGACATTATTCTGGTCTCAATTTTGCCGCCTTCACTCCTTACATGAGTACAGGTGTCCTCCAAACAGAATATGAATCCCTTTCATGCAAGAAAAGCTAGACAGGGCTTTGTACATAATAGTTAATAAAAAATTAAGATATTTATTTGATTAATTGATCTCAATTTAATTGGCTAGGTATGTATAACACTAGCTTACTAGACAAATATTTTTGAATAATAATTCACTCTTGCAGAGTAATATCCTTCCTTCTCTGCCTATGCAAGTTAGAAAAGTTTTGTTTTTTTGTAATTAAAGCTTTTTATTTACAAAACATACGCATGAGTAGTTTTTCAACATTGACCCTTGCAAAGCCAAGATTCCAAATTATCTCCTCCTTTCCCCCATCCCTTCCCCTAGATGGCAGGTAGTCCAATACATGTTAAAATATTTAAAAATATATGTTAAATCCAATATATGTATACATATTTATAGTTATCTTGCTGCACAAGAAAAAACAGATCAAGAAGAAAAAAACGGGAAGAAAACAAAATGCAAGCAAACAACAGAGAGAATGAGAATGCTATGTTGTGGTCCACACTCAGCTCCCACGGTCCTCTCTTTGGGTGTAGATGGCTCTCTTCATCATCACTGAACAAGTAGAACTGGCTTGAATCATCTCATTATTGAAGAGAGCCACATCCATCAGAATTGATCATCTTATATTCTTGTTGTTGCAGTGTATAATGTAGATTAGGTTTTCCTTTAAATCTCTAAGTATATCTTATTATAATGTGCTTTATGGCATTTTTTACAAATATAGCATATGCTCACATTGTGTCTCCATTTTAGTAATTCTTATAATATATCAAATTTTTCCATCATTACTATATTTGATATGGTGACATTTGATCAGTTATCTTTGATATTACTATTCTAATTCTTATATAAGAAAGCAAACTTAATCCATAAATGTGTGTGTCCTAACTGTTCCAACAATGTAATGTTACAGTTTTTCTTCCTGTCCTTGGGCCTCCCTATTCCCAGAAACAGAATGATGTTGAAATTTGGCCAATTAATAATCTTACAATGGCCCCTAAGTATTCAAATGAAAGGAAGTGCCAATCAGTGTGGCAAACTTCACTGTTTTCTTGTTTTAAGAAATTGCCACAGCCACCTCAGCCTTCAGGAAACACCACCCTGATTAGTTAATAGCTATCAACATCTAAGCAAGATCTTCCACTAGCAAAAATATTATGACTCTCTGAGAAAACAGATAATGATTAATATTTTTAATTAAGATATGTACATTATTTATTAGATATAATACTACATGATGGTATAGTATAGAGTAAACATTATTTTTGCATGCACTGGGAACCAAAATTCGTATAACTTGTTTTACTGAGATGATCACTTTATTACAATAGTCTAGAACTAAATCCACAATATCTCAGAGGTATACCAGTATTGATTGAGATATTCCTCAAATCTTAAAGGAGGGAAAGGGACCCACATGTATAAAAATATTTGTAGCAGCCCTTTTTGTAGGATCTAGGAACTGGAAACTGAATAAATGCCCATCAATTGGAGAATGGTTGAATAAATTTTGGTATATGAATTTATAATTATATAATATTATTGTTCTGTAAGAAATTACAAGCAGATTGATTTCAGAAAGGCCTGGAGAGACTTACATGAACTGATGCAAAGTGAAGTGAGCAGGACCAGGAGATCATGATATGTAACAACAACAATACCATATGATGATTAATTCTGATGGATGTGGCCCTCTTCAACAGTGAAATGATTCAAATCAGTTCCAACTGTTTAGTGATGAAGAGAGCCATCTACACCCAGAGAAAAGACCTAAGTGTGGACCACAACATAACATTTTCACTCTTTTCGTTGTTGCTTGCTTGCATTTCCTTCTCCTCCTCCTCCTCCTTCTCTATCTCCTCCTTTTCCTTTTCTTTCTTCTTCCTCCTCCTCCTCCTCCTCCTCCTTCTCCTCCTCTTCCTCCTCTTCCTTCTCCTCCAAGATTTTTCACAATTTCAGTCCAAATTATATTTCCAATATATTTCATAGTGCACTCACCAAAAGAATCTTCATTTTCTCCTTCAAACTCATCCTACTTTCTCTAGTTTGTCTTTATTCACATCATCTCTCATCTTCCAAAGAAGTTCTGTCTCTTTCTCAGTCTTCTCTCTCCCTCTGATGAGAATTTTCTTATCTTTCAAGGCTGTCAACCCCAGGTTAATGTTTTCTTCTTTAAATCTATTAGGACATCCTGATGGAGTCTTATATGAATATGAGCTGGCTCTTATTTGCATTATAGAGTCATTGATCTGGAGCTGAAAGGTATCTTTACTGTCATTTTGTCCAAACTAGTCATTTAAAAGAAGAGAAATCTGAGAAAAAGTACTGTTAACAAACCTGTTGAAAGGGACAGATAGTCAGTGACAGAACTGAAATTTGAACTCAGGTCCTCTTCTAAGGAGTCCAAAATCAGTGGTTTTTCCCACAATGTAGCATACTCCCTTCCAATTACTAGGGCATTCAAAACCTCTCAAATAGAGTTTAAATTCCTTGAAGATAATTACTTTGTCCTTTTCTAAAAAATTTGTGGTTCCTTTGGTGCATAGCAATGCAGCTAGATGGCACAGTGGCTAGAGTGATAAATAAGAGTCAGATTCAAATACTGCCTCAGAAGCTTAAGAGCTATATAACCCTGGACAGGTCATTTAACTGCTCCTAAGTTTCCTCAGCTGTGAAACAGAAAAAATAATAGTATTTACTTCATAGGACTGTTGTGAGGATCAAGGGAGATAATACATGTAAAGTGCTTTGCAAATACCAAAGCACTTTATAAACTTTATACTGGTTAATATTTACCAGTACCTTTCACATAGGGCACTTTAAAAATATTTGCTTAATATGCATATTCTTATTGCTTTTATATAAAGTATATGATAGAATAACTTGCTTCTCAAACAAAATATGCTGAGAATAATCATCTTTCTTACTTTCTCTTTCTTTGCTTTCTTCCTTCCTTTTTTCATTTCTTCTTTCTTTTCTTTGTCTCTTTATATCTATCTTTCTCTCTGTGTCTCTTTCTTTGTCTCTGTGTTTGTCTGTCTCTCTCCCTCCCCTTCCTTCCTTCCTTTCTTTTTTTGGAGTGCCAAATTGGCTCATTTTCAATATGTTTAGTTAGCAATAGTTTTCCTTTCACTAAAGGGAACATCACACTACTAAAAATACTAATAACATGGAGGTTATTTACATGGACAGTTTGCTGAGACTTGACAAAATGCAATTGTATTAAAAGTTTGTTTTTCCAAAGGTTTAACAGTAGAGCTTAAGCTTTTTTTTTTTTAAATCCTTACTAAACCCCAGTGGAAAACAGGCTTTTACTGTGAAAGTAATCCAACCAGATATCTTCAAAATCTTAATAGGCAAAGTGGATTGACCTCAGTTCATCTTCATGGAGCTTAGGACAAATTGATCAATTTACTTTCTAAATAATTACGATTTGAATGTTGATTTTTGCCTCCTCAAGATTAGCACATTAAAAAGTCTGTATTTGGGAATGTTAATGTAATTCAGCTAAGCACAATAACCAAAGTCAAAATATTCTCCCTTCTTTCCCCTTTCCCCCCCTTCCCAGTATTAAGCTTGTGAGCACCACTTGCTTCTCACAGCCTTCCCTTTTTAGTATCCCTCCCCCCACCTTAGAGTTCCAAAATATTCTCTTTAGGCAAGTTGTAACCAGTTCTGGGAAATGAAGAAGATTCACTTATTCTTTTGTTGAGGAACTTTTAAAAAAAGGAAAATAAAAGACACTGAAATGGATATTTATCCTGCAACAGGAGAGGGTAAAACCTATGCTTCACACAATTTAATTCACTGAGACAAACTAAAAGATTCCTTAACTATTTAAACTGGTCTTAAGAAAAGGGGGAGCAATCAGTATCTATGATGCATGATTCAATAGATACCACAGGGACCATCAGCCCCAAATATCTCCCCCACCAACAAAAAAAAATTTCCTCTTAGAATTCAATCATTCATTTAACAATTTTTATCAATTGTCTGCCAGCTGTAGTACACCAAGCTTTGACACTGGAAACAAAACAAGGATAAAGTCCCTGTTCTCAAAAAGTTCTCTAGTAAAGGAAAAAGACATATGAACTAAAGATTACTCACTAAGAATATAGACACACAAGTTCATATATCCACATTTAGTTCACATTCAAAGACTGGTCACTCACAACTATAGTAACCCATGAAAGCTTCACAGAAGATATAGCATTTGAAGAACATCAAAGGTAGGGTAGGGTTTGAACAGTGAGAGAGAAAGTGGTGGGGATGACAGTATTTTAGATAAAGGAAAGATCAATTCATTGTGATATTGAATTTGATTGAGAATTTTGAACTTGAAGTCTGTATGAATTTGTTTAGATAGATAAATGGATAGATAGATGATTAACTGAATATAATTGATTTCTTTTGTAATCCTTTGTATTCAATTTTGTGCATTTTAAAAAATATGGTTCTGAGAAAAGGTTCATAGTTTTCACTAGAGTGCCAAAACTATGTATGACACTCATAAAATATTTAAGAACCCCTGGACTAGAGAATGTCTAAATTACATTCTGGCTCTAAATCTATGCTTGATAATAAAAACTCATATTTTATGCTGATATATGATCATATGTTATATGATAATATAGACCCTATGTTTTGCATGGCAAATGACAAAAATCTTAGATTTGCTAAAATGAAGGGCATAAACTGAAAGGAGATTAGCTTTCTTTGGTAGACCCTTACTCTCACAATAAGAAGCTTTCTTGGATTCTAATCTATAGGCAATGGAAAGCCATTGAAAGGTTTTTCAGCAAGAGATTGATAAAAGCAAAATTGTTCAGTAGATAATTAAACAATTTAGTATGAATTGGAAGAGGGAAAGGTTAGAGGCAGGGAGGTAATTTAGGAGTCCATTATAATAATCTAGTCATGAGGAAGTCATTAATGAATGAAATCACATGGAAAGGAACATTGTCTTCAGAAGGCTACATTTATAAGCCCATATCATTAGCATATTAACCATTTGTCCATAGGACCATAGCTAGCAAATGTCAGAGCCAGTTTGGAACCCAAGATTTCTGATTCTGAGCCCAGTGATTTTTCAGTTATATCATACCACCTTTCTGATTACTGTTAACTTTAACTGAGGATAGACTAATTCAGAATGGCTTACTTGGTCCTTAGGTACCCCTTTTTAGATTCTCGCTTTTTTTTTCCTATTGTATATATGATAGTATATGAGGATTACATAACTGGATACGATTTACTTAACATTGAATTCTACACAGTTTTTTATTGTCTATTTCACCTATGAGAAGGATGAATGTGGTGGCAGAAGACATCTTACTAAAAATAAATTCTTTTAAATATGTTTAAATCCAAGTTTGCAAAGATGGAAACTAGGAAGAGCATTAGAGCTCCAGAATGTTGGAGAAAAAACAAATCCATATGAAGACTGGTTGAAGGAATCAAGGTCATTAAATTTGGTGGGGAAAAATGGCGAAGGGATTGTTTATTGGGGGTGGGAATGATATCTTTAAGTATCTGAAAGGTTTTCCTGTGGACTATGAATTAGCCTTCTTTTGCAGGGCTTGGATGAGAGCACAATTGGTATTAGAGAGGTAAATTTGAGTTCCATTTAAGGAAAATTTTGCTAACAATTAAAGCTGTCCAAAACTGAAATAGGTTGCCTGAGGGAAAAGTGAAATTTCTATCATTTAAGTCTTCAAGCAGAAGGAGGATGATCACTTAACGGGAATGGCTTTCACTTCTCAGCTATCTCTTCCTTAGCCACCTCCGTTCTCAAACCAGAAACCAAAGCCTGAAGGATTTGACCTTTGCATACTTAGAACTGTCGCCCTAAAGACCCATTGTTCTGACAGGAGATTGCTTTATTCATCTTTTTTAAGCCCAGATCTAGACACAATTCACTTCACTCCATCATGATGCTATACTGGAACAGAACTGTCTTTCCCTCTCCCTTACTCATTACCTTACTTTCCAAGTATGGAATCATAGCTGTGTCCCCAGAAACATTCATAATCCAGGTAGCTTTCCACTCCCAAATAACCCTATTAATCACTCCCTTCTATGTGTAGTCTCACCATGTTAAAATATAAACTCCTTGAGGCAGGGGTCATTTCACCTTTGTATTTATATCTCCAGTAGCCATTACAGGATTTGGCAAATACTATGTGCTTGATAATTTTTTTCATTCATCTATTCATTTTTATTTTAGAGGGGATACCTATACATGTATAACTAGGATTATGTGACATGATGTATTTTCTAATCATGATATTTTATGACATAGAGCAACTCTTTGGTATTATGTACATTGAAACAATGAAGCGATAAGTTAATTACCTGTGGAATTCAAACTAATTTGTAGTGTTACCTGTGGGGACATCCTGAAGATAAAGATATACATAAGAAAAACCCTATGGGGATCAACTGACAATGTAATTGGTCCCAAGGAGATAATTAGAAATGAAATTACAGAAATAGTGTTGCTGAGGTGAAAGCAGGGATTTCTGAGTTTGGGAGAAGCTAGAAACAGATTGACCATAGATTTAGCTATTAAACAATGAAGTTAGCCTGTAAGAGTTAAATGTTTGTATACTCTTCTCATTCTCAGCTTCCTAGGGAGGCACTCAAGAGAGTGATACAATAGGAAAGGGAGGGAGAAAGAGCCACTACTGAAATTCACTTAAACTGACATTTACCAGGGATTGGATTGTATTGGCTGCAGTTGGCAAACATCTTTCTCTCTCATACCTTTAGATGAAATGATTGCTAATATTCCATTCTGAGAGAAAGATCAGAACTTGTGATTTCCCCTTATTATCTAATAGGATATTAAGAATTAGAGATGGAAAGAATTTTAGAAGTTAAATCATTCATTTACAGAAGAAATTGAAGTCTTGAAATTGATGATGTTTTCTGATTAGGAGTAAAGAGTTTATAAGTACACCCAATTCACACCTTATAACTTTGTTTTTAACTGGGTGTTTTTTGGACTCTATAGTTTCATTTTCTTTTCTTCCATAAGATTTCTGTTGAAATTCACTGACATTCTTTCATGGAATTCCTTTTTTCACTCTGATAACATGCTATTGCCTGATCAGGTTTTTCCCAATCCATCATCTTCTCTGACATAGTACATCTACAAATCCCAACTTCTATTTTCCCTTGCTTTCATGAAGTTATGTCTATATTTGCTCCCTCATGAACCCAGGTTTCATTTACTTCACACTGATGTACATGTCTTTATTTGAGAGGTGATTAGGATTTACTTAAACTGAATCCCCTAGTTAAAGCTTTTATCTTATGTTTAATAAAATCCAAGTATATAAACTACTACAGAAAAAACTCCCCATTTGTATACATTTGCTAGGAAAACTAGGAAAAAATTTGGCAGAAATTAGGTTTAAACCACCTTTATATTTCATTTATAACAAATTCTGACTGAAGAAGTGACCCAACATTTTAGTCACAGGTTCTTTTGGATTTTTAAAAATAATTAAATATTTTTAAAATTCTTAAAATATACATCTTAAAGTTTTGAGTTTTAAATTATATTCTTCCCTTTTTTCCTCTTCTTTTCCCCTCCCTTGAGATAGTAAGCAATCTAATATATGTTATCCATGTAAAACATTTCCACATTAGTCATTTTGTACAATAAGTTTTGAATAGAATAAAATAATGAAAGAAAGTTTTAAAAAATATTATGCTTCAGGCAATGTCACTTCTTTCTCTGGAGGCAGATATTATGCTTCATCAGAAGTCCTTGAGGTTGAATCATCAAAGAGCTAGAAGGAAAATAGGTGTCCACTGATCGGTGAATGTCACATTCTGAACACCCATCCACGTAGTGCTTTAAAAAAGTGGGCTCAAATCTAAAGTATTTGCTATAAAACATTTCTTCACCCTCCCTATGCCCAACCCCCAAGATCACTTTTGGTTTCAGCATAGGATGTATTATTCTTTGATTGACAGGCAAGAATCTTGGCTACTTGATCAATTCACTGCTAGACTAGGTCTCACCATTGGCTTCTGAGACCTAGTACTTCCATGGCTCAAATTCTACTGGATATTTCTGTTGAATCCTTTGTCATATTTCTGTGCTTCTGAAGTTTGCAACATCATAATCTGGCTTACTTATTCCCTATGATATTTATTCCTCTAAGTAATAGAGGCTCCGAGGAAATGAGTTAAAGGCTGGATGGTAGCCTTTGTGGGTCAGTATGGCAGCCAGTGGCAGCAGTCGCTACTAGCTTATTCTCAAGTCTTAGAACATTTTTTGTCTTTCTTTCCACCATGTATTTCCTCTAATCATGTCTTTTATATGCACATACAGCCAGTTAAAAGGATTTTTATCACCACCAATAGGAAACAAAGAATACATACACACACACACACACACACATGCATTCTGAAACAGGGAAGTAAAGGACAAAACTTCCATCACTTCTAGTTAGTAATAGGATTGCTCAAGCTGAAATCAAGCTAGCATATTGTAAATATTCTAAGTATCTTGTCTAGGCTTTCATTGGATTTCTTTTCATTGGCAAAAATAAAAACAATTTACGTGGGGAATATAGATTATATAGTAATGGAGAGAGACTTAGAATTGGAAAGAACTGAGTTCCAGTCTTACCTCAAAATACTTGTTTGACCCTGAGCTTATTTTCTTTTATTCTCTGACACTTGCTCATCCTTTATCAGAAAGGTAATGCCAAGATGATGTATAATTGAATTGGATTTAAGTGAGGGAGGACTGTGCAAGGTCATCTGGCTCACTTTTCCCTCCAGAGTCATTGGGGTCCAATGGCCAGATGTAGATCAGCATGACTGGAGATTGGCCCTGTATGCAATGGGAGACCTTGGCATTTTTTTTTAACATTAACATCTTCAACAGTTTTACTGAGACCATAGCCAGTCAGTGATTAAGACTAGATAAACAACTGAGGCAAAGAATTGTCACTTATATATATCTCTCAGTTTCCTCATCTGTAAAATGAAAGAACTGGATTTGGTGAACTTTAATGATCCTTCCAGGTACAAATTAATGATCCTATGATAATAATTAATAGAAATTATTTAAGAGAAATAATAGCATGTAGAATAACGTGAAAGAAAAGACTTCAATGCATGACTCACAAAATAACTTCAGAGGACCAGTAATACATGACTCCTACCTCAAAGCAGAGAGTTAGGTCAGAATGAGGCATAAGTTTTCAGACTTGGAGAGGAAAAAAAGCAAAAATCAACAAAGTAAGTATGTTGATAGTTTCCTTACTTTGTATTTCTTCAAAGTAATTATTATATAACTTAACTCTGTTGAGTCCACAAACCTACATCTTGGTTTCTCAAGTAGAGATCTATATATATGTTTCAGAGTACAATCTGCCAAGATTCACTATTGCTTCCATTGAAGGCCTTTGAATTCATGAAGTTAATTGAAAGTGTCATTTCTCTGGAAAGGGTCTCTTTTAACAATATGGAGACAAAAGCTGGTTGTGTGAAAATACATTTTACAACATTAGTTTACATTTTTTCTTTTTTCAGTAGTCTATAGAAAGTCAGAATGTTTAGTGTTCCACAGGCTTTCAATAATATCTTAATCAATCTTTGAATATATGCACTCCAAAAATAAAAAGTAGAAAGATAAATTGGACATTTTTAACATATGACATGATTTTGGAAGTATTGTTAATCAGTTAATTGCTAGTGATTGAATTCAAATACTTTAAAACCTGGTTCACTGGATAAAGTCACTATTAATTGAGAGTATCGGCTGTCCTGGACAGAATGATTTAAAAGACTCAGATTAATAATTATTAATATTTATATGAAATAATCTTATCAAAATGCAAACATCATAGTTAACAGCAATTATATTAGCAAAAAAGAAAGCAGGATGGCATAGCAGAAAAAAAGTATCAACTCTCCAGTCATAAAATCTGGATTTAATTCTTCTCTCTAATATTATGTAATTTGGGGCAATTCATTCTCTCTGAGGCTCAGTCCTTCATCTCTAAAATGGGGATAAAAATAACACCTATCTCAAATGATTGTTGTAGGGATCATACATAATGATACAAGTAAACTACTTTATAAATCTTTAAATACTTTATAAATGCTAATTATCATCCTATACCCCCTCACTCCTAGATCACCTCAAGAAAAAAAGTACATATAATGTCAGCATTCATGCCATGTAAGTATGCTCTTAGTATTCTTTCTCAAAATTTCTCCAAAAAAGACTGGCAAATGCTAACAGCCCCAAATCCACACAATGAAATAAAATACCTAGAGATCTACTTATCATTTTTCCTCTGTATAAAGGAGATGACATTATCCAGAATAAGTTAATCTCTATTTATTGAATATGCACAAAAAAAAAAAAAAACAGAACACTGCTTTAGGCGCTGAGGGTCATCGCTAAAGAGATCAAGGATTCAATTTCTATCTTTGAAGAATATGCAGTAATATGAGGAATGTTATAAGATAATCACTGATACATGCATATAAGTTAAAGTGACATCAGCATGCCCAGCTACAGTTCTGCAGGGACATACACATTTGTGAAATATGAAAATGAAAGCAGAAGGATGAAACATGGGAAAGGTCCAAAGTGACTAGATATTGTGGTATTGTAGCATGGCAATTGGTGAATTCAACAGCCATCTTGGCTAATGTTATTTACAATGAAACTGAAAAAATACTTCTGTACATTTGTGGAGATGTCCATGAGTGGATAACCAATAGGAAATGTAGTATATTTTAAAAATGGAAAGAAAAGGTACAATTTTTCTTTGTGTATCAAGGTTAGTGCTTACATGCTTTGATGTTTTCATTGTATTCCTTTTTCTTTACTTCATAAAATCATTGGGTTTGCATCTGTTTATTGAAAGAAACAAGATTTCAAAAGGGTAAAAGGTCATGGATTCTATGCTTCTTAGAAATCCCAGTGTTTCCTCCTTCCTTAAAAAAGCTTTATTAAACTATGAGAAAAGGGGTAAAATTCTCTCTGAAGATTTTAAGCCTATCAATTTCTATGTGCATGATTTAAGTCAAAGTAGATTAAAGGGGAGCAAATGAAACACATGGATAGAATTTTGGTCCCTACTTCAAAAATTTGCAGTTTACTACTGGGTAGGCCCCTGGAGAAAGGTTCCAACTATTTTGAAAGAGGTCTCCTCAAAGTGGGTATCTCATCTCCAAATAACTTGCCTTGTAAAGAAATCTTTTAATCTTTCTCCAAAAGAGCATTTACACTAGAGGATAGCACCTTGTAATATGGCAAGGGTAACTGCTAGCCAGAATCAACAGCAGAAGACATTCAAACAAATGGCCCCAAGATGTGACTTGTATTCTCTTATTCTTGCTGTCAACTCCCATCCTTTTTTAGGGACTTGGACTTTATTCTGAAACAATCAGTCACAGTGCTTTTGACCTTTGGTTATATGCTAGACTATTTCCATCATGAGATGTGTCTTTTCTTCCAAGGAAATTCTCAGTGTCTCAGTAACTGATATATTTATGAGACACAAATCAAAACAGATAGTCTAAAAAAAAAATAAAGTGACTGAGGGTGGGACTTGGGAAGAGCTGCTTCCTTGAGTAGTTATTTGGCCTGCTGCCTAAAATGGACATGGGTATCTCAACAGATGTCTGTTAAATGCACTGCAAAATCTCCTCCCCTCCTAACAGTAAATTATGAAAACAGAGTTGAAAGTCACCAAGCCTCCTAAATTTGAGGTTTGTATTTGTTTAATCTCCTCTAGTATTTTTCTTCCAGTTATTAAAATTACAATTAGATAACATGTGTTTATACAGATTAAAAACAGCCACACTCTTGTATTGATGAGGAAAGCCCCATTTCCAAATTTTGCATATTTGTAATTCCACCTTACCCACTCAATCTATTTTGCTAAAACTCCATCAGAGTTATAAAGTACAGTTATTCCTGTTGTCTTGATGAGAGGTCAAAGGTCCAAGGTGAAGAAATCTGTATAGTTCATGATTAAAGGTAGGTTTTTAAATGGGTTTGATAAAGGCTTGTAAAAAAGCCAAAAGAGATCCTGCAATTTTAATGTTAAGTGGCTTTTGTATTGGAAAAATGCCCAAGGGCCATGTCTAGCACGGTCACTTACAAATGACTGATGGGAGATCAATACAGACGAAGTGGGGATGCAGCTTTGTCATTGGGATATGTAGTTAGTATGTGATTAGCCTTAAGTAGTATTGCCTTAAATGTAGATGTGCAGTAAAGTACTTAATGCCCATTCACTTCCAGGGTGGTTTCTATAGATAGAGGGTGCCACTTTTTCTGACTGACATTCAGGAGTGCACATGAGACCCATTTAAAGCTTCAGGAAAGACTATTGACAATGATTCTGTGACTAGAACAAAATGATACCTTTAAAGATCTTTAGACTAGAAGGATTTTTTTTAAATGAAGTTTTTTAGAATGTTAGGCTCAAATGAATGAAGAGTAGACTCAAGTCTCTTAAATTTGTCGAAGGAACTAGCTGGTTATGTTTAATATGGAGGAGATATAGTAGATCTCCTAAAAATTAATGAAGGGCTATCTTGTGAAAGAAAAAGCAAACTTTTCTGTATGAATCTAGAGGAAAAGACTAAGACTAATGGGTATAATTTATTAGAAAATAGATTTCAGCTTAATATAAGAAAGAAGTTCCAAGGTAATGGAGTGGACTGAATTCTAGGTTTTAATCAAGAAAACTTAAGTTCATATGTGACCTCAGATTCTTAATGTCTCTGTGATTCTGAGCAAGTCAATTAAAACTTCTTTGCCTCAGTTTCCTCAACTGTAAAATGATTATAATAGCACCTAGGACAGTTCTTAAGATCAAACAAGATAATAATTGTAAAATGTTTAACACAGTGCCTGTCACATAATAGGTGCTATATAAATAGTAACTATTATTTTAATTATAATTATACCACTCAGGAAATGGAACAAACTGCCTTTTAAGGTAGTGAGAAATGTTCAAGTAAGTAACAAAAATAACAAGCCATCAAAAATATTTTAGAAAATATATGTATCAGGTACAGGGTTGGATAACCTTCAAGGTTCCTTCCACTCCCTTTTGCCAAGTCTGATGGATGACACATAAAGGAAATGATAATATACCCTTATAGGATCTCAGGAGTAGAAGATATCTCTGAGGTTGTCTTATCAACAAAGATGAACAGAAATCCTCTGTGCTAGCAAGATGGGGCTAAAGAAGTTACCTGACAACAACAAGATTACATGATGATCAGTTCTGATGGATGTGGCTCTTTTCAACAATGAGATGACTGAGGACAGTTCCAAAGATCTTGTGATGAAAAAAGCCATCTACACTCAGAGAGAGGACTGTGGGAACTGAGTGTGGATCACAGTGTAGCATTTTTACTCTTTTTGTTGTTGTTTACTTGCATTTTGTATTCTTTCTCAATTTTTTTTTCCTTTTTGATCTGATTTTTTGTGTGTGTGCATCAAGATAATTGTAGAAATATGTATAGAAGAACTGCATATGTTTTATATGTATTGGATTACTTGCCATCTAGGGGAGGGAATGAGGAGAAAGGGGAGAAATTTTGGAACACAAGGTTTTGCAAGGGTCAATGTTGAAAATTTATGCATGCATATGTTTTGAAAATAAAAAGCTTTAATAAAAAAAGAAGTAACTTGATTTGAAATGTCCCTTTATCTGCTAAAACTCCATGACCATAGTGTCTGTTTAAAGCTAGGGTTCTCAAGTATTCCCTCATGGTTTCATTTGCCTTTGTGACCTGCCTAACGGGACAGCTTTCCAGTAGAAAAAATGGCCACCTCCTTTAGGTATTGCCGTGCAATGCAGGGACTGCCCAGGCAGCATTTCCGTTTATATGCCATGGATGTGTAGCCTGAGTACACTGCAATCTCATTTAGTTTCCCCTGCAACATTAAGCAGAATGGAGAATAACGAAATATGCAGCAGTTATCTTTTGCATAGTCAGTTATCAGTGCAGGGAAAATATAATAATCAGAACTATAGGGAAAAGGTGGGTCTCGGCTCTCTCTACCCAAAAGAAATAGGCGAGAAAGAGATTTTGGCAATTTTGAAGAGTTTCGGGCTGCACAACAGAGCACATGGCCTATTGTGGGCAATAGCAGGTCCATTTCATCTACTGAGAAAGCACATTTGTTACTAGCTTGCAATTCACAAAGTGGTATCTGTTTTCAAAGCTAAGATTAGTATCAGGGAAAAAAAGCCATTGAAATTGATTAGCTAATGTTCTTAAAGTGCTTCAAAGATATAGAGAGCTATATAACTGCTTATTAATATTATTTATTATTATTAATAAGTTAATATGTTTTTTTTAATGTTTGGTTAAGTGCACTGCAGTGTTTTCTCCCCAGTGACCAGGCATTAAAGACCAGCTAGAAAGGCAAACTACTCTAGCATTTCATACTTTGTTTTTCTAATCTCTTCTTTCTTACATTCTTTCTCTTACATTTAAAATTCAGTGCTTACCTTAATCTACAATCCTCATTTACCACAGCACCATTTCAATGGTAGATAATTATTGTCCTATTATCTTATGGCAAGAGTGAAAACATGTCCTATTACAAACCACTGACAAAGTTGTTATTTATATCAACTTTTGACAGTTTTTTTTTTTTTTAATTATCAAGAGTTGTTATTGTTCATCATTTTGAGCTCTGTTTGACTCTTTCTGATCTTATTTGGAGTTTTCTTGGCAGGAATATTGAAGTGTTTTGCCATTTCCTTCTCCAGCTCATTTTTACAGATGAGGAAACTGAGGCAAGCAGGGTTAAATGACTTATCCAGGATCACACAGCTAATAAGTATGTGAAGCCAGATTTGAACTCAGGAAGATGAGTCTTCTTAACTCCAAGATCAGCACTCTGTGCCACCAAGCTGTCCAAAGGGAATGGCCAAGAAGTTTCTAATCTAATTTGGTCAGGCCCCTTTCCTATCAGTGTCTTTTGTTTTATTCCTAGCTATACCATTAAATTAGAAGCTACAGGTATACAATAGCATAAACTTAGGGCATGTTCTGGTAAACAAAAGTCCAGGAGTTCAAAGCCCAGGTCAGCTATGAGCTAGAATTATGTCCACCCTTGAACAAGCTGATTCACCACTATAAGTCTCAATTATCCTAGTAAAACATGTGGCTAGACTAGATGCTTTCCAAGCTCTTTTGCAGTTTTAAAATTCTATGAATTTGTATTTCTGGACAAAAAAAAAAACAGTCTATTAATCTATGTGGTTCTTTCAGGAAACATTTATTAAGCACCCACTGTGTGTATTGTGCTTTCACAGGATGTAAAGCACTATCCTCCTGCTGCATCATTTACCATTTGAATAGGTCTTTCGCATGTAATTAATTATTAGTAGTATCTGGGCACCCCAGCTGTCAAAGTAAAGATGAGATAACACACTGGCTCTGACTGTCCAGATCTCTGTTATGCATAAGTTCGACATCCTTGCATACTTTCCCACATAAATCAAATCTGACCCAGAAGCTCCTTGAAAACTGAATTGTAGATGTCATAAGCAGGGTATTTGGAGGGGAAGTAGTTTATTCTCATATCTAAGGAAGAGATGGTTACACTTTTATCAAGGCAAATTAGGAAGTAACTAAAATTATAAAAAAATATTAATTCTTCATTCCATTATTTCAAATGATAAAAGGGTATAGACAGAAAACTGGAATAAATAAATATATAACACTGGGTGTTCTACATTTCTACTATATAAGACTAATATTGTAGTACAAAATTTCTCATTTAGTTACTATATAAAGTATTAGTATTATCAGCATTGAAAATCTTGGAATACTAATATCTAAATCTAATATCTAATATCTAAAGGAAGAAACTGCCTCGTAAGTCACAAGTAGCACAAAGAGAGTTCTGCAAAAGGTGACTGGGACATGTAGAATGAAAAGCACTGATAAATCAATCTTATTAGATAAATTTAATAGAGTGGAAGAGGAAATTAGAAATCCAGAAAAGAATATGACAGCTGCTATGTAAGGATCAGGCCAGGAAGAGATCATTGAAGGTGTTATCAGTTGGGGGAGAAAAGAATAACTTCTGGGAGTTTTCTATTGATTATTCCTGTTAATTGTTGCATCTTGATTGCTATTAATACCCATGAACAAAGCCCTAGCTATCCCAGCCTTACAAATTTGCTCCACAGGTAAACCAAGGCATACTATGTTGTTTAGGCATTTTCTAGCACCACTAGTTTCTCTACAAACTGATATTTTCTTTTTTCCCTCTAAAAGTAAGTTATTTCAAAAGTATTTTTGGCAATCCAGTTAACTATGGTCGAAAGAATGAACACCTATTTGTTTAATTGAGCACATATGGAGTTATATTACCTTCAAATATGCTGCTGAGTAATATTCCTTTCCCAAAGTGAATTTCTTTTCTAATAAATACAATTTAGGTACTGTATCCCATGACAAAAGAAATAGGAGAAAGCTTATGTTCTCTCTTATAGCAATGAGGCATTATTTTAAATTGCAGCAAAATAATTTCTATATCAATAAAGATTCAAGGTTCATTTTTCCCCCTATTTTAGAAGGGTCTGAGAAGAAGGTGATTTGATTTTTTTTAAATCTCATCTCAAGTCATTCTCCTTTTTGACATTCAAAATAATAATCTCCATGTCAATTCACATAAAGATATTTTAGCTGGGAATAAGCTTTTAATTGTTCTCATAACATGGAGAAAACCTTTAGCCTTGCCCTAAATCACTTATACACAATATGATTACAAAGTTTCATTTTGTATATCTACTATAAATAGATAATTCTAAGAACAAAAGAAGTTTTCCTTTTCTCTGCTGAAACAAAGTTTTATTTATTTGTTTTTAAAGGGGAAATAATGAAAGGATATTACTTATAATATTTTTTAAAAATAAAAGTGAAGAAAACTAAAGCAAATAAAAATTTGGTATTTGGGTTTTTTTTGGAGTTATAAATAAAAAATAACTAGGAAAATTATTTAAAATTATTTAACAGATCATAATTAAATAGGTTTAAGCAAAGGTCCCATGAAGTCCTTAGTTCAAATGCATAGATAACCCTAATGTCAGAAGTCTTTAAGTTTTATTAAAGTACAAGCTTTCTAAATTGTCAGACCCTGAGATTTTGGAGCTATTAGACCATATAGGTGACAAAGTTTCCACTACTTTGCTTTTACCCTATAATTTGGGAATATTTGTGAAAGAATGCTACATCATCTATCCTTACATCTTTTTCAAACAATAAAAAAACTTTTTTTGTTAAGTTCGGAGAAGTCAGTATATACCCATTTTTGTTTCAAGTGCATATTTAACTATTCAAAGAATATGATATGATATTACCTTTCTTTTCTTTCCCCCCCTCTTTTTATCATTTCATTCTTCCTATTTCTCTCTCTTCTTCCTTTTCCTCTTTCCCTCTACTTCCTTCCTTTTTCTTTCCTGCCTTTCTTTTCTTCTTTTAATCTTTCCCTTCTGCTTTCCTTCCTTCTTTGTTTCCTTCTTCCTTCCTTCTCTCATTCCTTCTTTCCTAACTTTCCTCATTCCTTCCTTTCTTCCTTCCTTCTTTCTTTTGCTAAAATACCAAAATAACATTTTGGACCCATTATTAGGTAAATTTCTACAAATTCAGAAAAGTCTTACTGGCATTTTCTTCATTGCTTTGTCAGTCAAGATCATTTGAATTTGCTAAATTAAAAAGAAAAACTGATTGGTCTTTCAGAAACTGTCATTTCAGCAGGAGAATACCTAGTGTAGGAACTCACTCTATGCAGGCAAATAAATCCTAAGGAATTGCTGACATACATAGTGCTTAAGAGAGTTGCAAAGAGGCTACACAGTCACTATATAGAGGTAGAATCTGAACTCAAATCTCCCTTATTTTTAAACTCAGGACTCAATCCACTATATCATGCTGTTATCAAGTAATACTTCTCCATCTATTTTAGATAGTAATGATATTATAAAATGCATATTTATCTCTAGCAAAAAAAATGTCCTCTCAAAATCTTAGGCATTTTTTTTTTGCACTATAGCCAAAAATCCATTGTGTGCTGGCAAAGATTATATCCTTATAAAAATACTTTAAGAACATCTTTCTTAAAGGAAGCCTTGATAGATATTACTTCCAGATGAAAGATAAAATTACTCTTTCCAGAACCTCCCAAGAAATTCAACACCCTCATCTTGAAAAGTATTCAACTATCTAATTATAAATTACAGTATGTCCATGAGTGTATATGCATGTTTTTGTATATGCACATGTATACTGACTTGCATTGTGTTTGATAAATTTAGTAAAATAATCATACCTATACTTTGGATTTTCTTTTTCTTTTTTTATGGGAAAGGAAAGACGATCTATGAAGCCTGGGATAAATACTAAAGAAAAGCCAGGGCTCTGTAGAAATCAATCTCCTGCTTTATATACTCCCAAATTATACTCATAAAGAAGAAGCCTCCAGCAGCACTGTCAGTCATGATAAAGCTATCAGTCGGAGATTTATTACGAGTTTTCTTTTCATGTATTCAATGGAAAACATCCCACAGGTGTGTTTGTATTACCAGAGATATATGAAGATTAATTGCGTGCCCAGGCGCTGAAATTCATTGACATATTTTCTAAGATTTAAGTCGTGTTAAGCCAAATGGCTTTAAAAAAGGACTGTCCAGAACATTCACATGGAGAAGGAATACGATATCCTCAAGGTTTAAAGACAAAGGCCAAATCACTATCATTTACCTTGAGGGAATATGAATTCAGCTTTCACCTTGAGGCTTGAGATCTCATTTCCCTAATATTCAGGAAAGCCAACATCAAGGGGATGTGGGGGTGATCTCTCCCCCCCAAACACACGTGACCTTCCCACTTCTTTCCTTTCTGAATAGAGCACACATGTAGCCAGAGTTTCCTATCAATAATAACATAAGCCTTGAGCAGAAAAAAGTGCTTTTTGACAAAAGTGGTTCCTACCAAGATAAAAGGTGTCAAAGTTACATTATCCTCTTTTCTGAAATGCTTTATCCATTTTTTATCTATCCTATTTCTGTTGAAAACAAATACCATAAAATTAAACAAATTCCTATTTTAGACCTAAATTTTTCTATTTCAGGATGAGATACACAGAAATATTATAGAAGATATACTTAGATTTCCAGGCTTTTAGCACCATATATGTCCTACATATTTAGAAAAGTTTGGGTGCTGATACTGATTTTATTGTTTTTCTGGACTTGCAATTTCAGCGATGTTGCTTCTTTATATGGAAAATATTCTATACCAGTACTGACCAACAGCTATTCTTCAAGTTATGATGCTAGGTGGTTGCTTGGGTTATTTTAAGTTTAAATAATTTACCCAAGTTCACATAATTGTAACACAGAAAGACATTTAACCCAGCTCTTCCTTACTACAAAACTAGCTGATGTTTACCAAACCCCTCTAAACATCCTATTTACTAAACCCTTAATTCCATGTCCAATACTCTATTTGCTATACCATCTCACAAAGTATCATCTCCTTATTATGACATACTCTGAGGCTTCAAATTTTATAATCAACTATCAGTCATTGTCTTGATAAAATTGAAAATTTGTTATCCTATCATTTAAAAAAGACAAGTGTGTGTGTGTGTGTGTGTGTGTGTGTGTGTGTGTGTGTCTGTGCATGAGGAAGAGAAATGAGGCAAAATGAGGAAAACCCTAGTATATTGGGATATACTAGATAATGCATTGGGTGGGAGACAAATACAAAAACTGCCTTAATTAGAATGGGTTTCAGGAAATCTATTGTAAAAGTAATATCTGTCATTATTTTTTCTTACTTTATGCAAAATGGTATCAACAGACTACTCTAATGATATGGTTTGTTTGATTTAAATAATTATTGAGAAAGTGCAGAACAATTAAACAATGTAATATAGGGAAAAGAGCATAGATTTGCATTCAGCTCCTGAATTCAAATTCTGACTTTGTAATTATTTAAGTGACCTTGAATAGACTATTTATCCTCTCCAGATCCATTTCCTAATCTGTGAATGGAAAAGGTTGGACATCTTTTCTATTTTTAAAATTTCCTGTAAAGCTATACATTTGTATATATATAAAGGTATGGATATTGTACCCATATAGCTCAATAATATAAAGTAAAAATACTGAAGACAGCAGTGGATCATTTTAGTCATCTAGTCATTGGGCTAGTTATAAAATTAGAATGAAATAACTTCCTTTTCTTCCATCATCAGAATTTTTAGCCTACATTCCCTATGATTTTTTTTTTCCTTTTGTCCGCAACTATCAACCACTCATGATCAGAAACAGTAGAGACTATCAACAATCTTAGAATTCACTTCAACTGAAGACAATCAGTTGTATATTTAGTGAATAAAGAGCAAATTTGTGAGGAGCTAATCTGTTCAAGAATATGAGTTAGAACAATATACTCAAGAAAGAATACAGGATAATTCCCTTAATATTTTCAAATTTTGGAATAACAAGGTTATTTTGATGTTTAGATGCATCTGTGAACTTATCATTTCAGATCTTATTCTCTTGACCTATACTCCACTGTATTCTCCTATAAATCATCTCTCAAAAATATATGTACTGGCGAATATTATCCAAATTTCCTTACATTGTCAGATACTAATGTAGCACTTGGGATATTAGTCTATTATTATTTGCTCTCTCAAGTGTTCATTACCTAGGGAATGTGACTGTGAACTTGTTTTAAAAATATGCATATATATGTAATATACAGTCACACATGTAATATATAATAGTGCTACATGTAATATATAGTTATTCTTATATATGTTTATAATACATAGTTATTCATATATATGTATATTCTTATATATGTATGTTTGTAGTTATATGGATGTTACATATAAATGTATACATAACATGTACTATATACACATGTTTATATATAACTATAACTCTGTATATGTAACTATATTTATACAATTGATTTCCTTTGTAATATTATGCATTTTATTTTATTCAACTAAAACTATCATTCTAAGATGAAATCTAAGGCTTCACCAGATTGCCCAGTGGCTCCAAGTGACATGCAAAAAATTTAAGTATCCCTGCTTTAAATGGATATTATGTACCTTTCTGGCTACTCATTAATACAAAAGAAAAAAGCTAGCATTTGTGTGATGTACTTATTATGTTCTTTACAAATATCAAATCAGATGTTCATATGAAGCCTCAGAGATAATTGCTAATATCTCCATCTTACAGTTGAGAAAACTGAGGCAAACAGAGTGACCAAAGTCACCTCTATCTATCCAATAAGCATCTGAAGCTGGATTTGTACTCATCTTTCTAACTACAGCTGAGTAATCTACCCATTGTACCACTTAAATGCTAACAAAGTTTATTGAGTAACTATATATATATATATGCATATATATGTATTATATACAATTTATAAGCACTAGGAATTTGAAGGCCAAAAAAAGTTTTTTTGCCCTCAGGGAACTTACAATTAGATCATAATATGTAATAAAATAATATATATATATATATATATATATATATACACACACACAAAGTAATTTCTAGACAGTGGTAATGCAGAAAAGGCTGTGAGAGGATCAGGATCGGAGATATCACTTGAGTTGAACTATGAAGGAAGCTAGGTTTTTATTTAAGCAATAGAACTGAGAAGGAGGATATCCCCACATCTATCCAAGGATATGAACGTGGAAGATGATTTAGAACAGCAAGCAAATCTATTAGGAGGTAATGTAGAATTGTGAAGCCCAGTAATGTCCAATTAGCCTTGAAAAATAAGTTAAAACCAAATTGTGTACTAGAGGCAAGAGGGAACCACTGAGACTTCTTGAGCAGCGTAGTACCTTAGACAGTCCTATCAATTTTAGACAGGCTTATCAATTTTAGACCTGGAATATAAATTTAGCATTTGGGTGAAAAATGAATTTAAAAGTGGATGAGACAAAGCAGGAGATCTATTATTTCTATAATTTAAAAAATCTATATAACTTCTTCAGTAGTGATGTTTTGCAGCCCATTTATATTCATGTATCACGCCATTGTCCTTTGGTTGACCCTCAACTTTTTAATTCTTCAGAAACTATGATATTCCATGACTCACAATCAATACAACATTATGAGAAGAATACTTTATTTTTTTGGCAAAGAAAACAATAGACATAATTCTCAAAAACAAAATTGGTTACATTTGAATATCATGGTCATTTCCTTTCTCTGGCACTTAGACTACTCCCAACATTTAATGAAAAATCACAGATACAAAATATTAACATGGCAAGGATTTTGAGTGATCGTGTAATCTATCCAGAGTTGAAAAGAATATCCATTTTACATATACAAAAAGTGACCATCAAATCTCCATTAAAAGCTCCAGTGATCTGAGAATACACATCTGTTTAGAGTAATATTCCACTTTGAAGTAGTTTAACTAAAACAGTACAAAAACCAACCTCCTCCTTCTTTCAACTTCTACCTTCTGGGGTCAAGGAAAAAAACTCTAGTCTACCTTTTAGACAACATTAATTTATATTTTTAAAGACAGTCATTGTAACACAATTTCAGCTCTTTTTTCCCAGTTAAACTTCACTCAGTTGTTCCGATCCATTTCTTCATAATCATTATCATTATAACAACAATAATTTATATTGGATTTTAAGCTTCATAATTTTTTTCAAATATTTTTATTTGTTCTTTACAACCTTAGAAGGTAGTTGCTATTATTAATTCTCATTTTACAAATAAAGAAACTGAGACAGACAGACTGTAAGTGACCTTCCCAGGACCACATACTTAATAGATTTCTGAGGAGGAATTTGAACTTGTTTCACTGACTCCAGATTTTGTGCTCTATCTACTACATAAATTGCCTTTCTCTCCATATATCATAGTTTTCCAAATTTTTTGTGCTAAAATGTGACTTCTTCCCAAGATAGAAAATAGTAAATAAAATAATTTACCATGCTCTGAATGTCATGTCTTTTCTAATAAAGACCAAAATTATTAGTATTTTTGAAAATTTTTGTCTGACATATATTATTAACTAACAGCTTGTGAGCTACTAAAATCCACAGATCTTTTTCATATGAGTCTTTGTTTAATCATATCTTCTCCATGCTGTATTTGTACCAATGATTTTTTCAATTCTTGTGTAATAAAATGCCAGCACAGTATTGCTTCCCTTCATTACTTCTTATCTTAATATTCTCTAAAAGTTTTACCACTATAACATAAAGATTTCCTCATATAAGTATACTTTAGTAGTCCAATGGATCTTTGATCACCATATATATTAATTATATAATATAAAATATTAACATATTAATATATATTATATATCTCTTCATTTGTGCAGATTACAATGCTTTCTCATATTATTTAGTTGCTTTTCATCTTTTGAGAAGGATTCATTCAAGTCATTCAAGGTTTTTTCCTAGATCTTTCTAAATGTTGAAGCTATCAATGGAGTACTTCATGCCCCTTGCTTGTTTTATAATTATGCATTTTCTTGGTAATATCCTTAAACAACTGCTTGAACCATATGACATCCTTGAAAATAAATATATGATAGTCTGACTTTTCTCACTCTGTGTGTCTCCATTTTACTTTGTGTTAATGATATTTTTCTAATAAACAAACCTATACCTCTACTTGCTTTATATAATCTTGAGGAGGGAACTGTATTCAAAGTTAGGAAAATAATTCAAATTGAAAACTAGTTCAAATCAAATATCTATCACCTATGGATCTTAAGCAAGCCATAATTTCTCTGGACTTCACCTTCCTCACCTATAAAATAAGAATCTCTAGTTGGTCTCTAAGGTAACTTAAACCCTAAATCTATGAGCCCAACATAGTTTTCAACAGCCATCTTATTGACCTAAACTGTATCACTAAACCCCAGTGGAACTTATGAAGTCTAATTGCTTTCTTTTATTATCCACATCCCATGCTTTATACATAGATCTCTGATCCTTTTTCTTGTGTATTGTCTCCTGTGAATTCTCCCATTAGTAGGCAATGTTTATTTAAATCATGACTAAATTTTCCTCTTTGCAACATATCATCACAGGTCTTTCTTCTGCTTTTTTGGATTAAACATAATAAAACTAATTCTCATTCTGCAAGACAGAACTTCTAACACTTGAAGATAACTATTATCACCCCCACACTCCATAGTTTTGTTTTGTTTTTCTTTGTTTTCTCTGTAGGTTAAACATTTATAGTTCTTTTAAAATCAGACCTTTTTTGTGGATCCCAGTCACTTTTGTCAGTCTGGGTGAAAGCCTATGGACTCCTTTTTTAAAATGTGTTTGAATACTTAAAATATGTAGAATTTCAAATGAAATTAATTTTATTTTTAAAAATTTATGTTCATAGATCCCATGATGTTCTAACCAGTGGTTCTCCAAGTCAAGTCCAGAGATTCTCTGGTGGTCTCTGAAGGTCTGCAAATTCAAATTAGTTTTTTTTCTAATATAGTAAATATCTATCAATATAACCCACATAAACAAAAATTCTTCAGACAGATCCTCAATAGTTTTTTTAAATAGTATAAAGATAGTGAGAACAAAAAATTTGAGAACCACTGTGACTATCAAGAACTTTTTGAATCCTTACAATCATTTGCTGTTCATTATTACTACCAGATTTTTGTCACCCTTTTCTTTTATGGGTATGTCTTCAATGATACAGTCTAAGGGATTAAACATGTAAAACAATATAGGACAAAGGACAGGTTCCTGAGACATTGGATACCTCTGGCATCAAATCATAAATGATTATTCTTTTGAAATCCAGTCATTCAACCAGTTCTGATTTCACCTAATTATGCTATTGACTAGTTCTCTTTCTCCTTCATTTTTACAAGAATAATATCATGGATACATCAGGGACTGGAAAATGCTTTGTTAGAATCTAAGTAAACTATATCTGTGGCATTCTTCTGTCCTATCATTCCAATAATTGCATTCAAAATTAAATAAAGTACATCTAGAAAGAAAAGTTTTTTAATAAAATATTTATATCTTTAGATTTTATATAACCTGCATTCCCAATGTATCCCTCCCTTCTCTTACTTCAAGAGACAATAGCATTTATAACAAATGTTTTTAAAGATAAAAAATTAATCAGTTTATTGAAAAAAAGTATGAAATGTTATATGATCTTCTAAACCAGTGCCAGAGCACTACAAAGAAGGGGTAAGGCCTTCTTGTAGCTTTTGTCATGGGGGGAAGCTTGAATATTATAATTTCATTAAATCATAGATTCAAATATTTTTGACAATGTATGTTTTCCAGTCTCAAATCTTATACATGGATTTCATATGAAGATGGATTTAGTATAGTTTTGGAAAAAAAATTAATATCATCAGTAAAAAAGGTGTTTTACCTAATCTTTAACACTTCAGTTTATATTGTCTTGCTCATACATTTTGAGCCTAGAAAAGTAGGTTGGGTCATTCTGAAGAGCTTTTAAGACGAATATAATAGATTATATTCTATTCTAAGGGCAATTGGAAGTCACTAAAGTTTATTGCGTAGGGAGCTAAGGTAAGATTAGATCTATACTTAGGGAAAATCATGGTAGTAGTTTTGTGGAAAATTAATGGGACTAGGGAAAAACTTGTGTCAACAAGGATGATGATGATCTCAATAGATATGGAGAAATCTCAGGAATGGGTTAGTATTGGGGAAAAGATGTTGAGTTTTGTTCTGTTTTAAAAATCTGAATTTGATATTTCCATGAGGCAACCAATGAACAATTAATAGGCACTCACTATATGCTAGGCACTTTATTAGATATGGAGATACAAGTGTAATCCCTACTCACAAGGAGTAAGACTCAAGTAAATAAGTGAAATAAGTGAAATAACCTGATCCCTTAACTCATTGGTTTGGGATTTTCCTCTCATTGATGGAGATGATGGTCTCCTGGCTTCATGACAGAAGGGGCAAAGTTGATGAGTATAAAACAAGAGAAATCTGAAGCTCTTCCCTTCAAAAGAAAAGATCTTCCACGTAAATCTCTCTTTATGTCACTAGAGGAAGAGAAAGACTGAGAAAATGTCAATATAAGAGAACTGGCAGTCTCTTTCTTGTCTTCCATGGCTTGCTATCCAAGGCATGTGGGGAATTTTTCCTTTAAGTAACATATAGGATTCAAACCAATCCAAGACTCTCACTCCTAAATGGAAAGCTTATTCAATTTATATTGTTTAGTACATATGGTTATATGTATAATTTCTCAGATTTCGGTTTTAATATTGATTTGGATAAAAAGTCGTCTTTACTTTTATTATATGTTTTTTTTTCAGCATTTTGTGGCAGGGAAGTTAAACCTTGCATATAAAATTTGGACCCTCTTTTCCATGTTAAAAATTGCAGTTGTATACCTTAGACTAACAATATTTAAAGAAGCAGACAGGTACGTTTCTAATCCTCTATCCTGGGAGTATATAGGGGCAAGCCTCTTATCCCAGTCTCTTGCTTCTCTTCTGGCAAGAATAAAAGTTTCTCTTGGAGAAGAATATTAGGAAAAAACTGCTAGAGAGGTCTATTCTTGCTCCCCTACAAAGCATCCACATCAAGAAATTTTTGCTCCAGATAGAAAGATAATATACATGTGTGTATGCATATGTACATTTATATAAATATAGATATATAAATATGTGTGTACAGAGAATGTCCATGATAAATATATTATATTTATATATATACATATATATATATAAAACCTTCTAAGTCAAAAAAAGATATACACACACCTTTTCATGTCCCTTCCCCTAAAATAAGATATTGCCATTTAAAATGACAAAGCAGATAGCCTCAGAAGTCTATTCAACTTTGAGGTTCTATTATTCAACATCTCTTTTAGAAAACTTGTTAAAATGAGACAATCATCCTTTTTAATATATTTTTGTATTATACAGAAAAATGTAAAAATTCCTTATTATATAGATTTGAATTGAAAAAAAATGCCACAATCTTTAAAATAAAATGACTCCTTATGATGATACTTTCCTATGGTACTTTGATAAGTATTAGCATTATCTTATTGTCTTTACTAATGCTACAAACGGAGGTAATCAAATAAGAATATGAAACTCAATATAACTCTGGAATTACAAAAATAGATCCTTGAGGATTTTCAGTTCTGTTACAGCTATCATCTTGTGAACATCTCTTTAGGGACATAAGAAAAACCTTAAGATACTTCTCTTTTTTTTGTTTCAATGTTTTTATATGATGCTAGTGGTTATTTTAGAGCAAGCACCTGCTGTTATTTTTTAAAATAACAGTCATAGATTTTGGTTTGCTCTTCATAGCAAAGAGTCTTTATCAAACAGCCAAGTTAGGCAAGGTCAAACATTGTAGCATCCTTTCTTGTACTAAATTCTTGCCGACTTTCATGTTGAAGGACTCTGGGACCAGACCCTGGAGGAGATAAAGATAAAACTATCATTTACACTTTTCAAAAAATGATGATTTCCAGCTGATAAGTGGAAAGACATTTAGTTGAGGCAAACCATCTATCACATTCCAAAAAGAGCCTCAAGAAACACAGATGGGGAGTCGGTGAATAACGACTCAGTCGAACATCCTTTATGAAAAATTGGATAATGAAAAATGGAGTCTTGGGCTTTATTGACATGAGACTAGGCATTAACACAAGAAAACACAGGTTGAAGCAGTTTTGCAAAGCACAGGAGACAGCATACTGCTAATGCACCATCAATGAGCAGGGCACTTATTCCCACTAGATAAACTACCATCTCCAAAAAATGTGTGCTCAGTGAATGTACAGGGCTAGTTTGAGGCCCTATTGGATTAAAGAATAGCTCACATGGGATGTAGAAGAAAACCACTGAATTTCTCTTCTCACTTAAACGTGTTCTTTACTGTGAAGTGATCTCCACAAGAGACCCCCATAAAACTAACTAGAAATGCTTCTGGCAAACTAGTCCAATTTTCAGTTAACTCAATTATTAAAAAAAGAAGCTGGTATAACTTTTCTTCAAATTGACCTTTCTATAAGGGACCCCGTTTAATTTTATAATTGTTTTAAAATAACTATAATTTTACAGGAGGCATCTTCATAAAGTACTGATCTTCCACATTAAAGATCTACATTAAAATGCTAAGAAAGTCAAAACAAGATGAAGGTTTTATACATTTAATTTGGGGGAAAATCATTGAAAAGTGCAAGTATTTTCACATATCCAAGACTTATCTATAATATTTCAATCTATTAGTATTTAGTACTTTAGCTCTGTATTCTCAACATAGAATAGAAATGGAATTCTGAATTCAAATATATCTTGAAAGAGTTGGACCTTGGGGAAGCCACTTAACCTCTGTGTCTCAATTTCTTCATTTGGAAAAAGAGAGGTCAATCTTGACCTACCTCACAGAGCTGTTGGGTGGATTAACTAATTAATAATCGTTGAGGACTCTGGAAGTACAAAGTGCTATGCAAATGCTAAGTATTATTATTATTAATGCTTCACTTAAAATTAGAGCTGGCAGGGATAATAATTTTATGATGTAAAAATGTAGTGAACATTCCAGAATTAATTTTTCATTTGAATATAATTTAAATAATAAAGTGAAACGTGTTACAGAATATTTTGATGCAATTTTTCTACTCAGAAATTTCTACTATGAAACAGATAAAAGCATTCTGTCAAGGATGAAAGAGCAAGACTCAAATGTTAAGAAAAGCAGAGAATGTATTAATAACAACTTGGTTGATTTTTTTTATGAAGCCTAAGACTTTCTGGGCACAGGTAAATTCAAAAGCATATGATTATATTAGGATTACTCAAAGTCCAGCCTGAAATCATGTTTTATTTCTGTCTAGGAAGGCCTTATGGTGATTAAATAATGGTGTTTCTTCTAATGTTTCTATTGCACCACTCTCAGATTTTTCTAAAATAGGTCTTTTGCTTCAGATAAGAATGAAGTACCACAGCCATTATAATGGTTTTTAAACTTTATTATTATTCTTTGAAAGGTAATTATGAAATACTAACAAAACTAAAAATGCAAAAATAGTAAAAATGTATAAATTTTCTGTCAATAGGAAAAACTAGGATTTTTATAAATAGATGTTTTAAACCAAAATGGCAGAACCTTGAATTCTTTAATAAATAACAAGACAAAGAATTAGCAAAAAAAGGAATTTGTATCTTATTCTTACCACCATTACTATATCTTTGGCCAGGAAAATTATATTAGAATCAGATACTATGAATGACTAAAATGTCAAAGTACTTGGCAGTTTTATTTCTCATTTATATGTATGTTAGTAGTCAGGATTCCTACTGATTCTACTAAGGGTGAAAAGAAAACTAAATATTCTAATATGACACATGAGGATTTTATGTAGAGAGAAGCAAACAACCTTAACTTTTTCTCAATGTGTTACATTTGAAAACATAGACTAAGTCCGAGTTTGTCCTTCAGACATTACCTGACAAAAAAAACAGTGAAAATAAGCGATAGTCCAGTCCATTTCAATTTATAGCATCCAATAGCTTCACCACAAAATAATAAAGTGTTCCTAGAAACATTAGAAGAAACACCATTATTTAATTACCATAAGGCCTTTCTAGACAGAAATAAAACATGATTTAGATGGTCTGGGTGGAGGTAGAAGGAACTGCAAAACCATTAGAGATGAAACATGAAATGCTAGAAAGAAAAGGACCAGAATATGAGCAAATGGATAGAAGCATCCATGAAAAAGGGAAAAAAAACCAGTGAGGGGGATATCAATATATTCCTTAATATTTTTGGAATAAGGGAAAATTAGTAAATAATAAGACAATAAAAATGACAATTCATAAAAGAAAAAACTAGAAAGTAAATTTATATAATTTCAACCCCCTCCCCCAAAGGCCATATTATTGTGAATGTACAGATTTCTGCTAAGTCATTATTGTAGTGGCAAAGGGGAGGTCTGTCAAATGATAGATGATATGACAATATGAGAGACAGAAATTAACATTGAAATTCTCCAATTAAACTAATGTGGAGCTTTTTAGTTAGTGAAAGATGTGAAATAACTAATAAAATGAATATGAAACTCCCAATAGCCAAGCCATATTCAAGGAAATCCAATTTAGTCTTGTGCAAATTTAGAGTCTATTATTCTATCTAAAATTAGGAGTTTCCTTATGAAACATCCATAAACCTGTTGAAAAAGACAACAATCAAATGGGAAAACAAAATTTATTTCACTTAACTCTTTAGTAAACAAATTAAATATTTTAGATTTCCATTATAAATCTTGGAATTCATGGAATTCATGCATTCACATGGATAAGTAAACTTTTCCTTTTACTGATTTAGAAACTAACTTATCCAAATCTGCCATCTTATGCAATTTTTATCCAGATCATCCCATAATTTGGTCACATTGAATGTGTTGGAGGCCTTCTTTAAATAGTGGGAATAAGAGTGATTCAGTTATTCTCTTGGCTGTTTTCACTGCATGAAAAAAGCACCTTCTCTTTTGCTTTTTTGTTTCTTGGATAGCATCTTTAGTCTGGTTCTTCTATATAATACCTTGTTTGATATGTGCTTAGACTGCACCCATCTAGACTATACTTTTGCATTATCTTCTGGGTAATATTCATTTTTCAGTTTTTCAAGATTTGAATGGTTCATGGTAGGGACACAATGCAAAACTGATAGAAAATACTGCTATTAAAAAAGTGGAGTTTTGTTCCAGAAAGATGCTTTAATTAATAATATTTCTGATTTCTCAAAAAACAGTTAAGCATCTCACATTTAATTTTGAGCTCAACTAGTCCATTTTCATTGTTTGTCCAAAATATATATTATATACTGAGAAATATATGCTTGTTTTATAGGTTGTTTATCTAACTGCATATCTATCATAGCCTAGAATTGAGCATGCTTCATCCACTAGGTTTTTCCTGTGTGACTAGCTAAAACAAACTCTTGAATATTTAAACTATACTTATTTAATTGAAATCACTTTTTATTTAGCTGAAATCTGTAGCCATAGTTCCATTACCTTTTTTAGGTGCATTCATGGCAAGTTTTAGGTACAATACAAGGCAAGTGCCCAACATTCCTAAATTTTAAAAATAATATGTAAATCTAGATCCTATCTTAAGACCATCTGCTTGATCAGATATTCTCTTCTCATATCTGATTCTGTTCAAAGATCCAACTTTCAATTGATAACAATAATTATAAAACATGACTTATGCTACTAAAATCTTTAATTTTTTGGCTAATACTTCATAATCCCTTACCATACTTTATAAACTTTTTCAGCTCTATCATTTTTTACAGATGGATTGACATCAATGAAAAGTAGTCAAAAGTTTTTTCAAGTTCCAGGAAGCTATCTGTCCAGGAAGCTTAGAGATGATAATATATTTCTCCATTATTTAGCCAGCAAAGAATCTCTTCTTCTAACATAGATGACTTCTCCCCTGATGGTAGCTGTATTGCTACACCACAATTCCTTGGAACTAAAAAAAAAAAAAAAAAAAAAAAAAAAAAAAAAAAAAAAAAAAAAACTATTTTCTTCTGAAGACACTTATTTCCCTTATAGAAATAAAAAATTATACCTATTTCTTAGCTCCATAGATTCAATAGTCCTTCTTTTCTTCCTCCTTTGTATTGCAATCTTCTATCCTTTGATCTCCTTAGGATTTCCCTCTACCATATATTCCTTTTTTCTTTTAGATACTATTACATTCTTTTAAAAAGTACTTCATTCTCTCATATTCTTTTAAGGAACATTCCCATCTTCCAGCCCTCTTTTTATTCTTTTTCTGTATTTTGTCCATATATAACTGTTAATTTCAGCAGCAAAAAAATATCATTCATTTTCTATAAGTCAATGAAAAACATCCTTGTCCTCAATATTTGCAGGCAGTGAGATCCTTAGTAAATCCTTGCCCTTGATGATAGCTGGTATGACCATCTCTGGTGGCAAACTGCTGCGGCAAACTTCCTGTTAGCTGTGCTGGTGGCTCAGCCACTTAGGACTCCTGAGTGAGGTTTAATTTATTTATTGCAGGCTTCCTGCTTTTTCTTGGCATATGGCACTATCTCACTCAACTGCCTTTGACTGGCAATTACTAGATTTCTGCCGAGCACTAATACAAAAGTAAGCTCCTTCAGTTATCCTCTGTGTGGGGGTCTCAAGCCCATGTACACCAGGACTTTATCTAATTAAATCTAATGACCTAACTCTTTCTCCCCACCAGCAGATATTAAGATATCTCCTTGTGCTTCTCCCAATCACAAGATTTTTCTATTAGAGCAGTTGCCTTTAGTACCTTGGGAATTTTTCCTTGTCCAAAAAATTAAAACATGTTCAAACATAAGGGATTGAAACATGGCTGGAAGACTGTAAACAAAGGGAAATGATCAATGGCAATTTGCCCAAGTACATGAAGGTGGCTAGTGAGGTGACATAAGTTCAACATGAGGTTAGTTTTATTTAAGACCTTTATTAATGATCTAGAGGGAGAAGTCAGCAATACTTCAATGAAATTGGCAGGTGATTTTAATTGGGGAGCTATTGCTAACACCAACAAAGACACAAAAGTGATGCAAATAGAGCTTGAAGAGTTAGAAGCACAACACGATAAAGAAAGTGATTAAACTTGCTTGGGAAAAAATGCAGATGGACCAGGTATGGAAAAAAGAATACTAAAGAAATTCCATTTTGGGAAAGTCCAGTTTTGGATATCATGAAACTCTGAGGCTCATGATATGAAATGAATTATGGTTTTATATTACAAGATGGCTTCTACAAACAATAGAGTGAAGAATATTGGTGTTATGGACCTGAAGAAAATGACCAGAACTCTAGAGAAACAAATGTTCATTAAACCCCTGAAATAATTTTGGAATTTTGATATTTAAAGCTACAATATAGTTATATAAGTTTAGCACCAGAAAAGTTCTCAGCACTACTTTGTCACCACATTTGCTCTGTATTTCACATTTCATAATTTCTTCATTTGCCACCAAAACTACAGAAAACCAAATGAACTAGGCCAACAAACAAAATCAAGCCATAATAGTTCATTTCTTTGTAGTATGGGGCAAATTTTGACTCAACGAGCTTGTAAAATTTCCCTTTAATATGAAAATATTTTGGATCTAGTCATCTCTGTCAACACTGCCAGGCTGCTGTGGATAATTCTAAGGCAGGGTTTGTCTGAATGAAAGTATTGTTTATAAAACCTATTCTTTTGAATCAAACTAGAGAACACACCTTGCTAAAAAGACAACAGTGACTCTTAAGCACAGCTAAATTGTTTGAAAGTGTTGACTAAAAGTCCTTCAAAAGAGAAAGATTTTGATGAAAAGAAAAAGCTAAATGAGAAAAAAAATTGCTAACCACTGTTGAAAAACAGAATCTCATTCCTTGTGTTAGAGAAAATGCAGGAAGAAAAGTATAAGAACTAGGATGAGGATGCTGATGAGAATGAAGGAGGAGGAGCAATAGAGGAAGAAGGAAAAGAAGAAAGAAGAAGACAAAGATGAAGAACAAGAAGAACAAGAACAAGAACAAGAAGTAAAAGAAGGAGGAGGAGAATGAGGAAGAAGAAGAGGAGGAAGTAAAAGCAACAAATGTTGCCTAGATAAAGGAGTCTCTAAAGGGGATCTTAAGAAAAATAATTGACTTCAATTAAAACACTTACTTGCCAAATAAAAGTTTTCAGTCTAGATAAAAAATAAAAATAATCAAAACAACAAATGATAATTTGGGGAATACTAGATCATCTTGGAATTTTAAGATTAAGACCATACAATTGTATAATTTTTTTCTTGTAATTTTATGTATTGCTAATATCAAATGAAAAAAATAAGCTATGATCTAGTTTGCCAAAGAATTATATCAAGAAAGTTTATCTGCAGCATCTGGGTCAGTTTGTTGATGGATTATTTGTGTGTGTGTGTGTGTGTGTGTGTGTGTGTGTGTGTGTGTGTGTGAGACAGAGACAGAGGGAAAGAGAGACATTCTTATTATCCACACACAATACTACCAAGAGAAAATCCCTTCCTGTCTGTTCTAAAAAGTTCAGATGATATTTGACATAGATACATAATGCATGTTTCAAAATAATGGTGCCAGCTATCTTAATTCTGAATCAAAATACCTATTCTCAAATTAGCAAGTATCTGATTGCTTTTTTTAATTTAAATTAAATTAAATTATTTAATTAAAAATAAAGGCATTGTAACATATTATTTGCCTGCAATATATGACAGAGATGATGGCTAAAAAAAAGAATGTTGGGCATCTGCATATTGGAGATGTAATTCTTTGCATAATTAGTCTTGAAAAGTCTTAAAATCGTTCCATTGACAATGGAAATTGTTTTGTCTGATCATTGTTGAGTGTGTTCATAGTGACCATTAATTTCATTTTAAAAGATGAATCCCTTGTGTATTATTTTCAGTATTTTATCTTTTATAAAAACATCTTTAAGTTTACCACTAAGACACTGTGGACTGAATCTCAAAAAATCATTCTGGTATCTTTTACTTGACTAAAAATTATATCCATAGCCTATCCTAAGAAAAATCAAAGATCTCTTTCTCTCTCTCTGTCTCTCTCTGAGTCTCTCTGTCTGTCTCTGTCTCTCATGCACATATGTATATGCATCTCTCTCTCTCTCTCTTTCTCTCTCTCTCTCTCTCTTTCTCTCTTTCCTTCTCCCTCTTTCATATACATACACATGCATTTCTTCAGAAACAATACTGTCACTACTCTCTATGCTTTTGTCCTGGATGTCATCGCTTAACTGTGTTCCTTGAATGTTCTTCCCTTTATCCTATACCTTTTGGGTTTTCTGATTTTCTTTAAAAATCTACTCAATTTTCACCTTCTTTCTACCTTTCCGGAACTTCTCAACATCTCGAGCCTTTCGTTCTCAGAATATTTTCCCCTTGTTCTGATAATAATATAAATATTATACATATATAGGTATAAATATAGATAGATAGAGTTTCTTATGGTCCCTTTATCTGAGATCCTAGGCCAAGGCCAGAGGACAGTGTTATATTTCATTCTTCCCTCAGGGCTCTCCACTACTCTTAAGGATTATGGTAGGGAAAGGATCTCTCATTATCTATCATTGGTTAGAATCCCTTCCAATTGTGTTCCTCCAGTTTTAGGAATCCACACACCTCAACTTCATTTAATCACTTAACAGATTCCTTTTTTACAGAATAATATTTATTTGAAAGATATATTTAAGGTCAAACATAGAAAGATCTTCCCTACATTTCAAGCACATTATCCTTTCATTTACC
Organism: Antechinus flavipes; assembly: GCF_016432865.1. NCBI lineage: Eukaryota > Metazoa > Chordata > Mammalia > Dasyuromorphia > Dasyuridae > Antechinus > Antechinus flavipes. The sequence goes on from NC_067398.1 coordinate 529,585,898, forward strand.
ACCTCAATTGCTGATGGGGGATGGATAGGTGATTACAGTACACAGTTTGTACATAACATTATTTCTACCAATTTCAAGTAACAACCAACCCCTCCCTGAGATTGTATCTCAAGACCCTGAATTCAACATCCACTCTGAAATTGTGAATTCAAAGAGCTAGAGCTCTTAGATGAAGGATTGCATTCCCTTAATCTCGAACTGAAGAAGACAAATGAAATAACTAAAACCTTATTTTTTTTTTCCTCCTGGGTTCATGGCTTAGAGGGAGGGAAAGGTATTCCTCAGTTCTTTCAGCTCTTTAATCTGCAGTGTCACTCTCTCTAAGTGAATGAAGTTCTTCACCATACCAAAAAGAGAATATGCTTAGTCAGGTACATTTAGAAACATAGATAGTTCTGTCTAGGCAGTTGATGGAAAAAAACTTGCTCCTAACCACCTTGAATAAGATACTCCATCTTTTAACTATAGACATTTTTACTAGCTGTCCTCTGGGGCTGGGATTCTTTGGCTCTTTATTTCTTTCTACTTGCCCCATGGTTCTCTTCAAGTTTCAACTAAAATCTCACACTCTCCAACAAGGCTTTGCAAAAGGGCCTTCTATATAGAGAGCTTGATTGTAAATAGCTATCTGCAGAAAGTCTTTTCCATCATTGCAAACTCCTTGAAAGCAGGGACATTGTCTTTTTTGGATCCTCAGAATTTGGCATAGTACTTGGCATACAATTGATATTTTTAAAATGTTTATTGACTGACTCATTTTAG